>NW_008333388.1:772533-783943 GCF_000622305.1 Nannospalax galili
TTTATATTTTATTATAGTGTGTGTGAGTGCAGGGATGCACACATATGGGGCAGTCGGAAGACAACTCTAAGGAATTAGTTCTCTCCAGCCACCTTGTGGGATCTGGGGCTCAAACTCAGGTAGTCAGGCTGGCACTATCCACTGAGCCATCTCATCAGCCTTGGGGTTTGTGAATTTCTGTTACGAATGAACCTGGATTTTTCTCTCTGCCCCAACCACCAAGCTCAGCCTTTCCCCAGTCCCAGATCTTTTTCTTCCTAGTTTAGCATTAAAAAGAAAAAACGACATCATGGTCTCATGTAGCCCAGGCTGGCGTCAAGCTCATTATGTAGTCAAGGATAAACTTGAACTTATGATTCTCCTGCCTCCACCTCCCAAGTGCTTGGCATGCACCAACACTCCAGTGTATGCAGTGCTGGGGATCGAACTCAGGGCTTCATGTATGCTAGGCTAGCACTCTATCAACTAATCTACATCCCAACCCTCTTGTTTAGCATATGGACAATGAATTTCTCAGCTTTTTTTTTTTCTTTTTACTCTTAACTTTTTCTCATTGTACCTGGGCTGCAAAAAGCGCCTGAGGGGTGGGGTCTGCTGGCCACAGAGCTCTTGTCTAACTGGCAGTCTACCTCTTTGAATGGCACCTTTCTCTGGTAGGTAAGTCCTAGAACAGATGAATACTTAATAAGTACTTCAGGCTGAACCTGTTTATGTGTTAAATTCTGCACCATGACATCAACACAAAAGAATCTATATAACATTTACATATAGAAATTATAAAAGACTAATACAGTGAATGTCTATGAAGCCACCTCTCACCTTAGGAACTAAAGCACTGAAAACACTGCTGACATTCCTGGGGTCAGTGTTGCCTTGAGCTTTGTCAGTCCTGCTCTGGGAACATTACTGTGAGCACCCATCCTGACTCTTTGATACTACGGATGTACAAGGTGATGCTTCCATCAGAATATGAAAGAAGCCTTTGCATTGGCTCCTTGCACCTGCCTCTTCTCCTTCCCAGATGCCACTGCTGTGGCACAGGCACCCAAGGAACACCCTTCCACCGTGTCTCTGTTTTTACCCAAAGTTGAACCAGCAGCTGGATGAAGGGCAGGCCAGTAGAGCAGCAAAGGAGGCAAGAAAGTCCATTAGAAATACTGTGTAAATAAGTTCAGTTACCGTACAATTCCAAGTACTTAGGGAAAGATGAGTAAGTGCTGGGCTCTGCCCTTTTATGTCCGTCACATACTCATTCTCTACACTAGGCTGAGGAATCTTATCTCAAATGCTTGGATTTGGGAGTGTAGTTTTTGTGATACAGGGTCTCTCCCCAACTGGCCTGGAACTCCTTATGTCAACTAGGCTGGCCTCCATCTCATAGAGGTCTGTCTGACTCTGCCTCATGAGTACTTGGATTAAAGGCATGTGCCACCATGTTCAGTCAGAGTTTAGGGTTTTATTTTTTGTATTTTCACAAACTTTACTGGTTGAGCATTTCTCATCTGAAAATACAAAATTGGAGTAAACCAGCTGTGGTGGCACATACCCACAGTTCTAGCACTGGGGGAGGTGGGGCAGGCAGGAGGATCAGGAATTCAAAGCCATTCTCAGTGACACAAGCTCAAGGCCAGTCTGGGATACATGGGGCCCTGTCTCAAAAAAACAAACAAGTCCCCAAATCTGAGATGTTCCAAAGTCCAAAATTTTTGGAGCAAGACACAAAATGTTTCTGATTTAGAAGTATTTCCAGTTGCTTGTTAACTAATGAAAATTAAGTAGCTAAACGCAATGCATCTATTATCCCAGTGTCTGGAAAAAGGAAGTCAGGCAGAGTGGGGCTGGTCCTCTGCTCAGTGATTCTCATGGTTGTGATGAAGGTGTTGCCGGCTGGCCTAGACTCTGCTGGGGAAGACCCAGTCACTGGCTTACTCAGGTAATTGACAGAATTTGTTTCCTTGTGGTTCTGTTACTGCGGGTCCCATTTTTGTTGTTGTTGTTGTTAGCTGTTGGCTGAGCTGCTCCACAGTCTCAGGAGCTTTTCCCATGTTGCTACTTGCTACATCAAATCCTCAGGGAGAGTCTTCAACTCAGTCAGATCATCCATCACCTTTGCTATATTCTATCCTGTAGAATGAAGGCTCCGGTCCTGGCTACTCTCAAAGGGAAGGGCTGACACAAAGGTGTGAACACCAGCAGAGGACTCATGGGGTGTCGGGTGTGGACTTAGTGCTGATCTGACTACCTACGCCTAAGCAGACAACATCTTGGAGCAGGAAAACAAAACAACAAAATAAAACCTAGCTAGCAGACAGATTTTGTTGGCATTTCTTCCCAAAGATCATGTGTGACTGCATTAGTGGAAACTTGGCATTCTGCTGACATTTTAAAACCAAATGATACATTGTATAGTGCTGACTGTTTCGAAGGAGTGACTTATCATATTATCTAAATTTTAAACCCTTCAGTGTGATCCTGTAAAGTGCTTTTGTTTAGAAAATCATAAAATAGAATGATGAGCAAAAAAGGAATTATAGAAAAGGAACTATGCTGCCAATATTAAGCTTAATTATTATTTTAAAGATGTTTATGTGTATGAGTGCTTGCCTGCATATATGTGCACCATGCATGTACCTGGCACTCATAAAGGCCAGAAGAGGGCATTGGATCCCCTGGAACTGGAGTTACAGGTGATTATGAGCAGCAATATGGGTCTAGGAAAAAAAAACCCAGGTGCTCTGCAAGAGTGGTAATGCTCTTAACCACTGAGCTGTCTCTCCAAGCCCAAGCTTTACTTACTAACTTCGTGTGTGTGTGTGTGTGTGTGTGTGTGTGTGTATACACATGGGTGTGTTGCACATGCATAGAGAAGTTAGAAGTCAGCCTTGGGTATTTGCCCCTCAGGATACATCCACTCTGTTTTATGAGGAAGATCTCTCACTGGCCTGGGGCTCACTGAATACTTTAGGATGGCTGAGTTCCAGGGATCTGCCTGTCGCTGCCTCCCCAGTGTGGAAGTTAGGGACAGGGAGAAACTAATTTGCTTTTGTGATTACAAGTATCCACCAGTACTCCTAGCTTTTTATGTGGGTGCTGGGGATTGAATACGGGTCTTCATGCTTGTGTAGCAAGCACTTTACTGGCCATTTCCCCAGCATTCTGCTAATTTAAAATTTTTAGGTTAGGAAAAATTGTTTCTGAATAGGATTTATTTATGATTTTTATTTTATGTGTATGAGTGTATTGTGTGCATGTGTATAACTGTACTCTTCTCATGCAGTGCATGTGGAGGTCAGTAGTGGGTGCTGGATCCCCTGGAAGTAGAGTTATGGACAGTTGTTAGCTGCCATATGGGAGCTGGGAATTGATCCCAGGGTCCTCTGCAGGAGCAGCCAGTGCTCTTAACCACAGAGCCATCATTTCAGCCCATTTCTGAATGATTTTTTACCAAAAGCAAATTAGTTTCTCACTGTCCCTACTAAATAAATATCAATCTGAAAATACTGGCTTGTAGGGACACCAGCTAATTAGTCCAATGCATTTATTGGTGATCAGCATTTGTTTTAACTTCCACACTGTCATCAAAATAGTCACTTTTCTGATAAAAGCCTATAGGAACAACTTTAAAGTCTCACATTTGATATCTATGACTCCTTGAAAATGCCTTTTCCTTACCTACCATCTTCTCTCTCATGTGTCCAATGCTAGAATCACTCTGCATAGTTTCCCAGCCCACTGCTCTTTCCTGTTCCCGTCTCTGCACATATTTTGTGGTCTATTTGCTATTTGCCTTCTCTATGTCTCTAGAGATTGGCTTATAGGTCCTGAGGAGATCTACTTGCTTGATTCACTACTGGTGTCTTTTAGCACAGACCTGAAATATTGACGGAGCACATGCCTCAGAATCTACCTATTTAAAGAATAAGATGAAATATGGTTCCCACAGTTGAACTTGGCCAAAAGGGCAAGAAGCAATTGAGAGACTGCTTCCTTATGGCTGGAACTTAAGAAAACCATCATTACATGAATTAAGAATGTTAAGCCGGGTGTGGTGGCGCACACCTTTAATCCCAGCACTCAGGAGGCAGAGGCAGGTGGATCTCTGTGAGTTCAAGGCCACCGTGGTCTACATAGTGAGTTCCAGGACAGCTGGGGCTACAGAGAGGCCCTGTCTCAGAAAGACCAAAAAAAAAAAAAATGTTAAGAATGCTGAGCTGGAGAGATGGCTTAGTGGTTAAGGGCATGGACTGCTCTTGAAGAAGACCCAGGTTCAGTTCCCAGCACCCACATGCTAGCTAACAATGGTCCATAACTCCAGATCCAGGGGTCCAATGCCCTCTTCTGGCCACTTTGGGCACTGCATACATGGGTGCACTTACATACATACAGGCAAAACACTCATATATTATATGTATATGTATATATATATATATAATGTAAGACTACATATGAATAAATTAACATGTGGTAGAGATTGAGTTTCACAGGAAGGAGGCATCATTCTGGGCTAAAGTAGTCTGGAGAATTTTTGCTGAGGAGGTGAGATTTAAAGAGAGGGAGTTTGAGCCTTTGCTAGCATGATACCTTCTTTATAGTAGGCCTTCATTAAAACTTTCTTGTGTGAAAGACTGCATGTGTGTGTGTGTGTGTGTGTGTGTGTGTGTGTGTGTGTAGTGTGCATGCATGCTCCCATGAGTGTGGGCTCATGTGTATTTGGGTGCTTGTGTGTAGGTGTAAGTCCAAGGCTGAACTGTCTTCTCCCACTGTTCTCCACCTTATATATTGAGACAGGCTCTCTTACTTGAACTCAGATCTCACCAATACAGGCTAATCTAGTGGCCCAGCTTGCCTGGGGATTCTGTGTTTCTATTTTGCAAGTGGTGGAATTACAGGCTGGTCATCACACCTACCTGGTGTTCGCATGGGTTCTGCTGGGTAAGCATGCTTGTAAGGCAAGTGCTTTATTCACTGAGCCATCTCCCCTTCATCAAAACTTGCTAGTTTAGATGAAAATGTAGGCAAAACGGAGCCAAAAGACTTTGAAAACGAATACGAATCAAGATCAGAAGTTCTAGTGCAGGAATACCCAGTGTACAACATGCACAAGGAGAGTACTTTCTTGCCTGGGGTTTGTATTGATAAACAGTGGAAATTAATACTGTGTAGCACAGAACAAGGCTGTGAAAGATCTGAAAGCTAAGCACGCCATTTGCATCTGGTAAGGTAGGCAACAGTGAGTCATTACATCCTCTCACTTGCCTAGAATTGGCAAATGGGCTGGATGGGAAATAAACAAGCTATAAACTGAAGAGATTAGAAGAAGTCCTCAACTTGGATAAAAATAGTTTCTTATGTTTTTATACCTTTTTAAGATTTAGAAATCACCCAATGTACCTACAAGAGAGTTTCTTATAGGAAGGTGGGGGAGAAGCAAATATGTTTAATATCCTGAGTCTCAATCTGAATTAACCTGTCACATAAATACACACATTACACACACACACACACACACACACACACACACACACACACATATGAATGTTGCCACTGGAATTCCAACCCATCTTTTTCTTTCTGCTAATGTTCATGATAGCTGATTCTCTTATCAACTTGACTAGACTAAGGGATGTCAGAGAGCTGGTGGAACACTTTTTGGTTGTTTTGCGAAGGTGTTTCTAAAGAGATTAGCATTTGAATTGTTGGATTAAACAAAGATCTGTTCTCATCAAGGCAGACGGACACCATCCAATATGAGGGAGGGAGGAGGTCAGAGTCAGAAAGGAGAAAACTTAGAGGCCAGAGACAAGCAATTACTGGATTTGAAGATGGAACAGGGGAAATGGGCAGGGAATATAGACAGAATCTGAAATTTAGAAAAGACAGAGAAAAACATCCTCTCCCACAGTCCTCAGGAGGAGCACAGTCCTGTTGATACTGTGCTGGACAGCTTGGGTTGTCAACTTGACACCTGGGATCCTCAATTGGGGGATTGCCATCACTGGACTGACCTGTGGCCATGTCTGTGGGGTATTTTCTTGATTTTTGAGTGATGTGTGACTACAGCCCATTGTAGTCAGTGCCACCCTGAGCATGTTGTTCTGTACTGTATAAGAAAGCAGGTTGAGCATGGACAGTGGAGGAGACCAAGTAAGCATCATCCCTCCATGGCCTGTGCTCCAGCTCTTGCCTCCAGGTCCCTGCCCTGAGTTCTTACCTTGGGCTCCCTGATGAACTGTGACCTGAGAGATATAAGCCAAATAAACTCTTTCCTCCCCAAGCTGGTATTGATGAGTGTTTTGTCACAGCAATGGAGAAACAAACTAGAACAGAAATCTAGATACAGCTCAGTGAGACACCTTTTTGGAGTATGAGTTCTGTAAAGGTAAGAGAATATGTTTTTGCCCCAGTTTGTGGCAATCTGTTATAGCAGACATAGGAAACAGTCATAGGGAATGACTAGGGGATCACCACTGATCTTACAATGAGATTGTGGAGGAAATAGTATGTTCACCATTTTACAATAAGGAAAATAAACCAAGAGCTGAAGTGTCCAAAGTGGACTAGTTGGGCTGGAATAGGAAATTAAGAGACTGAGGTCTTCTGTGGAAACAGCACATTTCTATCTCCAAATTCACACTCAACCTAGGGGCACATTCACCATATTAATTCTCTGAAATGCCTTTAGGATTTGTTGTGGCATGTGCACATGCCTGCCAACTCTCAGTATGTCCCAATCTTGTTATCTTTCTGTACTTTCCAGTACTGCTCACATGACTTTGCCAGACCCATACAATCACTCTATAGGTAATTGCTTTTTTCCTGAGCATCTTTCCTGAGCTGCTTTATGCAAAAACAAGCAAACTGGAACAGATAATAAATGTACCCCTTCTGTATTCTTACAGAAAATGTAGCATGTTCTATTGTATTGCATCTTGCTCTGTTTATATAACAGTATCAAACAGCTCATTAAAAGGAAACTAACATTTTTCAACATCACTACATCATATTCTTTTGCACAGATATACCAAATGTATCTAATAGCTCTCAGTAAGTTGACATTTGGGTCTTTTTACCCTCCATTTTTTTCATGCTATTATAAAAGCACGCTACATGAATAACTTTGTTATATGAGTATACATGCACTTTCTGACATATGGATATTTATCTGTAGAATAAACTTCTATAAGAAGGATTACTGTCTCAGAAGGTAATTGCATTTGTAATTTTGATAGATAGGGTCTAATTCCCTTCTGCAGAAACGGTACCATTTTATACTATCAGCAACAGCACTTCAATTTTTTCAACTTTTATTTTTATTTATATGTATATATGTATTTGTATATGTCATGTGTGGGTAGGGTGCCAACAGAAGCCAGAAGAAGGTATTGGGTCCCCTTGAGCTGGAGTTACAATGTGATTGTCAGCCCCCCATATAAGTAATGGGAACCGAACTCAGGTTCTCTGGAAGAACAGCAAGCGCTCTTAACAGATGAGCCATCTCTCCAGCCCAATACTTCAATTCTTTTTCTTTTATTTTATGTGTGTTGCCTGCATGTGTGTAAGTGCATCCATGTCGTACAATGCCCGTGGAAGTCAGAGAGGGTGTTAGATCCCCTGGAACTGGAGTTACAGATGGTTATTAACTGCCATGTGGTGCTGGGAATCAATTCCAGGTCCTCTAGAACAGCAGCTAGTGCTCTTAACCACTGAGTCATCTCTCCAGCCCCAACACTTCAATTCTTAACATCAAAATAACAGGTTCTATGACTTTACTCTGCAGTACTCAAAGAAATTCTGCTTCTACAGAAGTCAGTAAAATACAAGGCACAGAACTGGTGAGGGTGATAGTCACTTACCGGCCTGAAGCTTGCATAGGCTCAAACCTTTTGAACAATGTATGCGGGAAGCCCCTCCAAAGTGTTTGAGGCCCAACCCCATAATGGAATTCAAATGTGCTGTCCCCTAGATGTGTGTCAGCACTGTTATGTAATAGGGCCCCTCCTCTAACTGAAACAGTTAATACTGAGGTCCTTTAGAGGCGTCACTAGTTGCCCAGGCCAGGACAACGGTAGGATAAATAGTGCAGGGTGTGACTCAGGAGAAGTAATTGGGCGAACTGACCATTCAGATGGAGAACTAACTCCTGTGCCTTTTTGGTCTACTGTAAGGTTTAAAAGGAACAATGTTCGGGAGAGTGTTTAGTACATAAGAGCATTCAACACTAACTTTCCTCTTTGCCTTTCTGAAAGTAGCAGAGAATTAGGAAGGAAAACCAAAAAGGGTTCTAAGCAGCTAAAATTTATGTCCTGACTCCCATGTGGTAAAGCACCTTACTATACTCATAAAGGCTTATATGCATTTAGTATTCGTTTACTAGTGACATGTTGTGTTGCTTGGTTTCTCAGCCTACATAGTGGTGGGAGCATAAGTGTCAAGGCTGTTAACTGACTGGACTATAGAAAGCAGAGATTAAAAAAAATATATTAGAGAACAGAGGCCTGGACAGTCACACAGGGCCTCTAAGCACAAGACCATCTCAAGGTTAAGCTGTCAAGAAAAGGTTAACTAGGGCTGAGGGTGCATGTGGGTGGTAGAGCATGTACTTAACATGTATGATGCCCTGGGTTCAATTCCCATTACCAAAATAGTAAACAGAACAAAAGTTAAAGCATTAACTATCTCCAGTGTATAGAAAGCAAGTCAGCATTAAATTAATTTTTTAATCGCCCCTCCCTCCCCTTAAAGGTTTAAGGTAGCTCTATAATACATCAATGTTCTTAGGAAGATTTACAAAATAAAATAGAAAATATAACTTAAGGTTAAATATTAGTTGCCCAGAAAATTACTCATGAATTCATTTGTTTATTCAATATTTATTAAATGCTGATAATATGTTCAATACTGAAAAGACCTAAACTTATTTAGAACATTAACTGACCTAAAATTCTAAGGTTAAAACCTAGACCATTTCATAGCAGTCCAAATTTTTATTAAACTGTTAGTACATCTTTGTGAAATGTTTTTGATTGTGATTTTAATTTTAGAACCTTCTTAGTGGAGAATATATTCTCCACTTCCAAAGAAGACAGAAAGATAAAATTGTTTAACCAGAAATCACAAAGTTGAGATGACTTGGAAGTCTGTGAATCTTCTATGTCCACCTCAAATTTCAATTGTGACAGTTCTGACTCATACTCTCTTTTCTCAGCCTTAGTGAGTAGAATTTACTTAGCCAATTTCACTAGCAGATTATATTCTTTCACGGCATAGAGAAACAAGAATCATAAATATACCATTCTGCCTTCTTTTGTGCCTTTATTTCATAGCCTGAAAGTTTAAATACAGAAAATATATTTAAAAGCACAAATTAATAGTACCTATTTCCTGGAAGTATTTCAAAATGCTTTCTTTCATTAGAGACACCAAATCTACTGGATGGAATTTATGTAGATATATGCTGGCAGGATGCATACATAACAACAATAACAAAAGAAGTTATCATTTATTTAGTGCCTGCTACCTATCTGGTATCATGTTGAGAGTTTTGAATTGGTTATTAACTGAGAAAATTTTCAAAGAAGGCACTGGTATTATTCCCATGATATAGGGTAAAATCTAAGGTTTAAAGAGAGTATCTTGCTTACATTATTCATGTAACCAATTTAGTGGAATAAGGATTCAAGTCTGAGCAATCACATTCAACACTTATGCCATTTAAGATGTTACTCTTTTAAATTCAGGAAAGAAACAGAATCTCATCTATATGTAGAAATACTTTTTACTTGTTAGTTCTGTTTTATTATCATAGGAAGTAAAAGGATTAAACTATACTATAAAGTTAAAGGTACAGTTATGTGATTTGTTCAGAAAGTAGATTTTAGACTCACTTTACACCTCTACAATGTGTGGGTAAAAATCTGCTTTTTCATTCTCTATAGGTTTACTTTGGCATCTATACTTATGAAAACTTGTGTCCTATAATGGGGCATCCCCATCCTGCCCTGCTAGTCTCAAAATTTAAGTAGGATTAAATGTCATATACATCAAAGTAAGGACCAAAGTTGTCAAATTAACTTTCTTCTACAGAACCAGTTACCCAATTTATCTTAACATTCTAATGAGAATTACCACCATTATTACATTTTCCTGAAGGGAAAATGGGTTCAAAAATCTACTGAGGTGGGTGAGAAAGTCCAGGTGTTTTCTTTTTCAGTTTTTAATCTTTTAAATGTTACCTGATCAGTAACAGTTTGCTGTGTCTTTCATTGCAAGGGCATTGTAATTCAAATTCAGTGTGGTTTCACTTATGCAATCTGTTGGCTAAGTTCAAGTAGTCTACTCTGCACCTGTTTTAATGATATAGCACATTAATAACATTTTCCTTCACTTAAAGCCATGTTTACTAACAAAGCCTTAGCACCCCCCCCCAAAAACTCTTAAAGCCAAACTTCACACATTCAAAGAGTCAGAATAAGTAATTGATACATAACAACTTAAGGCCTTTTTCAAACTAAGGTCTTATAGAGTTTTTAAAATCACACTTTTTTAAAGGTGGCAGAAATATATTTTGATTGTGCAGCAAACACTCAAGGTCACAAGATGCCCATTTATTCTCTGCTGCAATGCGTGAAGAGTCCAGCAGGCTGAGCTGGGTTTTGCCTAGAGTTTTCTTAAAAGAATGTTGGAAACTTTATTACAAAAGGTGGTAATGTCAGTGACAAGAAAATCAGGGGTCAACAGAGATGAGGGAGAAGAGGTGCCTCAACAGAAGGGAGAATCAGTAAGTTGTGGAGATCTAAAGGCGCTTAGGCAATTTCTTAGGGTCTCTCCAAATAAGAAAAGAATGGCACTGATGTAAGAGAAGAGGGAAAAACAGCCAAAGGGGAGAGACACTGCCATTTTGATGGGGAAGGGGGGCGTCTAACTTCACAATGAGGTCATCCTAGCTCCCGGAAGTGACAAGTAATCACCTGCTTTGCACTAGCTCCGCCCCTTCCCTCAGAGGTCCCGCCCCCTCCGCCAGCAGCCGGGAGGGTGTCGGGGGGCGTTTCTCCAGGAGCCAAGCCGAGAGCCGCGGCGCTGAGGAAGGGGACCCCGAAACGCCTGGCACTGCCCCCTCCAGGGACCACTTCGGACAGCCTCTCTCGGCCCAGCGGGATTCTGAAACGCCGAGGGGTCAACCTGATGGGTTTCGGGGTCAACGGAAGAGGGCAAGGGGAGCCCTGGCGGGGAGAACCCCCTGGCCCCCCGCCCCGCAGCTGAGGCGCAGGAGGGCGGCCATTTTGGCCGGGAGGGCCGGGCCGGCAGGCTGCGGGCGCCGTGCGATTGGGGGGCTCGCCCGGAAGTGACGCCGGCCGCCCGGAAGCGGAGGGGGTTCCCCGGCCCCCTCCCCCCGGCCGTCTGCTCCCCCGCT
>NW_008333388.1:783961-784237 GCF_000622305.1 Nannospalax galili
GCTCCCCCCGCCCGGCCCTCCCCCCACCTCCGGAGCTGGGAAGAGAGTCAAGATGGCGGCGAAGTCCGATGGCGGCGGCGTGGGGGTGGGCTTCGCCCAGCTGCACAACCTGGACGAGGCGGTGGGCAGCGGCGGCGAGGAGGACGGGGAGCCCGGGGGCGGCGGCTGCGGTGGCGGCGGCGACGGCGGCGAGCCGGGCGAGAGCAGCTCGCTGCACATCTGCCACTGCTGCAACAGCTCCTCGTGCTACTGGGGCTGCCGCTCCGCCTGCCTGCG
>NW_008333388.1:784402-797395 GCF_000622305.1 Nannospalax galili
CAGCCCGCGCCGCAGGTGGAGCGGCCGTGGCTCGACTGCCTGTGGATCGTGCTGGCGTTGCTGGTGTTCTTCGGGGACGTGGGCACCGACCTGTGGCTGGCCCTCGACTACTACCGCAAGGGGGACTACGGCTGCTTTGGGCTGACGCTGTTCTTCGTGCTGGTGCCGTCGCTGCTGGTGCAGAGCCTGAGCTTCCGCTGGTTCGTGCAGGACTACACTGGCGGCGGGCTGGGCGCCGTGGAGGGGCTGAGCAGCCGCGGGCCCCCGATGATGGGGGCGGGCTACGGCCACGGCGCTGCGCGCGCGGGCGCTGGGGTCTCGGCCACCCCGGGGGCGCAGCGCCTGTGCCGCCTGTCGGTGTGGATCTGGCAGTCTGTCATCCACCTGCTGCAGATGGGGCAGGTGTGGAGGTAAGAACACTGCGGGGAGCGGCGGGCGGGGGTTGCGGGCGGGCAGGCGCCACGCCTTGTGGCCGGGGCTGGGGGCTCGGATCCCGCGTCCGGGGTGTGCGTCCCCGGGCTGCTCGTGGGGGGACCCTGCCCGGCCCTCCCTGTGTTCTGCAGACCTGGGTCTGCTTGCCCTGCATCCCGAGGTCGCGGGCGCTGCTGTACACCCGGGTCTGGTCCTAAACCCGAGTCGCGTCCTGCAGGGGACCTTCCCTGCCCCGGCGGGTTGCCCTGGGCCTTGCCCTACCCCCTTCCCGGTGAGACGTCTGGTCTCTCCCGCAACCCCTCGTCCTCCCTCTGCAGTGGCCGGTGTGGGGCCCTGTGGAAAAACCCTGGCTGCCTCTCTCTCCTTAAAGCACTCCTTCCTTCCACGCCCCTCCCCCTCCCGCATCCCTAGCCCCGCTGCCCTCTTGGAAGGAAAAAGGACTTTTTTTTCTTCTTTTTTCTTTTTTTGCCGGAGTAGGTAGGCTGACCCTTTTCTTAGTGACAGGAAAAAAATTGGATGGCATCCGGTGGCAGCAAGCGGTTGGCGTTAACTCTCAGCCCTGGAAAATCACCTAGCCGCCTGGGTCCCAGTTCTGTTGTCAGTGGCCAGGCCTGTGTGTGCTTTCTGTTTACACTCCATACCCGGCCGGCTTGAAGGCCCTTTCCCCTTCTGTAAGGCTGGGTCGGATGGGTCTCTCAGAAACCACTTGCAGATGCTCTTGCTGCAGGGAGCCCTGTCTACCTCACTCACTGACTGGTTACCTCTCACTGTCTACCTTCCTAACCTGACTACTGCCTCACCTACTACCTCCCTGTCTCACTGACTGATTACCTCACTGTCTACCTTCCTGGCTGCCTGCCTGCCTCACTGACTGACTACATGACTACCTCACTGACTGCCTTGCTGACTTGGTTTCCCCACTACCTTACTGAGTAGCCCCAATACCTACATAACAGTGTATCTTGATAACTTCCTCACTGTCCACCTCACTGATGACCTCACTGTTTACATCACTATCTCACTACCCTCTCTGTCTACCTCTCTGGTTACCTTCATTGTCTGCCTCTCTACCTCACTGTCTCACTCACTGACTGCCTCACTGCCTCATTGACTCTCACTGACTGTCTCAGTGACTGTCTCCCTGACTTACCTCACTGTCTGTCTTATTGTCTGCCTCACTGACCGCCTCACTGACTGTCTCACTGATCGTCTCACTGGCCGTCTCACTCCCCGTCTCACTGCCTCACTGACCGTCTCACTGACTGTCTCACTGCCTCACTGACTGCCTTCACTGTTGACCTCACTGTCTGCCTCACCAGTTTGTCCACCTCATTGCTTAGCCCACTGGCTACAACTAGAAACAGTTGGAAACTTAGTTGGTCTGTGCCCTCTGACTTAAATCAGCCTCGTGGTTTTCTGGAACCAGTGACTGTTGGTGATAGCATTTGCGAGAGAAAACATTACCCATGCGTGAACCACTGAGGCACATTGCCTCTGATGACACTGGCCTAGACTGTCTGCTATGCCAAATACATTTTAGGCCCCAGTATTGAGATAAAGCTGTACTTGGCTTAGCTATAAGAAAGTTTGACTTTTCTCTGTTGATCTCCATTCTGCATCCTCAGAACATTCCAGAAAGCATGGGCTTGATTCACATGTCCTACAGAATTGACCTGCAGATTCAGGAGAGGGGAACTGAGACTGGGTCTTGATTTCCTGCTCTTCCAAGGCTGTTGACTAGTGTTCCTAGGTTAAATTGAGTGGTCATTTCTCTAGTCGCATTTGTCTGCAGATTCTTTGCATCCTGCCGATAAATTTATACAAACAGGAGAATATAGATTTTAAAATGCTAATTATCTTTTAGTAGCAGTATAGCTGAGCTCAAAAATTTTGAAATATGTTTTAAATGTAAAATCCTAGATTTTCCACCCCTTCCCCAAATCATGTGGAATCAAAGTGTTTGGTACTGGGGAGATCCTTTTAAAGTCTCTTGGAGGCTGACATGAACAGTGAGGGGAGAGGGTCAGGAAGTAGGGGCAAGGGAGATTTTGAGACACTAGCAGGATTTCACAGCATGTATTTAATAACTAGACGTTTGCATGAACAAGCTGAGATCACCTGTCTCCCCGTCTTATACTTGAGTATGGGCAGTGATAATGTGGGTGTCAGGTTAAAATTCTTGAGAGAATTCTTTCTTTTTTATTTTTTTGAGACAGGTTTTTCTTGTAGCCCCAGCTGGCCTGGAGCTTGCTATGTAGACCAGACTGGTCTCTCATGTCACAGAGACACCTGCTTCTGCCTCCTAATTAAAGGCATGTGTCACCATGCCCAGCTCAAGAGGATTATTTCTAATGTAACCCTTTACATTAGTTAGTAGTAAGCTTTTGGAATGCCATGAAGTTGGAGTTGAGTTTCACAGTCTTTTTAGGCAGAATTACCTGTCCTTTCCAGTTTAACTGAACTTAATTGTGTTTGTACAAAGTAGAAGTCTAGATTTTGGTACAAACTGAGAAGTGCATTTGAAGTGTGAATTTAGCTTTTATACTTGTTTAAGTGAGGTACTGTGTTTTAAATTCCCCCCTTCATTTAACTTTCAAGATCTGCAGTGGAAAAAAAAATATTCAAGATGCATGTGTTTTCAGTATGTCTAATTTTAAGATTGGAGTATATCCTTAAATATCTCGTAGAGTTAGAATATTAAAAGACAGGCTTTGGCTGAGCTGTTACATCTCTATTGCTGTATTTCAAAAGCAGTATTTACGGAGGAAGGATTTTTGCTTTTTATTTTTCTAGTGGGCTGACTTTGCTTGAAATGCTTCAAGAACAAGGCCTGCTCGGCTTGCTGCTTGCCCTGAAATCATGCATGTAAGAGTTGGAGAAAGGTTTTCATTCTCTCTTTGTTTACACCTCCTCGCCAGTGGTCATTCACCACCATGCGTAAACGCGCGTGTACTCAGTGCATGCATTCACTGCACATCTTTTGGGGTGTTAGTTGTTCCCTCTAATCATATTTGTGACCAAGCTTCTACTGTCTCATGTCCCAGGGCATAAAGGTTAAGGTCTAGGAATTGCATCATTTGATTTGGGCCACATTTCTAAGAAAAGATGTCAGTGAAGTCGTACATTGTCAAAACCAGTTCCACTGAACTGTGAGTACTTGTCTCCTTAGCTGCCTCTCCTTGCCTGTTTTAAAATGTGAATTACATGAGTCTCGCTTTCCAAGCGCATAGTGCCTATTTAAGAAAATTTACTTTCCCCTGATAGTGGGGATGCCTTTCTGCATGCGTTGTCTCTCCTGTCGATACGGAAAGCATTTGACATCTCTTGCCAAACGATTTTAAGAGTTTTTTTTTTTTTGGCTGAGCCCAAATTGGAGTGTGGAAGATAGTTGTGTGTGCAGTTATTTGGTATCATGAGCCTGCTGCTGTGGAGCACTTGAGTGTGATCAAGGTCTACTTAGTGCATGTTTTACCAGCACTAATTGCTAAATATGTAGCTTACTGTCTGGCTTTGTGTGCTCTACTTTTCAGGTGCTCTTCCCAGGGATAATGGGCATGTGAGTCAGTCATGGGGATGTGAGTCATTCTAGACTTTACTTCAGTACCGTGTGTTGCTGTTGTTAGAAAGTGAGACCATTTTCTTGGAGTGTTTGACACCCTGAACTGTGATTGAGTTTGCATGTCTGTTGCTGTGCTGAAATTCTCCCTCAGCGTCTCGCCTTTGCTTTTGGTACGACCTTCAGAGGATGCTTAACAGTTCTCTTCAGTCAGGGAGCAACAGTTCTTCATCAACATTTAATTAGTCACCAAATCATTAATCTCCCTTGGAACTTTTCTAATGTTTGTGTCCTCCTGCTTCACAGAGTGGAAAGGGATTGTGGTTCAGTTCTTTAAAGTATTGGCATTTACAATGTGAAGGTCAGTTTTGTCATCTCCCTTTGGGAGATGGAATGGGCTAGAGGGAAGTTTTCAAGGGGGAAAATAGAAGAAGACATGCCACATTTCTTAACTGCATCATCAGTCTGAACCCTGTGAAGCCGATTTCACTGTGTTTTTCTGTGAAGTTTTGGTGTAATGTAGGCACCCAGGTCTGCACACACAGAGGATGGGGTTGAAGTTCTTTTAATGCTCCCACCCCTTCTCCACCCTGTATGTAGGGATGCTGAGTACATTTCTGTCTTTGTTGAATAGTTTAAAGTGGTGTTTCTTAGTCTGGTGGACCGTAGACCCCTTGCAGCTTTCATGCAAGTAGAAATGCTCCAATGGCACTTCTGTCCTTGAGAGAGGACTCTGGAACTCCACAGGGGGATCCCACTGCAGCCAGGCCCTGGGGTCATTTAGACTTAGGCCCTGGGGTCATTTAGACTTGGGCTTCAGGCTTATTCCATTTGGGGTGGCTATTGGGTTTGGGTTCTTAGTAAATAAGATGGAGGACCTGGGAAAGGGATGCATAGGTTCTGTGAAGCTTGCCTGGCCCCACACAGTGCGATAACAAACCAGCTTTACCTTGTGAACATGAGTGCCGAAAAGGACTTGGCTCTTTCTCAGTGTTTTCTATTTCTTTGAGATCAACTATGGCTCTTATTCTAAAGGGATTCCTAAATTCAGAGTAGTCTGCAGAAAGTGTAGCCCATTTCTTTGCCTTTTGTATGAAACCGTACTCTTATGATTGTGTCATGTAAAGGTATAATAATTCTGTTTACTTTTGAAATGATCCTTTTAAGTAGTCTTGAAAACATAACTAGAATCACACATGGTGTTGGGGCAAGTGATCAGCACTGTCCCTGTAGCTCGACGACCACTCGATTTAAGGATGGATGTTACAGATAAGGAAATTGTGGGACCAAGGCGGACCAGCTACATTTATGTTAGAAGACTGTGGGTGTACGTGCATGCTGCCTGCTTATTACTGGGGTAAATCTCAATATTGTAAAAATAGCATTTTCTCCATTTTATCTCTGAATATAGTGCCAGTTTAGTTAAAAAGAAACTGTTTTGAGGAGAACCTTAAGTAAAATTAATCCAAGAAGTGTTTCAGTGGTCAAACACCCCAACCCCCTCCCCAAAGCCTGCTGGAACTAAAAAATGGCCCACCCTGTCAAAAAAATTTTTTTTGAGAATTTTAAAAGATTTTATTTTTATTATTTTTATTTTATGTGTATGAGTGTATTGCCGGTGTGTTTGTAAGTGCACCCGTGTCATGAAATGCCATGGAGGTCAGAAGAGGGCTTTGGATTCCCCTGGAACTGGAGTTAAGGATGGTTCATAGCTGCCATGTGGGTGCTGGGAATCCAACCCGGGTCTTCTGCAAGAGCAGTCAGTGCTCTTAACCACTGAGCCATCTCTCCAGCCCTTGAGAATTTAGTACATACTAAAAATGGCATTTTTGATTAGTGAATGGGAAAAATTACTTAACAATTGAAAAAAATAGATACCTAACATAACAAATAAATGAAAACAAAGCTGTAAAAGCACTAGAGGAAAATGAAGAATGATTCCTTTTTAAACTAAATTTCCAGTGGACAAGGCCCTTGATACTATCAAGGAAAAAGGAGCAACTTGAACTCTATTAAATTGCTTCATCTGGTTTGTCCCCTTCCCCCTCCTCTCTCCTGAGAAATGTAGGCGTACGAACTAGCTGTGGGAGGAGGGAGTTCGATCCAGAAGGACATTCTTCAGAGTGAATGGAGAGTCTCTGAAGATTATTTCTCAGTTTTTTTACTTTAGAATTTATTTTTCATTTTTAGTTTATGTATATGAGTGTATTGCCTGTATATATGTAAGTGCACCTGTGGCATGCAGTGCCTCAGGAGGCCGGAAGAGGGAGGGTATCAGACTCCCTGAAATTGGAGTTACAGATGGTTGTTAGTTGTCATGTGGGTGCTGGGAATTGAACCTGGGTCCTCTGGAAGAGCAGCCAGTGCCCTTTACTGCTGAGCTGTCTCTCAAGCCCCCATTTCTCATTTTTTAGTGGTCACTTAAAACTGAGCTTTTATGGTGAATTTTCAAGGGACCTACATGATGGGGAAAAAATGGCATATTTTGGAGTAAAATTGAAACTAGTGATGCATCATAGTATTTTCAGAGCCACCCAGAAACCAAAACATCGCAGTCTGTATTACAGAGTATAGTAGGCATGTGTTGGAGATCAGTAATTTTATTTCAATTTCTCTCTTCTGCTGTGTTTGATTTTTAGAAGCTTTATCTGTAAGGTCAGTCAATCAGATTTGTTTAACGGTTAAATTCTGGAATGTTAGGAAGAGTCTGTGGGGTGCTAGAAGAAATACACTGTTGTAGTTTGCCTTGGGATGGTTGGCTTTGCAAGTACTCTGCATATGATGTATGGTTTATCTGGGCTCTTAGTAATTGTTAGTATTTGGCTCTGAAAGAGTTAAAATACTGTGTTTTTTAAAAATTGGGCCTCACATGGTGTGATAAGAATAGGAGGTAGGAATTGGCTAGGCAGTTAGTGTAAAAAGACCCCAAAGGAAAGTAGCCAGTTTCTTGGCTAAAAGTCAAAATGTCCTCAGGCCTCTTAGCAACATGCTCTGTTTCAAAGGCAAAAGATGTTGAAAGTATTTGGGATTTCTTATCTAATCCTTAAAAGATTTTAGGGTTACCTCTTCAGAGGGGGGATGTTAGAGTATCAAA
This sequence comes from Nannospalax galili, assembly GCF_000622305.1. Lineage (NCBI taxonomy): Eukaryota > Metazoa > Chordata > Mammalia > Rodentia > Spalacidae > Nannospalax > Nannospalax galili. The sequence continues at coordinate 791,485 of NW_008333388.1, forward strand.
AAGCCCCATTTAAAAAAAAAAAAGAAGAAAGAGTACATGAAGTTACCAGAAAAAAGTGATGAGGAGATATGGGAGGAGTTGGAGGGGAGGGAGTGGGCATGGATTTGATCAAAACACATTATATGTTTATATGCCTGTATGATATTCTCAATAAATTATTAAAAAAAAATAGGCCCTCATTTTAAAAGTTCAGTTGATTAAAAACCATCCACTATCTATCTATTTCTATGGAGATAAGCAAAACAAAAGGCTAGGGGTATAACCCACTGTCAGACACTTGCCTAGCATGCTTGAAGACCCTGGGTTCAGTTCCTAGCACTGAGCCTGGTGTATAGGAAATGGACAAAACTCAGGTTTGTTACTATGCAAGGTCCAACTGATGGCTTCAGTTTCCTTACGTTTATTGCATATGGAGTTAATTTGATTGATTTTTATATATTTTGTAGGTATCAGTACTGGGAAAACAGTTTTATGGTGTTTCAGACTCCAGTTTGAACATGGATATTTTTTAAAAAGCGTGTTCTTTCTAGGAGTTTTTTGAAGCAGATTGAGTCTTCATGTACATTTTTTTTACTCCTTACATTTTTTTTCACATTTACTGATACATGTGTGCATGGATGTGGGAGTGCACGTGCCACAGTGTGTGGAGATCAGAGGACAACTCTCTTGTTTTACCTTGAGGGCCTAGGGATTGAATTCAAGTTGTCAGAGTGCCTTTACCCACCGAGCCATCTTGCTGACCCAATTTTTACTTCTTAATGCAAACTCTTAACACTGTTAATCACTTTAAAAAATATTTTATTATTTTTATTTTATGTGAACGAATGTATTACCTGCATGTAGGTAAGTGCACCTATGTCATGCAATGCCTGCAGAGGACAGAAGAGGCCGTCAGATCCCCTGGAACTGGAGTTAACGGACAGTTGTTAGGTGCCATATGGGTGCTGGGATTCGATTCTGGGTCTTCTGCAAGAAAAACCAGTGTTCTTAACCGCTGAGCCATCTCTCCAACTGCAACACTTTCAGTCACTTTAATGTGAGGAGGGCATGCATCTTATATGTCTTGGTAGTTAATGCTGTAATTTATAGCAGACTAAACTCATGTGGAGATGTGTTAAGCTGGTTTGTCAGCTAACTTTGCAAAATTGAAATTCAGCCAAAATTAGACTATATATTTTAAAGTTGCCTTTTATGATTTCGTTTTACATTTTTACTGTTAGATTAAGCTTAAACAATGTGTATATTATTTAAAGTATCTGTTTTGAAGGTTTTTTTTCTGAGTTGTTTACCAAGATTAATTTCGTTTGGGAAGAGAAACCTCAAAATCATCTATTGTATTTCATTGTTTATAATTATCCTTTAACTTGGAAAACTGTCTTTTTTGGGGGGGGTGTATATATGACAGCTTTCAGGAATATGTTCTTTTTGGCTTAAATTTTTAGGAAAGATACGATTTGCTTGGGAGATTCTGTGACTATTGTTAGAATGCCGTTAATATATTTCTACATAAAGTTCAACCTTAGATTTGTTTTTCATACAGGTCATAGTGTAGGTTCATCTTGGTATATTACATTACTCCTATGTGGCTTAAAATAATTGTTGATGGGGACTGCGATTATCTATCTATCTATCTATCTATCTATCTATCTATCTCTATCCATCATCTATCTGTCTGTCTGTCTATCTATTTATTTGGTCTTTTGGAGACCGGGTCTCCCTGTAGCCCCAGCTGGCCTGGAACTTGCTATGTAGACCAGGCTGGCCTTGAACTCACAGAGATCTACATGCCTCTGCCTCTGGAGTGCTGGTGTCAAAGGTGTGCACCACCACATTCGGTGGGATTTGTATTTAAACAAGTTCCCTAGTACTTCTGATCTTCTTGAGGGTTTGATAGGCACTTGTTTTTCTAGAAGTTAGGACCAAGAGTTAAAAAAAAGTCTGCCCTGAGATAATGAATCTGAACCTAGACACTCTGGGTTTCAAGTAAACAGTTTGTCAGTAGACAGAGTTTAAACTTCATGTCAGTTTTAGAGGAACAAAGATAAAGCCTGCCTTGTACCTGGTTAGGGTTGGAGGACAGGTGTGAGAGACTTGCAGTCAGCTGGATGAGCACTTACTAGATGTAACAGGAGACCCCAGAAAGAGAATGAAAGGTGAGTGGAGAAAGTGGGAAATTACCGAGGGTGGAAAATGCCCTGAACACATCCCACTTCCTACCACCGGGATTGCAGGACTGCACCTGGTTTTTCACAGACACACTGGGGGTGGTACTCAGGTTCTCATGTTTTTGGGGCAGACACTTTACCAACTGAGCCATCCTCACTCCAGCCCCATGGAAGATGCTTTTGTTAGGCACATTGTGTGGTTTTGATGGGGCTCCGTGAGGTTGGGGTGCATTTTGCTAATTGCTTGTCATTTGTACTTCATTGTCTGAGGTCTTGATATACTCCTGTTTGCTACAGTATAATATATGCGTTCCAGAAAAATCTGTCATTCTGGGAAACCACAAACTATGAGTAACAAGGCTGTAAGGAGAAAAATAAGAGCAAGTACAGAATACTTAAAACTAACTTTGTGGGACTGTTGAACTGGCTCAGCGCTTAAGAGCACTGGCTGCTTTTGCAAAGGACCTGGGTTTCGTTCTCAGCACCCACGTGGTGGCTAACACCAGTATTTAACTCCAGTTCCAGGGGATCTAATGCCCTCTTCTGGCTTCTGTGGGCATTGCATATATGTGATGCACTTACATACATGGAGGCAAAACACTCATATACATAAAATAAAAATAATAAATAAAAATTTAAAAACTGTAACTTTGTAATCAGAGCGGTAACAAAACCCATGAAATCCACATATAAATAATAGCAGAGCGAATGGCCCACAGTGTGACTGGGCTTCATGCCTAGGTGATTCTAGGTCCTATGTTATCCTTGGATTTGTAGAACCTTTTTTAAAAGTTAAAATAATTTGTGGTGTGAGTGTGTGTGTGTGTGTGTGTGTGTGTGTGTGTGAGAGAGAGAGAGAGAGAGAGAGACAGAGAGACAGAGAGACAGACAGAGAGAGAGAGTATGTGTGTACGTGCTGAGGTCAGAGGGCAACCTTTTTTTCATCTACTTTTGCATGGGATCCAGGGATTGAACTCAGGTTGCCAGGAATGTGTGGCAAGGACCATCACCTGCTGAGTCATGTTGCTGGCCCAGGCTAACTCACAGGGAAGCTTGCTTCTGGCATAGTTCTCACATCCACCCACAGCATCACTCGTGGACAGCATAGCACATATGGACGTTCCCATGCCAGCTGCCCACTATTTGTCTGAAAGGATTTTTATATTTGTGTGTGTGTGGGGGGTATGCATGTGTGAAGGTCAGATGACAATTTGTGGGAGTTCCTAAGAGCAAACTCAGGTCATCAGGCTTGGTAGTAAGCAGCTTTACCTGCTGAGCCATCTTGCCAAACCCAAAAGAAGGTATTTTGATAAAGTTCTCAGCATTTCTTTGAAAAGAAGCATTCTTCTTGGTCATTTTTCTTGTTATCTGACAAGTCTTGCCATCAGTAGTGTCTGAGTATTCACATGCAAGGAGGAATGGGTCACAGGCTAGAGCTGCCTCTCCACATGTTGCCGTTTCCACTCGGCAGTCAGGTGTGTCACAGAGATGTGTATTGTGATTGTGCATAACTGACACTTTTTAAAAGAGATTTATTTTAATCATGTGTTTATGTGTGTGTACCAGTACTGGAGCCCATGGAGGCCAAAGGTGTTGGATCCTCTGAAGCTAGAACTACAGATGGTTGTTAACCACCTGACGTGGGTAGTGGGAATTGAACTCGGGTCTTCTGGAAGAGCAGTGTATGCTCGTAACTGCTGAGCCAGCTCTCTGGCCCCCACCTGCTATGTGTTTGATCCATGATGGTGTCTGGGTGCAGCCAGTTCAGGTTCTGCTGCTCTGGGAAGGTCTAGCTTGAAAGAGTCTGTATAGTGTTTCAGGGTTAAGTGAAATGGGTTGTTACTCCTCATGCTTAGTTGGTCCTTACGTACAGTAAATCAGTGAAGGGGGACTGTTTTTACCAGCTTTTAAGTGTCTGCCTCTGTAACCTGCCACTGGGCGAGAAGCGATTGAGATTTGCTGCTGCGTCAGCACTAGAACAGCGTGTGGAGCAGGAGTGGTTTGGAAATTCGGTTCATTTGTAGTGTGGTTATAGTGAGGGTTTATATTAAAACTCATCTGAGCATACAGCAAACAAAAAGAGCAGCCAGTAGCCAGTCGTCAAGGCAGAACCTGACGGCTAGAATAAACAGACTGCTCTGTCACATAAACAGTCTGTTTTCATAGTTTTTAAATATATATTTTTTCAAGAATGATTGGGAGAACTTCTAAATCAAGTAGAAGTTAGATGAATGGGAAAGGCAGCAGATCTGTGGATAGCTTAATGACCATTAGTTTGTTTCCTCAATAACCATAGTAACAAAACATAGCTGCTTAACACAGTAGAAATGGGTGGTGGTCTTGGCTGGTGATGGCCATGACAACTCTGGTGTTTGGTACTCTCTGGCTAGAGATAGGAGCGACTTAAGGGAGTGGGGCTTTACTTGAAGCTCCAGCTTGAATGACATTCCCATGCCAGGGCCAAGGACTAGCCTCATGGTCATGCCTGGTTCAAGGGTGGCTGGCATTCCACGCCAGAGGGAGTTTGCATTTTGGTAAAAAGGGACCAAGAAAGAAATAACTGATAGACCAACGCCCTCCAGATTACATATGGGCAGATACATGTATATGTATACATATACACACATATACACGTGTAAAATACATGCAATGCTAATGATAATGAACAGAAGTAGCAGTTGTCTTCTGTTTTTTTAACTTGATTTTTTGTTGGATTTTTGTGATTTCATACAGTACATCTTACTCATATTTAGGCCCCTCCCCTGGCTGCACTCCTCACACCCCTCCTCACGGTTGTCTGCATTCTCATGTTAAGGCCTGTCAAGTCAAGTTTGTGTCCCCAGATGTCCCTTAGTGTGAGTTCGTCCATTGGCATCAGTTCAGCCTGTCTGGCATCACTCCCATAAAGAAGACCAGCTCTTCCTCGCCCAGCGGTTGTTTTTGCACATGGCTTGCCAAAGGACCTTTAGTGGTTGGTTCTCTCTTTCCACCTAGGCATCCAGCCATTGTGCCGGGGTGCTCAGGCTTGCCTTCCAAGCACTTTTGAGATCTGCTGAACCTTTTTGCCTTTTTGTTGTTGTTGTTAAAGACAAGGCCTTGTGGCTGGGCGTGGTGGCACAGTCCTTTAATCCCAGCACTCAGGAAGCAGAGGCAGGCAGATCTCTGTGAATTCCAGGCCAGCTGGGGTTCTAGAGAGACCCTATCTCAAAGAACCTCCCTCCTAAATAAAAGACAGTGTCTTGCTATATAACTCTACTTCGCCTGGAACTCACTAGTTAGACCAAGTTGTCCTCAAAGTTGTGGGCTATTTAGGCGTCTGCCTCCCAAATGCTGAGATTATAGGTATGCTCCACTGTGCCTGGCTCTGCAACTGCCTTTTAAAATTTTGATTCTTGTTCTAGTTCAAGGGTCAACAACCTTGTCTACAAAGAAGTATTTTAGAACTTGGCTGTGTCAGATAGCCCTCTAAAAAATTAAAACCTTCTGGGTACAGTGGCACGTGCCTTTAGTCCCAGTACTTGAGAGGCAAAAGCAGGTGAATCTCTGAGTTCAAGGGTTTGGAAAATAGTTAACTGTAATCTTTAAAAATAATAGTTGGGCTGGAAAGATGGCTTAGCTGTTAAGAACACTGGTTGTTCTTGCAATAGACCCAAGTTTGAATCCCAGCACCCACATGGCAGCTAACAACTGTCCATAACTCCAGTCCCAGGGGATCTGATAGCCTCTTCTGACCTCTGCAGGCATTG
>NW_008333388.1:797494-815475 GCF_000622305.1 Nannospalax galili
CCAGGGGATCCAACAGCCTCTTCTGCCCCCCACAGGGCAGACACTGTACAACACTGGTGCAATTACCTACATGCAGGCAATACCCGCATACATATAAAATTAAAAAAAAATTTTTTAAAGTTTAAAGATAATGGCTAAGTTTAATTATTTGAGGTGTGAGCCACACTGAATACACTAAAATATATTGAAATGGACTAGAGATTTAACCTCAGCCCACGGAGTTGGTAGAGTTGGTAGAATGCTTGCCTGGCTGCACTAAGCTCTGGGTTACATCCCCAGCATTGCCTAACACTGAGTGTGATGGTGCATACTTGTGGTCCCCAGCACTTAGGATGTGGAGGCAGGAGGATCAAAAGGTCAAGGTCATCCTCTGCTGCATAGAGAGTTCAGGGCTAGCCTTAATCTCAGAATATATCAGGGCTGGAGAGATGGCTCAGAAGTTAAGACACTGCTCTTGGAGAGGACTCTGGTTCAGTTCCCAGAGTGGCTCACAACCATCAGTAACTCCAGTTCCAGGGGATCTGATACCTTCTTCTGGCCTCCTTGGGCACTGACACTTGATGCACATACACACATGCAGGCAGGCACTCATACACATAAAATACAAAAAATTCTGAAAAAGTTGTATACACACACACACACATACACACACACACACACACACACACACACACACACACACACGACGGTGTTTGTTGATTTGTTCTGGTGCAGGAGATGGAACCCAGGGCCTCAGACTTCCTAGCCAAGTACTCTCCCACTGAGCTACAACCACTAGCCCCATAGCTAAGAGTTTTAAATAATTTTTCTTCAGGTGAAATTGTGTATGTGTGCCGTGTGTGCACAGACGTGTGCTTTTGTGAGGCCGTAGGTCAACTTTGGGGGTGTTTCTCAGGTGCCATCTACCTTGTTTTCTCCTACCACCACTGTCTGGTTACTTGAGACAGGGTCCCCTTGTAACCCCAGGTAGCCTGGAACTTGCTGTGTACCAGCCTGGCCTCAAACTCACAGAGAGCTGCCTCTCCCTCCTGAGTGTTAGATTAATGGCTTGCACCATCACGCCTGGCTTTCTTTTATTCCCTCCCCTTTCCCCCTCCCCCCCTCTGCCTTGTGCCTTACTCCTCCTCCTCCTCCCTCCTCCTGTCACTCATGTGGAACTTGTCAGGTAGGCTAGGCTGGCCAGTGAGCTCCAAGGAGCCACCTACACTTATCAGGGTTTTCAGTCTTAAAACAGTTCATCTACTTTAGAAAAGGCTAGATCTTGATTTGCGATCACAGCTAATGTCACTTTAATAAAACGATCTTCCATATGCAAGACCTTAATTGGATCCAGGCCCCCCAAATGACTCCTGTTTCTATTTGCTAATTTTACATACCTTCAAATACATTATCTAAAAAAAGAAACTTTCAAAATCATACTTAAATTTGGAAAATTTTATGTACTAAATTATACCAAATTCTATTTGATTGTTGTGCTAGTGACTCTTGGGGGAGCTTAAAATTATCTAAAAATTCATTGTAAAGGTGTTAATTATCTAAGTAAGACTTAAGTATAAAACTAAACACAGTCTCATTGAAACATGCCAGTGTGTTTTAGAAGTTCATATTCAAATCCAAAAAATAGTTTAAAAACAGACACCTTCCATTTCAGTAAGGAAGTTTGTAACTGCTGTTTAAAAGTATCTGTTCCAAGGGACTAGAGAGATGGCTCAGTGGTTAAGACCACTGGCTGCCCTTCCAGAGGACCCGAGTTCTATTCCTAGCACCCAAATGACGGCTAACAGCTGTCTGTAACATCAGTTCTAGGGGAGCCATCACCTTCTTCTGGCCTTTGAGGACTTTGTACTACGTGGGTGCACTTACACACATGCAGGCAAAACACTTATACACACAAAATAAAAGTACATAAAAAAATTATAAAAGTATCTGTTCTAATTCCAGATACTAGGTTACAATTTCTAAAAATCTTAAGTGGACTTTAAAAACTAGATTACTGACACATGAGAACAATAAATATGTATATTTATTGAGTAGCTGCTTAATAATTAAAGTTCCTTTATGTAACACCACAGTGGGCCTGTGCCAAGATTCTAGATGATGATTCTTGTTTCTTTTTAAAAAGTCAGAATCTGTGACCTGAGTGACAATAAGATCAGACTGGAGAGAGTGCCTGCAGATTATAACGAGAGTAAGAAGTATATACAGAGACCTTCAACAGACCACGGTTGTAGTCAGATGTACACAGTGTGTGAGATAAGTGTTGGTCCGGCTGATCACTTCTTACCTGGTGCTGACTCAGTCCTTCCCTCACACTGTTACATCTTGGTAGGCAGGAGACATTGCTGTTATTCCTGATGACAGACCAGCCTGGCTTCTGCTAGTGTATAAGGCCACGGTTGACCCTGTCTTAGCTTGCCAGAGTAAGTGCTTTTACATACAGTGCTTCTGAAATTGAAGGCTGTTACAGATACTACATCTTTACACTGTTTAAAGTCTTACTCGTGGGACTTTTCAGCCCATAACTCACTTGGGTGGGCTTTTAGAAATCTTACTAATCTCATAGTAATATTAATAATAATAAATGCATACTATTTATTTTTGTGTGTACATGCCTGTGAGTGTGCATGTGCCATGCATGTGTGTGGAGGTCAGAGTACAACTTTTGGAAGTCACTTCTGATTATGTGGATTCTAAAGCTCAAACTCTGGTGGTCAGGCCTGGCAGCAAGCTCCCTTATCCACAGAGCCGTCTCACAGCCTCTATAATCTATTAAAAAATATTTGTGTGTGCATGTACCATGGCATGTGTGTGGAGGTCAGAGGATGAATTGTGAGAATCAGTTCTCTCCTACATTGTGGGTTTTGGGGATTGAGCTTAGACTCTCACGTTTGGCAGCAAGTGCCATTACCTGCTGAGCCATCTCCCTAGCCTTGGGCCTTACCCTAATATTAATCAACACAAACTAGAAGCTTTTTCCAAAGCTAAGTAAAAAAAAATTGATTAACTTTGCACAATGTAATCTTGAATAATAATTAAAAAAATACCCCAACAAACAGGCTGGAAAGCTGGTTCAGTGGTTAAGAGCACTTGTTGCTCCTCACCCCAGGGACATTTAACCAGTTAGTTACTTCCTCTCCAAACTACATTAGTGACAAATCTTAATGTTCTGAACTTGTTACTACCAGATCTAAGACTTGTTGGTTCCTCTGCAATCACAGATTATACTTAAACCCTTCTGTTTTTTTTTTTAAGATTTAAAAAAATTTTATGTATATGAGTGTTTGCCTGCATGCATATGTGTGTACGATGTGCATGCAGTGCCCACAGAGGCCAGAAGAGGTCATCAAATCTTCTGGACCTTGAGTTACAGGTGGTTGTGAGCTGGCAAGTGGAAACTGGGAACAGAACTTGAGTCTTCTGCAAGAGCAGCAAGTGCTTTTAATCACAAAGCCATCACTCTAGCCCCATTTTAATTAATTAATTAATTAATTAATTGATTAATTATACAGAGCCTCACTATATAGTCCAAGTCGACTTGGAACTTGCTATGTATGTTACCCAGTCTGGCCCCAGACTCATGTCCATCTTTGTGCTCCAGTTTCTTCCAGATACTGAGGCACACTCAAACTTATAAATCGAAACTTTGAAGCCTTGTAGTTCCAGAAGACTTTCTGATTCCCCCTTTCATTACTTTATTATGTTTTAGCCTTGGCATCTCAGTCATGTTGGTATCACCACATGATACTTAATCCAAAGCGTTCTCTCATTGTGCACTATCTGTCTTCTTTTGCTAGTTCTAAACTGGGGATGATTCCCTGTCTATTATGTGGCAATGTCTAAAGATCTTTGTGGTTGTCAACACTAACTCAGTTTGAGGTTAGTAGCCAGGGTTGCTGCTAACATTCTGTGATACAGCAGATGGTTCTGGACCACAAGAAATCTTTCCAATCCAAACATCTCTAGCTCAGAGGTTATGAAACCTGGGTCTAGACAGCACTTTCCACTGTTCTTTGTTCGAATTTCAACCCTTTTATGACCTCTTTCAATTGTTACCTTTTCGATGAAATCTGGTCTTGGTTTTTCTATCCAAAAAAATCACTTTGACTTGGAGCTTTCTCAGGCAAAGCACCTTTGGCTTACAGTATCTTTGTTTCTTTTTGCCTTGCAATCTGATGTTCTCTCAATCGACTTCCTTTAAAGGTTGACTCTGTATCTCATTCATGTTTGTTTCCTGCAAAGTAATCTGTGCAGTAGTGTCTTTTGGAGTGAATGAACAGATGTGGCATTGAGGAATGTACCAGGTTGACACAGGGCGGCCAAGCCCACCTGAGTGTTGGGTGGATGGTGACAGAAAACCAGAGTGAGCCAGGCGTGGTGGTGCACACCTTTAATCCCAGCACTCGGGAGGCAGCATATTTCCAAAGGATTAGTATCCAAAATATTCAAAGAGGTCAAAAAAAAAAAAAAAAAAAAAAAAACACAAAAAAAAAAAAAAAAAAAAAAAAAGAAGAAAAGAAACCCAGAGTGAAGGAAAGGCCTGAAATAGGCTTATAGTGAAGGGTAAGGTTTCTGCCGGGAGTGAAAACAAAGCTTTGTTAGACAGAAACACTGAATTTTAATGGAAGCCTGAGAACAGCCTCAACCAGCTTGAAGTTTGCCTGTGCCAGTCCACCAGGGTCTGTTTGGCTCAGGCAATGATGCTTTGTCTTTGAAATTTTAGATTAACTCAATATACAGGGATTCATTTTCATCTGTGTCTTATGTATGGTGACTAAAGTTTAGTCATTACTGAGGAGAAACTATTAAGTTTACCAGTTACTTGATTTTTATGGAGGAGGCAGCTGTGAACTTTTATGACAACTGTCCATTTTAGAACGGGTCTTCTCCAGCTAGATGGTTGCAGCTGCAGGATCTGAGTGCACCCCTCTGTTGTCTTGTCAGTTCCTTTTCTTATGTGGAAACCAGTTGTGTCGGAGTAAACGTTTAATCTGTTCCATTATGACCTCAGTTTATCATTGTACAATGACCCTCTTTCCATGTAAGGTCCCATTCTGAGGGATGCGGGCTACTGTTAAATAAAAGAAGTGAACAGCAGTGGTGGATCCGCAAAGGAAGGTGAAGCAGTTCCCTTCAGTGAGTTTTGCTAGAGTGAGAGGCCTTGGGCCTGCAGGTAGGAAGGGGGGGGGAGAGCATTAGACCTCAACAATACAATACATGGACAGCTAAACATGATGGGACTTTTAAAGGGAAGGAGAGGCTTCTCTTCAAAGCCCAGAGAAGGTCTTCACATGGTAGCCTTTAATTCCAAGACTTAGGAGGCAGAGGCATGTGGAGCTTGGTGAGTTTGAGGCTAGTTTGGTCCACAAAGCAGAGCTACATAGTTAGACACTGTCTCAAATAAATAAAAAACACGAAAAGAGTGAGGATGAGAGAGATAAAGGGAGGGGGAGGGAAGGGGAGAGAGGGAGGAAGGGAGGGAGGGACAGAGAGAGAGCGAGCAAGGAAGTGAGCTCGAGCCTTTATGAAAGGGGTGGGAGGTTAGGAGGACAGAGGAGCATCTCCAGAGAGCATCCTTCAGAGAATCTCCCAGCAAATCCCCCTTAGTAATCTCAGATCAATCCCCTGAACAGAGGAAAGATCTGACTTTATTGGTAGCCTTTTAGGGTTGATAGGAACTTTCATATCACCTGATTGAGTTCAGCATAGCGCATGTGACGGAGAGGTTGGAGGAGCCAGGCACCATAAACACGACTGTCAAGTCCCAGCACAGACTACTTCTTAATTCTGTCCCAGAGGCAGCTGCAGGGGATTATGGCCTGATTCAGGCTGTGGGATCTGGCCTAAAGGTGCAGGCCTGTGCTCTAACAGTTAAGACTTGCATATGTCTTTTGGGGAGACACAGTTGAACCGGTAACCATTGTGAAGCATGTAACCCAGGCTCTTTGCTTTAGCATCACAGGTTGTGAAATGTGTAGTTGACCCAGTGTCATTCTAATTAGAATGTGAAAGCAGTTCATTCTCTTGAAACTTGGGTATAGATAACCCTTCAGATAAGTAGACAGTTATGGAAATGTGTTATGGTGCAGGTTCTGAAATAGACAAATCACAGTCTTGTGGTAGGATACGCAGGAGAGGAGGGAGAGCCTTCAGCCAGACCGCTGTCACATGTGTAGTTGTACACCAGTTATGCCTGGCCGCACGTCATAATGAGTTGCATCTTTAGCCATTGCTTTAGCCTTGCACAGATCATGTGTTTCCCTTTCAGAGTGCCACACACCAAGGCAGGAACAAAGCAGAGTTCTCAGAGCCTTAGTTTCCCCATCTTTACAATGGTATCTCAACCTCTCGTCAGAGTTCTTAAGTTCGGAGGTGGTAATGTCCTTGTGGGCATCACTCCTCTGTAGACGCTGTGACAGTCACCTCCCTCCTCTGTGTCCTTGGCATTGACCACCGAGAAGGGGCTGTCACTGTTCTTCTGGTGGTGCCTGACTTTTGCCCAGTGCCCAACTGCTTAGACATAGACCCTAGAGAGACAGCCAGAGGAGGACTCTTGCTTTGCTCCAGAGACTTCATGGGACCTTTTGAGAAGGTCCTCCAGCTTTACCAGGATGCATGGATTGCTGGATCTGTGGTGCCTGTGGGTCAGTACTGTGGTCTGTTAACACCCTGTGTGTGGCAGCCGCCCCATTCCCACCCCACGCTGGTTTGTATGGTCCTTGACTTTGAATTTAGGGGACCCCGGAGAGAGTGTAGGGAAACAATGTTTTTCTAATTTTTTCTTCATTCATTTATCGTGTGTGCGTGTGCACTTGGGGCGAGGTCAGAGCACAACTTGCAGGAGTCATTTCTCTGGTTTCACCATATGTGACCCAGGGATCAAACTCAGGTCATCCAGCATTGCAGCAGCTGCCTTGCCCACTGAGTCATCTTGCTGACCTTGCAAGTTAATGTTGAGGGGAAAAATTCATACAAAATTTGGCTTAATGTTCTAAAAAGGATATATATATATATTTTTTTTTCCATGAATTAAGGAGCTTTTCAATTAATAAGAAAATCAGTCTGCCAGTTTGAAATGCTATTTTTTCCCCTTCCAAGCGTCATGGATAAGTTTTCTCTAGGGGACTTAGTTTAGCATCTTCACTTACCGTTTACTTCATGAGACAGGCCACGATTAGAAATGATAATGACCGTTTTTCTAATCTTAAAATGCTCTACAGAAGCCGGGCGTGGTGGCACACGCCTGTTGTCCCAGCACTTGGGAGGCAGAGGCAGGCGGATCTCTGTGAGTTCAAGGCCAGCCTGGTGTACATAGTGAGTTCTGGGACAGCTGGGGCTACAGGGAGACCCTGCTTCAAAAAGACCGAAAAAAAAAAAACAAAACAAAACGAAATTGCTCTACAGAGCAAAACGAAGCGTTTAAATGTGTGTTGGTTTGTTTGGTTTCCCAGGTTTATGTCAGTTATGGGATTCTTCAGTTTTATTTGAAATTTGGTAACTTATAAAGGTGATTTAAAGATGCTAAGTGTAAGGCTGGGGAAATGGCTCAGAGGTTAAAGTTCACAAGCAAGGGTTTGCATCCCCAGAACCCATGTAAATGCCTTGGTGGGCATTGTAGCTTGCCTGTAATTTCAGCCTCGGAAGGCAGAGATTGGATCTCGGGAGCAAGCTGGCTAGTGATACTGTGAGCTATTGAGGAAGATTCCGGACATCGGCCTCAGGCCTCCACATGCATGCCAACACACTACACCACACATGAGAACATGCATACATACACCACATCACACATGGGATCCCCCCCCCCCCCACACACACACGAAGGAAGAAAAAGCCGCTGAGTACAGGGCAGTGCTCATGTGAGGTTGGAAATATTCATTGCAGGAATTAGGAGTCTTGTAAAAAGGTTGCAGGGCCTGGGTTAGCCTGGGTGGCATTCACAGAGGAGTGGATCATAAAGAACATCACATCCTCAGGGGGCAGAAATTTGACATTCATTTGTCAGGCCTTAATGCAAATCAAGGTGGGAGGTAAGCCCAGACCAGTATTCCGGTCTTTGTTCTAAACACTGTGCCATGAAAGGAAGGTGCAGCCAGTGCTTTGCCACCCCACGGCTGCTGTTGGGCAGGGGGTGATGTGTTTGGGGTTTGGGAGGATCATTTGTCCAGGAGGAGAAAGGTCTACTGCACAGGGCTGGACACGCCTGCACTATTTCCAAAGCGAAGTAAGGTAGATGAGGAGTTAAACTCTTCCTTTTAGTCCTTAGCACAGACAGGACTGGGGACTGCATGTATCGCCAGCACGTTTTCTTTCTCCTTGTCTTAGAGATGGGGAAAGGCTAGGTCATCTTGGAACTGTGAAGACCTGCTCTCTGGAAGGTGGACATTCCCAGTGCTTGTCCATTCTCCTTGCTTTCGTGGAATGAGATCTCGAGAAGACCGAGACTTGCAGGGAGAGCTGTAATGGGAAGCGCACTCAGGTCAGCCTGTCTGCCCTGTGAGTCGGTGTAACTCCAAGAAGATTAATGAGCACAGGAGAAGGCACTCTGTGTTCTTTGCAAGTCACAGCCATTTTGTTCTTGTATCAAAGGAGAGAACAGAATGCCTAATTATAATAATCTTCTAATAATTACAATATTTTGCATTCATTTTCTTTTAAAAATCTATTTGAGTAACTACTAGCCTTCAGAAGATGGTGGAAATAGTATTTAGGCAGCAGCTGGCAGCTCCCAGTGCTGGGGTCTATACTGCTCCCCTTGCAGAAGGTCGGTGGTTGGACACTTTGATTTCCTCACCGCCGCGCAAGTACGCTTCAGAGCAGCTGCTTGGGGAAAGGATGTAGAGTACACACTCCTACACTTGTTGTGAACGTGTGGGTTTTGTTGTGGTGCCGCTCACCATCTGGAGGAGAGAGGAGTGAGTGCCGTATGCCTAGAGAGGCAGTGCTGGAGTCTACACCATTCCCCATACAGTTGTGGTCCCCTCCTCATCTGTCCCTCATGGGAGGGACAACCCACAGCTGTACTCATTTTGCCTTGTCAGAGCCTGCGCCAAGCAAGGGCTTATAAAAACACCAGGTTTATAGAAGTAGCGTTGTGCTGTCTTAGCCAGTGTTGTCTGAACCTTTTAAGTGAATGGTTTTCATAGTACACAATGAAACAGCATTCTTTAAACAAAGGAAATACGTGATACTGATTTGTGTAGGAATAAAAGAAGAAAACCCAAGGATGTCCCTCAGGACCTGGTGGTAACCGCCGGCAGCAGAAGGGTTGTGAGCCTCCCTGTCCTCTCCGTTTCTTCTGTAATGTGTCCTATCAAACAACTAGATATCTGAGTGAGTTTGAGTAGAATTTGCCAGGTTTAGGATTCTACATGGACCAGATGTCACACGTTCATCCTTTTCAGGCAGCAGTGGCATGAAGAAACTGGTGGGAGCGAGTTGTGAAAGGTTTGGAAGACTCACTGTCCAAGTGTAGTTGGAGTGACGAAGGGCCAACAACTGCTCTAAGTTGAGGGTCTTCTTGTGCAGGGCATGTATTACCATCTTCACTGCTGCCCTGGGACAGATGTTGTCCCACCCCAGGATCACACAGCTCATTAGTGAGTCCAGTTTGCCCCGTCTGCTTGAGAGTCATGTCCTCACTAGCCAGCCATCTATTGGCGGCACTGCTCTGTTCTCTAGAAACTGTTGACCTTTTCAGGCATCTGTTGATCCCCGAAGCAGGTAAAGGGAAACTATTGGTAGGCTAATTACTTAACTGTCTGTCATTCAGGGGATTTTATATGACTGATTAAATTGGTAACCCAAAACAGCTGCTGTGTTTGCAGGCCGCATGCTGGATTCAGTCCTAGAGGCTTGGTTACAGAAAATGTTTCTCCGTCAGTCCTGTGGGGGCTATATTCATGAGGTCTTTCTTTGGGGCCTGTGTGCTTTCTGACTTTTCTCCTGCTGAATCGGCAAACACACCTGGAGACGGTAAGGAAATGCTTCACAGTTTAAAAATGAATTTATGTGAATGCTTTATCTGTGGCTCAAAAAGATAAAGGAAGCAAGCAAACACCAACAGATCCTAGCCTGTCTGTGCACCATCATCTCTGGCAGCAGCTGGCCAAGACTGTTTTATTCGGCAGTAGGCATGGGGTGTAGAAAGTACCCAGAACCACTGTGGTAACAAAGTGGCTTCTCTGAGAAGCCTCTGGAGATTATCTTGATTGGATTAGTTGAGGTGGGAAGGTCCACCCCCTGGCTGGGCTTCTGGACTGAATAATGCAGGAAAGGACCTGGACATCATGCATGCATTTATCACTCTGTACATGCTATGTGTGTGACGTGACCAGCTGCTTCAAGTTCCTGCTGCCCTGCTGTGATAGACTGCACCCTTGAGCTGCAAGCCATGTAAACCCTTTCTTTCTTAAGTTCCTTTTATCTGAGTGTTTTATCAGAGCAATAGGAAAAGATATTGAAATGCCTTCCTTTTTTTTTTCTTCAATCTCACTGTATAGTTCAGGCTGGTCTTGAACGCTCATCCTCCAGTCTTACGCTTCGGAGTTCTGGAATTCCAGGCCTGGGTTCCGCTTACAACTCATTCTTAGTCTCTGGTAGGTATTGAAGCAGGCAGTGTGCCCTTGATGATTGTGTTTCTCCTGTGTATCCTTTCAGTTAGCTGTACATGCATGTTCCTGTGTATCCTTTCAGTTAGCTGTACATGCATGTGTGCTCACAGGTATGAATGACTGCATATGTGTGAACATGTGCGGTTGATCACACCACCAACAGAATTCTTTTTTGAAGAGAGTTTATTTACTATGTTGCAGGGAATGCAGTGAGCATTGCATATTAGAAAAACTGCCTCCCAACAGAAGTTTTCTTTAAAGATTTATTTATTTATTTATTTTTGTGTGTGTGTCTGTGTCTGTATGAGTGTATCTGCTTGTGTGGGGGGTATCCACAGAGGCTAGAAGAGAGTGTTGGATCCCCTAGAGCTGGAGTTACAGGGTGTTGTGAGCTGCCTGATGTGGGTGCCTGGAACTGAACTTAGGTCCTTTGGAAGGACAGCAAGTGATCTTAACTGCTGAGCCTTATCTCCAGCCTGCAACAGAAGTTTTGTTGTTGTTTTGAGACAGGGTCTCACTGTGTATCCCTGGCTTGCCTAGTACCTGATACAGACCAGACTGGCATCAGACTCAGAGATCCTCCTGCCTCTGCCTCCCCAAGCGATGGAATCAAAGGCGTATGTACGTCACTATACCCAGTGCTCCAACAGAATTCTTAATGAGATTCTTGTTGCTGGTGCTCCTGTGCAGTTGTGCTGTATGACCAAGAACATTTATGACAAGTAGACAGGTAATTGCTTTCTTAGCTGCTCTGTCTTCTACCCGAGCAGGTAGGTGGCACATGAAATTTACCCCTCAGGAATTTGAGATACCATATGTAAACATTGACAGTATTTCCCCAGTCTTTTTTTCTTAATGACTTTTTAACCTAGAAGTTTCTAGCCATATATCTGCATACTAGTGTGAGAGAATTTGCCTTAGTGCACATATGGAGGTCAGAGAACACTCTTGAGTGCCAGCTTTTACCTTCTACCTTGTTTGGGGCAGGGTCTGTTTGCCACTGTGCTGTGCGGTGCAGGCTGGCGAACTGAGCTTCTGGGGAATTCTCCTGTCTCTGCCTCCCATCTTGCCTTGAATGCTGAGATTGCAGAACTGTGTCATATGTCTGGCATTGTCCGTGGAGCTGGAGTTACAGGGTGTTGTGAGCTCAGGGATCCGAATGCAGGTCGTTAGGCTCTTGTGACAAGTGCTTTTACTTGCTGAGGCTGAGCTGTCTCTTGATCCAGTTCATCTCCAGGCCCGACTCACTGAATTTTGAGAGAGCATCGTTTTTACACATTTGTGAGTTTTCTGGTTTTTCTTCTGTTGCTGGTTTCTAGCATCTGTTGCTTGCTGTTACTGAGCATACTTTGTAAGATCTGGGTTATTACCAGTACTGAAAAAAAGAATTAAAAAATAACTTGAAAGCATTTTTTTATTAGTTCTGTACCATAAAAATTACCCTATTAAAGAACACATTGCAGTGCTGGACGCAGTGATGCATGCCTTTGATCCCAGCACTCGGGAGGCAGAGGCAGGTGGATCTCTGAGTTCAAGGCCAGCTTGGTCTACATAGTGAGTTCCAGGTCAGCTGGGGCTATGTATGATCTTGGTCACTTTGAATTTGTTGAGAGCTGTTCTGTGAATCACTGTGAACTGGATGGTGCTGAGGTCCCTTTCAGAAGAGCACCTGCCCCACTGTTTGGGATGGGGTCCTCTGTGTGCCTCCTGGCTCTGGTTGGCTGTGTATGCAGTGCTGTCCACATTTTTCATCTCTGGAGTAATTCTGTCCACTGTTGAGCAGGGCACGTTGAACTTTCTGTTCCTCTAGATCTGTCTGTGCTTCTGGCAAGACTGTATTTTATTTCCTTAATCACTGATTGATTTTTGGTGTATTATATCTTTTTGATAATCGACCCGTCTATTGATATGTAATCTCCATTTCACCTTCCATAGCTTACTGATACTGAATTTATTTTTAAAAATTGTTTTAAGGCTTTGTATAGTGAGTACAGTGGTCCTAGGCGTTTTCCCTGTTGGTTAGTTGTGTTCCTTTGAATGGACTCCCCTTCCCTGTTCTTTGTACGCTTCATGGCTGTGTTTTGATGGTGGTGGTGGTACGTTTGTTTTTGTTGTGTTGAAATCCCAGCTACCTGAGGATTATGATGATGTCTGAAGATTAGAATGTTCTCTCTGGAAAGCTTCTCCAAGGTTTGCTTTTGCGTTGGTTTGGCCTTTGTTTTCACTTTTGAAGACTGTGGCATTTCTTCCCCTGTTTTGAGGTGCCTTTCCTTGTCATGTGGTTGAGGATTGTTTGGTAGTTTGTGTTCTAGTCATGCTGCTGTTGTGTTTTGACTTTTAGTGCTAGGGATTGAACATGAGCAAGTCCTGTGCCACTGAACCAGAGACTCAGCTCTTATGTTTTTTTTTAACTTTTAAAAAATTTATTATTTTTATTTTATGTGTATTCATGTATTGCCTGCATGTAGGTTAGTACACCCGTGTTGTGCAATGCCTGCGGAGGACAGAAGAGGCTGTCGGATCCCCTGGAACTGGAGTTACGGACAGTTGTTAGCTGCCATGTGGGTGCTGGGATTCGAACCCGGGTCTTCTGCAAGAACAGTCAGTGTTCTTAACCTCTGAGCCATCTCTCCAGCCCGCTCTTATGCTTTTTATTTGGGGACAGAATTCACTGTCCTGTCCAGATTGACTTTAAACTTGATTTGTTGCCTAGGCTCACCTTGAACCTGTGAGTGTCTTGTTTGAGCATCCCAAGGAGTTGGAGGGGGAAAAAAAAAAAAAAATCAAACAAGTACACAACCGCAAGCCGTCCTGCAGACCTTGTCAGTTCGCTCTTCGCCAGGGTCCACTTTCAGCAGTTAGCCTGGTGTCTGCGGTGAAGTCAGTCACTCAGTGCTCTCATCTTTCCTCTGAGCTCGTATCTCCCCAGCCCCCAGCACGTGTATGGTTTCTGATCCCCTCATGCTATGCTACTTTCATTTCTCCTAATTCCCAAGGACATGCTCTTGTCTTTCCTCCTCTAGGCTCCCAGTGTGTCTATCTTATGTCTCAATTGACACACTTTATTTACCTTAGATAATTTTGAACAGTGCCAGCTACTTAGCCAGCTTGGGTGATTTTTGGGTTGGGCATAACAGATTGGCACCTTGGATTAGACTGGCAGGTTTCCCTAACAGGCTAGAGTACAGTCATTGAATAATTTGACATACTAAGGTCTACTGTGTTGCTCGGGAACCAGGGATTGGAGCCCCCTCCTGGGACTGAGGGCTGCTTCACTGGGGTTTGGGGGGGCAGGGGCGGGTAAAAACGCAGTCAGCTTTCCCAGTGTTTTTGGCTGACTTCGTATTCCATGTTCCATTGGCTGCTGTAAGCGTTTGACTGACTTCCAGAGTTCTGACTGCGCGCTGACAGTTGAGGCTTCTCTTTTAAAGCTTGGTGTGGGGGAGGAGTTGCCTCCTCTGCCATTTTCTAGTTGCCCTGTCAGACTGCAAGAGTCCATTCCAGAAAGCACCGAAGCATTTTGCGTTGCCTCGGTTCATATCTCAGACCCTTTCCCTGTGACCATGGCATTCACCCCTTCGGTCTGTTTCTCGTTACAGTTTTTGCCTGGATACTAGTGTTCATGTTTTCTCCCTGAAATATGAAATACTAGCAATAAAAAAGCTTTACTACTTAGTTCTTTCAGGCTACTATAACACGATGTTGTATTTGGGGTTATTTATGACCAAGAGACGTGGGGCTGAGAAGGTCAGGTGTTGGCAGGTTTGGTTGGAGTCCGGTGAAGATCTGGTTGTTATTGTTTATAAAATACGCAGTCTCGGGTGTTCTGAAAGAACATGTGCCCTATCTTTCTGGTGTGTCTTCTCAGCTCGGTCCTTGATGAAGCCTTTCGATGTGCGTCTGGGTGCATGCTCATCTGCCTCACCTGGTGAAAAGGACAATTCAGTTCCCTTGGGAGTCTTTATGAAGGTACTTGTCTCATTCATGAGGGTTCCGCCACTCAAAGACCCCCCTCTTAGTGCCATAACCTTGGATTTTCAGCCTGGAAGTTCTGGTGAGATGCACCAGACCACTGCCGGTACCTGTGGTCTCCATGAGGCCTTAAGGTCATACCTTTGTATTTTTTTTTTTCCTCTGTGAAAATACATTTATAAAATGACCCAAAGCAGTGATCAATCTGATTTCATTATGTTCAGTTTTATAGTTACACATTTATTCACTGGCAAAACTTAAGAACAACTACAATATTGTCTGTTTGGTAGGTGATACCTTTTTACTTAGTTTTCAAATTTGGGAAGTTAGAACCATTTGGCAGAATATTAGTCACAGTGCATGTGACCTTAGGACTGAATGTCCTCATGGCAAGATGGCGTAACATGATATAGTCAGGAGACACAGCCTAGCGTTCTACTTGAGAAATGACTGGGCCATAGTTTCAATGTCCCCCTCAAAACTGGTGTTACAATTTAATTGCCAGTGTGATGTTATTGAGAAATATTTAGTTACTTGTTGTGTTAAAATACCTGACGAAAAGCAGCTTAAGGCAGGGTCTGTCTGGCTCACATGTGGAGGAGACAGCCCATTGTGGTGGGAAGGCATGGAGGTAGGAGCATGAGGCGGCTTGTCCCAGAGCATCTACAGCCAGGAAGCAGAGACATGAATCCCGGTATTCAGTTTACTTTCTCCTTCATTCAGTTGGAGACCCCAACCAATGCGTAGTGCTGCCTCCATTCAGAGTGAGTCTTCCTTCCCACTTAATCCTCTCTGGGAATCTGTACTCTGAGGTTTGTCTCCCGAGGTGATTTTAAATCCCATCAAATGGACTGTCAAGATTAACCATCAAAGGAAGTGAAGGTCCTCATGGAAGAAGGTCCGCATGGATGGACTAGTGCCACTGGGAATGGGCTAGTTGCCTGGCTGGGCTCACCGTGAAAGCAGTGTTGCCTTCTCTCTTGGTTTCTGTCTGGTGAGTGTTTTCCTGCCTTTCTGCCTCTGTCACGGCTGCTCTGGTACCCTGCTCTTGGAACTGTGAACCAAATCAGTTTCTATTGTTTATATGTTACCCAGTCTTGGGTATTCTGTCATGGCAACACATAGACTAAAGTAGACTTGGTACCCTGCTCTTGGAACTGTGAACCAAATCAGTTTCTATTGTTTATACGTTACCCAGTCTTGGGTATTCTGTCATGGCAACACATAGACTAAAGTAGACCCTCTCAATAAGAATTGAAGGTGAAGGTCTTTGGACGAAAGAATAGTGTATATTGTCTTTCTGGTGTGTCTAGGCTACTTTAGTCTTTGGTGAAGTGTTTGATACTGTAGTGGGATTCACGGTTAATTTTCAGAAGTATGTTGCATGAATTATACATTGTACTTATTCTAAAGACTCAGTTGGGGGAATAAAGAAAATTAGTTGCTAGTAATTTGTGACCCAAGTGCATACCCTTCTCCTTGCTTGTCTAGTGAAACCAGAAACATAATTTGGTTAAAGTTCCCCTAAAACCACAGGTGGCAGATGACCTGTACTTCCCTTAAAATAGTTACAGGTGGCAAAGTAAATGTTGGAATACTTGGCCTTCCTTCAGAAGACTTTCTTGTATCAAAAGCGTTATCATAACCCTGTGGCATCTCAAGTACTTTGGTGTAGACACATCATCTCCTTTGAGCTTCCCATTAGTGAGGTGAAGTGGGAATGGAGGCAGGTGGAGTTGCCTGTTTCACTGCTGGTTAACAAAGCTTCAGTCTTTGTTTCCTATGCAGATGGTGATGTTGGTATAAGAGACAGGTCGCAGTGCACAAGGCTGATGTTCTGCTTTACATCTGACCAAGTGGACATTGTTAAAGAACAGTGGAGCTCATGGATGAGAAAGAAGAGAGTGACCCTAACAATCAAGATCTTCACTCATAGCATATCCATGTTTGTGTGTCTTAGTGTTTGTTTTATTTTGGCTTATTTATTTATTTATTTATTTATTTATTTATTTATTTATTTATTTAATGCTGGGAATTGATCCTAGGGTCTTGTGTTTGCTAGGTAAGCTCTTTACACCTGACCTGCATCCCAGCCCACCATGTCTTTTAAAACAGTGACTTACACCAAGAGCCTCTTGAAATTTAACTTCATTTTTTTCTCCATTTTCCCCTTTCATATCTTCCATTTCCCCATAGGGATCCCTAGGTGAGAAGACTTAGAATAGCCTAAGTGTAGGGGCAGTTACCGAGAGAAAAGGACTGATGACAGCTCTGAGGGAGCGCTGGGAAGAGTCTGAGCTCCAGGGGTGGAGAAGTGCAGGAAACCCTCACAAGTACTCTGAGTAATTGACCTTGTTCCTAGGCTGGCTGCTGTGGTGCTCAGTCACAGAGTTTGATATCGTAAAGGATCAGAGAACTCTGGGCTCTGCTTGAGGCACTTTCAAACCTTCCTGTGCTACTGGAATTGAAGCTGAAGCCTGTGGGATGATTTGACTTTCTGGCCCTGAATAGGCGGACCCAGTGGGGAAGCAGTGCCAGCCTGCCCCCCATTGCTTTCCCATTGTACACAGGAGTGTGGTAGGCGTGACACTTCCACATGAACACTCTGCAGCCTGTGAGTGTAACTTACTAAGATGGTGTCTTTTGATATCTCTTGATGCTTTTGTCCCGCCAGTATTTTTTGGTGGAGGCTAGAACAGGGACCACAGAGAGATTTAGAAACTGACATTTAAGACTACATTTAGCTCCATGGGCTTGGATAAGCTGCTGAGCTCCATCAGCCTCAGTTCCTCAGCTGTTAAATGAGGTGACCGAAATATACTCACCCCAAAGGTAAAATGAGTTTATGTGCCTAGTGCTTAGCACAGAGGAAGGGCTGTGTCAGTGGTGTTGCTAGAAACCAAAGGGGCCACAGTAAACCAGACAAAATCCCAGCATAGACACAGGGCAGTGGGTAAGGAAGCACAGCCCAACCTAGGGAAGTTTTGGTAACCAGTGGCTGCTGGGAGGGGCAGAGGCAGTCTCTTCTAAGTCTGGAGCTTTTGGTAGGTTAAACAGGCTCCAGTGGATGAACCCACACTGAAGGACATTTGGGTACACATATTAGACTCTATAGGGCTTATTTTGTGTGTGTGTGTGTGTGTATATAGTCTTGTGTGTGTGTGTGTGTGTGTGTGTGTGTGTGTGTGTGTGTGTGTGTGTGTATGTACATTAAATTAGGTGGTGGGGGGATAAGGGGTGGTGCGGATAGGGGAAGGGATCTAAATACCAAAAAATTATATTGTATGAAAATCTCAAATTTTTTTGAAATTTTTATTTATTTATTTATTTTTGGTCTTTTTGAGACAGGGTCTCCCTATAGCCCCAGCTGTCCTGGAACTCACTATGTAGACCTGGCTGGCC
>NW_008333388.1:815776-827939 GCF_000622305.1 Nannospalax galili
TTAGAAAATCCAGCTTTTTTTTTTTTTTTTTTTTTTTTACTATTAGTTCTATTTTGCCCTGTAGATTTTATTGTAGGCTTAATTCTATTTCATGGGCATTTCTCTCCCACAAATACAGAGAAATACTTCATGCAGCAGAGACTGACAGGTGATGGCAGATTTGGGTAGATTTTCTGACCCTTTTAACCCAAGATCAGCACCTGGGATGGGGCAGTAGTGAGTGACCAAAGACCCAGCCTGATGGGCCAGCCTGTTCTCCCTGCTGCGGTCATCTGATCCTTCAGAATTAAGCACATTGCATAAGCATGTGCTATGTATGTGAAGAGCTAGATACACACATGATGAGATGTTTTCAATGTGAGATGTGCCGTGCTCACACTTCATAGGAAACCTTCCAAGGGGGAGGAATGGCAACTCGTAGGCGTGCCCCTAACGAGAATGGCTTCATACTTTCTAACAGTTTTCAGTGTTAAGTTTGTTCCTTCCTGACCATTTGAATGGCTGTCAGTCCAGTAGAAAGTAAGTTTAGGTTATGATCACTTGTTTTGGTGTAGAATTATATATGCGAATTATATTTGTAAAAGGTTTATGTATAGATGAACAGATTGATTAAGTAGCCAGTTTTCCCTAAAGAAGAGCTATTTTCTTTTTCCTACATCATATGTTTTGGAGGCTCGTGGTCCAAAAGCAGCTCGTGAATGAAGAGTGTGTAGCAGTAGCTGTGCGTCCCTCCACTGGCTTTCACCATTGTCCAGGCCGCTGCTGTTGGTGGTGGTGGTGACTGTGACAGATTCAGAGCAGCTAAAGGAGGAGGTTCTTTATGGTGTGTGGTTTCAGAGGTCTCTGCCCATGGCTGGCCACTGCTTGGGGCTGAGGTAAAACAACACATCGTGGCAGTGGGATCATGTAGGAGGAAGAAGCTGTTTACCTTATGCAGACTCAGAACCATTGAGCGGACAGGAGAACCCGGAACAAGACCATACCTTAGTCCCTGCCACCTGCTTCTTGCAGCTAGGTAGGCACTGCCTCAGAAGTTTTTGTCACTACCATTAATGCCATCGAATTAGGAGTCCATCAGTGATCCATTGATTAGGTGGCAGCCCTCATGATCCAGTCACTTTCCCAAAGCCCATCAGTTGGAACTAAGCCTTTTAACCTCATATCCAAACACAGTGGTAATGGTTTAAAGAGTCCTGGAATATTTTGGCTCATTACACTGTTTTTGTTTTTTTTTTTCTGGTTTCTATTGTGAATAGACAGACAATCTTAGAATTTGGAGGTGCACTGGCTCCCTGGGTTACCCAATAGACCTTTTGTAGTAATGTTTAAACGTTTTCAGAAAGAAACCAGACTGTTTGATATAAATCAATGGAAAATGTTCCTCTTTTGCAATATATAGAGAAGAATGATCTGTAACTTTTTTTACTGCTAAATCACTGGAAATTTCAAATTCCAATTTAGTTGCCTTTAATTTACATGTGGAATGAGGACCACCTGGTCTCTGATTATAACAACAACAAAATCAGAATTTTTTCCTTTCTGCATTTGCTGAGAATCACTCTAGGTTGTAATCCTGGCGACTCTTAAGTCACTGTTTGGGAAATTAAAGCTTGAGTGAGGAAGGGTCTCGTTGTAGCCCTCTGCACTGGTAGGAGGAAGGAGACTTTGGGGGTACCCTGTGGAAGGAAGGTGTCTCCTAGCTCTTCCCCTCTCCTGCTTCCTCTCAGCCATTTGATCTACCTTCCCAGCCAGCACAGGAAGTACACCCCTGATTTCTCATGTGGCTGGTCTATGTTTTTCTTGATTGTATAAGTAAACCCAATACTGGGGATTACACCTAGGGCCTCACAGGTGAATTGTATCCCTAGCCTGTATAAACCACTTTCAAGGTAGCTCTTTAGGTTGATGGACTGATTCCTCTGTTAAAACCTGTCTTTTGCCAGCATTGCCTGGAGCAAACTCTGCTCCTCATAGCTGCTCAGCTGACAGGTATTTGAGGACAGTTAGATGCTCCTGAGTTTGCTTTACTTCTCTGTTTTCATATTTCACTCTTTTTTAAAAATTTTATGTGTATGCATGTATTGCCTGCACGTAGGTCAGTGCACCCGTGTCATGCAACGCCTGTGGAGGTCAGAAGAGGCTGTCGGATCCCCTGGAACTGGAGTTGCGGACAGTTGTTAGCTGCCATGTGGGTGCTGGGATTCGAACCTGGGTCTTCTGCAAGAACAGCCAGTGTTCTTAACCACCGAGTCATCTCTCCAGCCCCTAAAATTGTTTTTTAAGTATTTTGTTATTTTTATTTTATGCATATGTGTGTATTGCCTGCATATGTGTAAGTGCCCGCGGAGGACAGAAGAGGCCATTGGATCCTCTGGAACTGGAGTTACCGACAGTTGTTAGCTGCCATGTGGGTGCTGGGATTCGAACCTGGGTCTTCTGCAAGAACAGTCAGTGATCTTAACCTCTGAGCTATCTCTCCAGCCCCCATATTTCACTCTTTTTATATTACTGGACCCACCACTGTTATTCTTGCCTATACTTTGGGTACTCTGCATCTTAATGAATACACAGAATTGAACAGAATAACCTTTTAAAAAATCAATTATTATTCTTTAAAAAAATCAATTATGATGTTTTTAGCAACAGTACCAGAAAAACCTCTATTCATCTGGCTTAATAAAGAATTTGCTTTTCTTATTTTGAGATGTACATTTCTTCATATTGGAACATTCCCAGAATTGAAACATACGGTACATTTATGTGAATGGCATGTCAATTAGGTTGGCAGAATTTTTTTCCCCTTGACGATTCATAAAATAATGATGCATTATACCATTGATGAGTCTTGTATTTGACGGAGCGAGATATTTTCTCAGATCTCAGGAGTTCCTGTGTACAACGTGGATTGATTATATCCAGCACCCTTGGCAGATGAGTGGTTTGTCCTCCTGGGTGAAGAGATGGCATCAAGTCACCAATGTGTAAACAGAGAGAGAGAGAGAGACAGAGCCTTTTTTTTTAGTCTTTTTGAGACAAGGTCTCCCTGTAGCCCCAGCTGTCCTGGAACTCACTATGTAGACCAGGCTGGCCTTGAACTCACAGAGATCCACCTGCCTCTGCCTCCCAAGTGCTGGATTAAAGGCGTGCACCACCACGCCTGGCCCAAGAGTCTTTTCTTTTTGATCATCTGCTTCCATATTTCAGCCCCCACAGTCCATGTGGGCCTTGAACTTATTGTGTAGTCAAGGGTGCTCTTAGCCGCTGAACCATCTCTGCAGCCCCGTAATTGTGGATTTAACAGAATGTCAGTAGCAGTAAACTAAATTTTGAGAGTGGTTTACTTGCATCACATATAATGGGTCAAGCGATTAAAGAGGATATTTGTTACTGTCTGATGAAGTGCTTTCTTGAGTGCAGAATAGGGTGGTTAGTCTGTGATGGCCAAGGGATTAGAGTGCACGTGGTAATACAGAGTGCATGTTAAAGGCCAAATCAAATCCATTGTTAATAATTGTTTCACACATGTGACCCGGCACTGTCCAGCCAATTAGAGGCATAGTTAGAGTTGTGTGTGGGGGTGCAAGCTTGAGACCTCTGTACTTAGGAGGCAGGAAGATTATAGGTTCAAGGCCAGCTTGGGCAGCGATAGACCTTGTTTGAAAACAAAAACAATAGAAAGATAAGGTTGTGTTTGGGAACTTGACCATACATCTACTAACACTTGAAGAAGAGTCAGACCTGAGGGGCTTGTTCTGTAGTTTTGTCTTATGTACTCAGGTTGGGATTAATGTTCTGGAAATTATTCTTTGACTCCCTGGTTCATCTCTGCTTACATTTGTGTGGTTGATAGATTTGAATGTTAAAACAAGCTCACTACACCCTGTAGCCTTGTGTCATTCTTCATTTTATAAGCTTGCCTTCCCTATCTTTAAGTACATCTGGTGGGCAAATTAGATTGAATGTTACGGAGTGGAGACAGATTTCTTCATTAGAGAGATTGTGTTGGTCAGGGTTTTTAGTGGCAAGCTGTGAATTAAGCACAAGGGGTTTTAGTTTGCCCAGGATTTTGGACAAAACCAAAGTAATTTTTGGCCAAGCATGGTGCCTGAGAGTTGACTTCTCGGCTGTGTTGCCTGTTTCTGGACTTGTCCATGCTTTACTGAACTGAGCTGTCTGACCTGAGCTCCGTGTGTCCTGCCACTTGGTACCACAGTGCCCGAACCTATGCCTGGTGCACATTGTCCCCTCTTTTCCTGGCTAATGCTCCTTAGCGTTTGAGCCTCACTCGGAAGTTTGGTTTTAGATTTTGACAGATCACCCAAATCTCAGGTGGTGCTTCTCTGTATCCAGCACACTCTGTCCCCCCTGTCGTGGAGCTGATGATGGCCTGTCAGCTTGTCCTTCCCCTTTCACTGTGATGGTGCTTTGCCTAGTATCATCTTGAAAGGAGGAATTTGGATGGCTAAGATTTTAAGTCACCCATTTCACAATGGAGCCTTCAAGAAATAAACGCCATGGCTGGCTTCTAAGTTGTAATTTCTGTAATTACAATGGACTTGACAGCTTTTTGCTTTGGTCTGAGTCTAACACCTTTATAATGTGCCTAGTACTGCTTCCTAGGTTGGGAGCACTGCTGTGCTTGCTGATAATTTTTTGAAGTCTGTAAACTGGGAATCTGAGCGGTTTGTATCTATGTGTAAAGAAGAGAGTTTGTAAACCTTTATTCTCGTGTAGTTGTATTACAGAGCACCTGTGAAGGGAGGACAGTTTCCACGCACTTTCTCCCAGTTAACACCTTGTATTAACTTCGTTAATTGTCCAAGACAAGAGCTTCAGATTGCCACCCAAACCACCTCAACCACCAAAACAGTTCCTACTGTGAGGTCCTTTTGTATCATATTGACACAATTTAATAGACACCTGGTAGGTTATGTACAGATACTGTGCCAACCTGGGGGATGGTCATTTTTACTTTCTTTGGGATCACAGACCTCTTTCAGAAACTGGTTAACTTGTTACAGACTTTTTCTCCCAAACATAAAGGTATTCAAGATTCTGCATGCCATTTTATGGGTTCATATATTTTCAGACTCTTAAGACTTCAGTGAAGAAGACAGCATTTGTCTTCTAGGAATTCAGCCCTGTTAATGTGATAAGCAGATAAGGAAATGGATTGTGACAGGTTGCATGCCCTGAGTGAGGACCTTCTGAGCACGTTGAAGGGAACAGTTAGTTCCCTATGGTAAGAGGGTAGAGAAAGCTGCTATGGTCAGATGCCACTGGGAATTTGACCTTAGAAGAATGAGAAAGTGTTAACAGGTCTGAAAAACATGCTAAATAAGTAGAAGGGACCAAACCAACAAAAAACACAGTGTTTTTATAATGTCTGAGGATTTTGATCTTGCCACAGCATTTGAAGACAAATTGGGAGGTGGGTGTAGACATCACACTGGAAAGGTAGGAAAAAGGAATGGAGGAGAATGATAATTGGTTAAGTTTCTTACTTTATGAATTTTGGTATGTTCCAATGTCTGTTTAATATTGTCATAAATTTTCACCTTTAGTCTTATGGTTCGGTGATTTATTGGTGTACATGAGTTGGGTAGGCAATAACAAAACGCAGGGCACGTCGTGACGAGGTTTGGCTGTGAAGGGACTTGTTCTGTTCAGGAGTGGGAGAGACATGAGCATTTAGTGTGCAGAGCAGGTGGGAGGCTCGCAGCTGAGCTCAGGTGGGCGCCACACTGCAGCGGCAAGGAATGGGGCCCATCTCGTTTGCAGTGCATCACTTGTGTATATGTCGGTTACTCTTGTTACCATAACCAAATACCCAGCAAGCAGCACCTAAGGAAGGAACGGTTTATTTTAGCTTATAGGTAAAGAAGGGATGGTATAGTCTGTCTTGAAGGCATGGGTGGGCAAGGAGTGAGACTAGGCTATGAAAACTCAAGGCCCACCCCTAGTGACCTACTTCTTCCAGCAAGGCTCCGCGTCCTATAGGTTTGACAACCTCCCCAGTGCCTTCACCTGGGGACTTAAGGGACGCTTTGCCTTCAAACCACAGCAGTGGTGTTGAAAACAGGCAGACATTTAAAACCCAATTGGCTTACAGGTACCTCCCACCTGGCTTCCCTTTGACCATGCATTCACTGTGCTCCTATTCTAGCTATTGAAGTCTTCGCTAGGTTCTGGTAATGGAAGCATCAGACAGTCCCTGCCCTGGATGAACTCTGTTGAGGTAATTAAGGATGTAGAACAAATAGAGAAAAGGACAAAAATGCGTGTATTGTGAGAAATACTACAGCGCTCTCCTGCTTGGACTTCAGGCTCTGGCTGGAGCAGCCATTCCATCTTCACTGCTGGGGAGTGAAGCGGAGGTCGGCATGGCACAGTCTTTCCTCAACAGCTCTTCTTTGCCAGTGAGTTTACCTGTGTCGGCACTGAGTGCCCTCTAACTATCTCTTAACTGTATTTTGTGAGGGGGACTAACTTTAATGGTAACTTTTCTTTGAATTTTGGCTACAGTGCTAATTGTCTCTTTGTAATCCGATAGATACTGTTGATAAAGGAATTGAAGACCTTTATGAGGGACATGATTCCTAATTTAAAATTTAGCACATGGTGGTTCACGGCTTTAATCCCAGCACTCAGGAGGCTGAGGCAGGTAGATCTCTGTGAGATTGAGGCTAGTCTATACATAGTGAATTCCAGGCCAGCTGGGGCTACAGAGAGACCCTGTCTAAAAAAACACATTTGAACATAAGTATGGTTCCATGCTTCACAAAAGGAGATTTTTGTCTGTTCCAGGCCAGCTGTGGCCACAGAGAGACCCTGTCTAAAAAAACACCACATTTGAACATAAGTATGGTTCCATGCTTCACAAAAGGAGATTTTTGTCTTGGTTGCAAAGGCCTTTGAATGTTTTATTAGTTGACTTAGGAAATTAATTTAAAACAAGACTTTGGGCTGTTGCTTTTGCATTTCTGTTGTTTTTTAAATCCTTGGTGAAAGTGTGTGCTCTTTATTCAGAAGCTGTGTTCCGAGGTTTTATTGTTTAAAAGTGTCTAGTATTACAAATAACTCTCTTTGGAGAAACGTGTTCCTTTTGTGATGAATTTTTGCGAAGAAGTGTTAATTAAATTATACAATTTGTACCAGCCGTACAAGGGCTTTGATTTCAAGAGTTAGTCTGTGGGGTCCTGTGGCTGAGGCCTTGGGGTGAAGCCATGGTCCTGCCGGACAACTCTGTCCAGTGGAGCTGGGCAGACGTGAGGCTGTGCTACTGGAGGCCCTTTGACTCCTTCATCTGCCTTTTCCCTCCTGGGAGGAGTGGAAGCTGTGTGGCAGGGTCATGACGACGATAGAGTTTTAGAATTCCCTTGAGTCCTGATAGGAATGTAAGCTACGGCACTGAGAAGTTTGAAGAGACTGGTCAGTGAGTGGAAAGAAAAGGCTGTGAGGGGAGAGTGCCTTTGTCTTCTCTCACAGAACGAGACGTAGTCTATAACTTGTAGACAGAGCAGCAAGGATAAGGACGAGGGCCCATCACCTGTGCTAGACATTCTTCCTTAATTTGCCAGAAAACTGTATAAGCATTGATTGATACCTTCCCAGAGTCAGCCAAACTGTGCTTTGAGGGTGCTTTCTTCAGGGCCACCCTCAGTTCTGACAGCAGCTGCATGGCTGTGAGCGAGTGTCTCTTAACCTTACCTTTGGGTTTGATAATTCGCTGGAAGGACTAGTCTTTCATTGAAAGTTGTTACTGTTACAGTTTGTTAGTGGGACTCTTGGCATAGACTGAAGTCAGCAAAGGAAGAGCTGTGTGGGTTCAGCCTGGGAAGGTTCCACTTGAGACTTCAGTTCTCTTCCATGGAGCCACGCCATGTTGCCCTCCTGGCACTGATACATGGCTTCCACCCTGAGTCACATGGTTGGGCTTTGTGCTGTGGCCAACCTCCACCCAATACTAGTATGGTCAACTGTTCCTAAGATCCATGGGGCCACTCCCAACAAGGACAACTACTCTACTGGATATGATGCAGCTTACCTCCCAGGAATGAAGGCAAAAATCAAACCGTTGTTTAGGCAAGGTAGCTTCTGTCTACCTGCAGAGACTGTAAAAGGATTGTGTTGAGTTTTCTGTTGAGGTGGATCCTGAACGGCAAGGGTAGAAGCAAAGAGACTGAAACAAGACCTTTTATCACAGTCTTGAGAGATGCTGGGGGTACCCTTTCAGTGATTGACAGGAATGGCAGCAAGTGTTCCATTCTGGAAACACTTTGAAGGAAAGGGGTGGCAGGATCTGTTGATGGGTGGATATGTGTGTGTGAGAGAGAGCAATTCCAGCCTCTTTAGGCTTTTGGCTTGGGCCGTTGGGATGATGCTGAGATATTGGAAAGCAAGTTGTTCATCATAAGAATGCAGTGACTCCCTCCTCCATCACCAGTAGATAGGAGGTCATAAAAACCAGTCCTGTGCTGACAGCACATTGCACTTCATCGTAAGAGAATTGTTCCTTGTAGTTTACATATGTGAAAATAATCTATTGTACTTTCTCAGCTCTGCCTGTGCTCTCAGTCAACAAAAGTTAAACTTTTGTTTAACTTTTGTTTGCTGCTCAGTTCGATTCTTCTCTAGTAATAGTGTTGGTTTCTAAACTCTGTTTAGATTGTTCTTTTTAGTCAGGGTCTTATTGTGGATAAACCAAGTCAAGCTGACCTTGAACCTATTTTTCTGCCTCAGCCTCCCAAGTCCTGGGATTAGAGGCCTGCGTAATAGGGTTTGGACCTAAAGTTATTTAACCTATTGGAACTGGTTAGATTTTCAGAAATTCTTGTTTCACATGTTACAGTATCTGAATTAGTTCATGTTTCTTCATTGCTATCAGATGCCTTTGTTTCATCATGGTCTCTTTTGATCCAGTAGATTGGTTTATTTGGGTCAGTTGAGAATAGTCACCTAAGGAAACTATAAATATTGAACTCAGTCATTCAGGCTGCTTAACGGAGTGCTGGTGGTTATAATTCTCTGGATATTATGCAATAATCAAACTGTAATTCGACAATTTTTCCAACTAGCAAGATTTTGTGTTGGTCTGTTGATTCTGTGGTCACAGTGAGGACACCAGCCACTCACATGTGTCCCTAGCACAGCACACTGTCTGTCTTGTCAGCTGACAAATCCGTCTGCTCATGTTTGGACTATTTTCAAGCCCCAGTGACCCAGTAATAATTTGGTTGAATTGTAGGTAGTAAGAAGAGTTTGTTTAGGACTGCTTAGGAAAATTATCATCATTGGTAATTGTGACTGCATCATTACATGTGTTTGTAATAGTGGTTGAAGGGCGTAATGGGTAAATATATTCTGCTTAAGAGCTACTTGAGGAGCTGGTCAAGTCAGTGTGTGACTTTGAGTTACTAACTTAATTTCCTTGCTGTATGAAAGCAGTTAGGTGTTGCTGAAGTTAAAAAAGGAGTGGAATCTTAGTTAAAAAAAAAAAAAACTGAATGTGGGGGCTGGAGAGATGGTGAAGCAGTTAAGAGCACTACTTGCTCTTGCAGAGGACCCACATGGCAGCTAACAACTGTCTGTAACACCAGTTGCAGGGGATTTGATGCCCTCTTCTGACCGTGGGCATTGTATGATACAGGTGCATTTACATACATGCAGGCAGTACTCTCATACACATAGAATAAAAATAAATATTTCTTAAAATTGAATGTATTAGGCAGGGTTCAGTGGAAGTTCTTTCCATATAGCCAGTCTTAGGGTGGCAGGAACACATTCTGGTGGGCCGGGTGCATTGCTGTCCTCACCCTCTCCACCATCCTTCCTGGGCTTTATTATATTTTTGCACTCTAAATACAGTCTCTGTTTAGCTCTAAACTGTGTTCAACCTTGAATGGAATGGGTAATCTAGAAATATGCCTGGGTATTGTTTGGAATCAGAGACCTTCTCATGATGGTGCAGAATAGATCCTTGTCCTTAATTTCCCCGAAGTTCCTCAGCTGATAGCACTGGTTTATTCTAATACTTTATTCTACTGGTAGAAAATTTTCTTAAGATCTTATGTGAATTCTGAACACATGACTGCCCTTAATGTAAATAAGGTAAAAGACTTCTTGCCAGGCATAGAGGTACATGCTTGTAATTCCAACACTCAGAAGGCTGAAGCAGGAGGATGTGAGTTCAAGGCCAACTTGTGCTGCATAATAAGATGCTGTCTTCAAACATGGTCTGGGGGCTGGAGAGATGGCTCAGCAGTTAAGAGTGCTGACTGCTCTTGCGGAGCACCCGGGTTCGATTCCCAGCACCCACATGGTGGCTATGAACCGTCCTTACCTCCAGTTCCAGGGGAATCCGAAGCCCTCTTCTGACCTCCACGTCATTGCACGACATGGGTGCACTCACTTACATGCAGGCAGTACACTCATACACATAAAACAAAAATAATAGATAAAAATATTTTGAAAAAACAAAAAACAAGGTCTGGGTCTGTGTAGCTAAGTGGTAGAGCACAAGGTCCTAAGTTTGACCTGCAGAAGGGGTGGATTTTTGTTATAATAATAAATAAATTTGATTATCAGTTACATCTGTCCTTTAGTTTACTGTCCATTTGGATTTGGGTCTTACTGTCTTTCCCAGCAAGTCTAATGTTAGTAATCATTTCCGTGGCTGATGGGAACTTTCAGGAGTTTTTCAAGGCTAACCTGTATGGGGATGTGAAGCAGAAGGGAGTGTGGTGTAGGAAAAGGATTAAGAAAACTAGGGATAAAATACTTGCTGAGAGATTATCAGATGGGTCTTAGGTCTGTATTTTTTTAAATAATGGCGTTGTCACATCTAACTCCCCTCCAGACTGCTCCATTGCCCTGTCCTCAGTTCCTCCTAATGTAACCTGAAAGGGAAAGGTTATGTCAGTCTTCTCTAATGATCATGTACGAGGGTCAAAATCTTGCCACTTTCAACTGACTAAATAGTACGAAATTATAGTGAATTCTGTCCAAGTTCCCTGCAGTCTCACACAATACCTTCCTAAAGTAAATTCAAATATTATGAAATGTATGACTTTATTATATACACACACCTGTAAGAATGTGGTAGTGTGGTTACATCTTCATTAGTGTGCACCGTTGTGGCTTAAAGTGTAGACACGGTTTCAGATTGGGAAATTATGGGTTGCAGATGAAGCTGCATGCCGGCCTGGTATGTAGAAGGCTGGCCTCCATCCCTAGGCTTTAAAGAAACTAGGCAAGAGAGACTGAGTAGGCAGTTTAAGCTGGCTTCTACCAGTAGAAATTCTCAGCTTTTGAGTACTTTGGGAGCAAAAATTGTTGTTTTTTATCAGTATTCAGTGAACATTTACATTATTGAGGAAGAAGAAAAAACCTGGAAGAAAATCTGGGGAAGTTGGAGAGGTCAGGGGCTGAGCGCACTTTACAGGACACTCACAGGAATCTTCATATGAAAGCAGATTGATGTGATTTTTTTAATTCCTTGGGAGGAATTCTAATAGAACTTTAAATTAAGCAAAGTAATATAAAACTTCATTTAATATATATAATGAGCAAGGCATTTTTATTATGATACAAATAGAAGAAAAAGGAAGGGGAAGAATGATGGGTTTCAAGATTGGACGGTGTTGGAAGAAATCACTCCCTCCCACTCCCCTTTCTCAGATTCAGACATTGCAACTTGCATGAGCTGAGAGAAGAAGTAAGAACGCCAAGGGGGGGCGGGACTCTTAAAATCACATTTCCCTTTTCCTTGTTTTCTGCAAGTTTGTGCATAAAAGGTAAGTTGACAGCATTTTTAAAAACCACGTTGAAGTATAGGAATTCTTGAATTATTTTCACCTCATAAATTTTTAATATTTTTCATGCTACAAAAGTTTGATGCAACATAATTTCCAATCTAGAACTTCCTGTCGTTTGTGCTTTTTTGCTTTTTGAGACAGGAGCCTCTTGTCTCCTGAGTGCTGGAATTTTAGAGTGCACCACCATGCCTGGCTTCTGTAGAACTGCTCTTGATATGAGATATAGGAAGCAAAAGAAATCTTTGTAATTTACCCATGACAAAATAACCACACCATTAATGTTTTGTGACTTGCTGCCTGCATTTTTTTTTCTTGTGTGCATTTATAAAAATGGGCTTATACCATGT
>NW_008333388.1:828029-859558 GCF_000622305.1 Nannospalax galili
ATACGAATACATTGGATTGTCTATTACATTTTATTGTAATTTGTTAAAATATCTTAGTTGCTTTTTTCATGATTACAATAAACATTAATATGAACTGTTTTCTTGGCATATAATTAGTTGCCTTTTGTACTTGGCAATAGTATTTCGGGGGTAAATACTTGTAGGTTTTAGGATGTAAGATAAAAACACAGTCTAACGTAGTTTAATTTGTATTTCCTTAAAGGAAGCACATTTAAACTTTTAAATCTGATATCTAAAACATGCATTAATTTGTAGGCCTTAATTGATTCTGAGTGTCTTTTATGTTTGATGGCCACTGATCTGATTTTTTTTTTGATAAATACTCATGCCTTTTACTCATATTTCTGGTTATTTTATGAGCCCATTGCATATTAGGGAAGAGAAGCTTGAGTTCAAATCATTGTTACCGGTTAGTTGGCTACCTTTTCTCCACCTGGGTAGACCTTGTGGGTAGGCAGGAAGCTCCTCAGTGCAGGCCTCAGCTGCTTTTGAATTCCTGTGTTTGACGTCCAGCTGTGGCAGCAGGCATGTGGGAGCAGCACCAGGCAGGTTTGCTCTAGTGTTAGGGGTCATGTGTATATCTCACACAGAAGGTATAGCAGCTCTTGTGTAGGACTAGGAAGTTGGGCAGACCTTGGTCTCAGGATTCAGTCCTCTGTCCTTTTCAGTGACCAGTGTGAGAACTCAGGCTTGGATGTGAGACTGTGGCCCCTTAGGCTTGATAGCTCTCTAGAACTCAGGGTTTGCAGTTTCTCTTTTGGCCCTTCATGGCCTTCTGTCTTCAGTCTCAGTTCTTCCCTCTCTACTTCTGCCATAGCCCCCTTTCTGTCCTGGTCCCCCTCTTGAACTGTTCACCTGCTGCCTCTTCAGCTGCCAAGCAGCTGGCTGGCTGTCTTGCTGCTTTTGTGGCTGGCCTGCTGCCTGTGAGGATACTGTTGCTCTGCTGTCTGTTGCTTCCTTCTTCCGGTTACCAGTTCAGTTTGCAGTACGTAGTCAAGAAGGAGACCACTGAGAGAAGGCTTTTATTGATCCCAGTGGAACACCAGGGGAGGCTGCATGTGGTAGTGTCTGTTAGCTGACCCTTCAAGTGATCCTTAATAGCCTGCTTGTTTATAGCTAGAGAAGGGCGTTTGGGCCAACCTGATGTATAAATGAAGATTTGTGTTTGCACCCATCAGAGCCTTGCTTCTTTAGGAGCATTTACTAGGTCCCTAGAAGAGGGTCTTCTGTTCTGACATAGGTGGAAATAACCATCTGGAATTCATCTTAGCCTCTGGTAGTAAAATGTCTGATACAGAAAGATTGAAACTAGGGCTGAGGCTGCACCTTCAGGAATCTTCCTCAAGGCATCCATCAGAATGTTTCGTGCTAGTATGAGGGTGATCTAGCTGGTTGTCTGGCTAGTGAACCCTTTGCTTAGGGAAGCATCCAACAGCCGCAAACTGGGGAGCCCACTTGCCCCACCGTCTTTGCTTATTTATAGGGAAAACTGAAAGAGTGCTTAAAATAAGAGCTTCCAAAACTTGTTCTCAACACTAACAGTGATTTAACAGGTTTTAGCAGTGCTTACCACCTCTCCAGTGCCCCAAGGAGAGGTGTATCCCCTCCTTCTTGTCAATATTGTAGGTTTTTTCTTCTCCATTTGTCTGATGATCTTATCGGTGGGTAGTAGTATGTATGTGGCTTTTGCTCTGTAGAAGTTTAAGGCTTCTGGAACTATTAGTTTAGTGGGATTTGCAGGATTTGGTATACTGTGAACAAAAAGAAAATTGCCTTTTCTTCTGATACTGTGCATCATTTCGTATGCTTGTTTTCCCCCCACCCATCTGAATTCATTTTGATATTCAACAAGTAAAACCTAGTATTTTACCCATAGGACTGGATGTGGCGCAGCGCCATTTATTACCGTGGATTTGCAATGCCACACGTTTATGATCTGTATAGCCAAGTACTTAATTTTGTTTGCTTTTTGTTTCCGAAGTCTGTTCTGCCAACTCCCTTCTGTTGAGATGTTTAAAATTTAAATTCCGCATTGAAGTAGAAAATATATGCAGAGAGAATAGAACACACCTATAGGAATGAATCTGTTTACCTTAGGACAAAGCATTGCTGTGTAACCAGCACCTGGAAGAAGAGCCCTCTGTGACCCTTTAGTTATTAAAATGAATTACCTACCTTCTGTCTAGCCCAAAGGTAGACACCAGTCCTAACTTACGACACCAAAGAATTTTACCTGCACGTGGGTTTTGTGCATGCAGCCATAAAGACTCCTACAGAGATTGGAGAGATGGCTTAGTGGTTGGCAGCATGAACCGCTCTTGTACAGGACCTGAATTCAGGTCTCAGCACCCAAGTTGGGTGCCTCACAGCCCTGTAGCTCTAACTCCAGAGGGATCTGATACTGTTGTCCTCCTCCCACACCTGCACTCACGTGCACATTCCCACACACAGACACACAGGCATACACATACTTAGAAATAACATACATCTTTAAGAAAAAGAACCTTGCAGACTCTTCGGTATCTTTTAGTTCAGTATTGCTTTTGGTATTCAGCAATGTTGTGTTGTAAGCTGCTTTTCATGTATGTGTTCTACTGAGGGACACACTACATACCAGGAATAGTGCTGCTGTGGCCACACTTGGGACCTGTTTGGTGAACATGCGGACACACTTGCCTTCCATACGGTTCCAGGAGTGAAGTTGCCGTGCTGCCGTTTTATTTTGACAGATCTTCATCCACTTTGTTTTATGTTTGTTTTAGCATCTGTCGTCTTACTTTCTTTACTGTTTTTGTTTGGCTTTACTTTTTCCTTTCAAAGTATTGTCTTGTGATCAATTTTAGTAGGTACTGGCAAATATTTTTGGAGAGTCATTGTGTTCACTCACACCCCCTAGCAGATTGATCTTTATCCTTGCTAATGCTTATTTTATTGTACTCATTCTATGTTCGAGATACAAAATTCTGTACCATATTAGTATACCGCTGCGTATGTGCACATTTGTACAATTTTCCTAGTTTTCTTGAGGATTCATTGATAGAGATCAGATGATGCGATGTGAACCATAAAACTTGATGTGTTTGGAAGATAACAGGTGTGCCTGTGAGGTCTAGAATCAGTGGTAGTCACTGTGCCCACCCACTGCTCTTCGTCTTGGTCACAGTAAATCACTAGTCCTGGGTAGCTCACACTAAGGGTTCTCAAGTTCTGGAAGCTGGGAGTCTGAGGCCAAGGTCTCCAGCATGGTTGGATTCTAGATGAGGGGCTTCCTGGTTCACAGACCTTCATCTGATTCCATCCTCACTGATGAGGAAGGGCAGTGCTCTCTGCTGAGATGATGCCATCATCAGTCCCTTCACCAGAGCTCTGAGGTCCGCCCCATGATCCATCTCCTCCCTATGACCCCACCTCCTTAATTCATCACATTAGCATTTCAACATCTGAATTAGGGGGAATACACAAACTACTGAGTCCTAGTGACATCCCTCCAGCACCACCAAGCTTCCTTAGGTATCAGGGATGTCTCTTCAGCTTCTTCCATTAAGGCAGCCATTGATGTGCTTTCACGATAGGGTAACTTGCTACCTCTAGAATTTCAATTAGTGGAGTTTTATACCATCGTCTTTTCTGTTTGGTTTCTTTGTTTTAGTATAATTATTTCCAGATTCATTCATGTTGTTGTGTGGTATTAATAGTGCATTCTTTTCATTGCTCAGAAGCACTGCATTGTATGAAAACACCAATTTGTCCATTCATCTGTTAATGGACATTCTTGCTATTTGCAGCTTGGGGCTGTTGCTTATGGATGTGCTCTCCACATTGGGGAACAAGTTTGTGTAGACTTATGTTTTTATTTCTCCTAGGTAAACATCCAAGAGTGGGCTAGCTGGATCATGTGGCAGGTATAGGTTTAACGTTTTAGGAAACCACCAAACTGTTTTCCAGAATGGTTAAACCATTTTGCCTTTCTCTGAACAGTATGAGAGTTTATTTTTGCCTCATATATTGCTGAATTAGTTTGCCAGGGCTGGCATAAAAAACAGGGTTGAACAGACAGACAGACAAACAGAACCTACAGACGAAGTGGCCTAAATCACAGAAATATACTTCTCAGAGTTCTGCATTCTAGAAGCTGAAGGTGAGGCGCTGGCAGGTTGGTTTACCCTGCAGCCTTGGCTTGCCTTGCTGGCCCCCTCTAGCTACTTCTCGAGGTGGACTTTGTGCTGTGCTTGCACACTCCTGGTGTTTCTTTTTGTGTTCAGTGTTCTGGGGTGTTAGAAAGCCTCATATTAATAGCTTCCTCACCTATAAGGCCCTTTCTCCAAGTTCAGCACCATTCTGTGGCCCTAGGACAGGGCTTCAGCAAATGAATGCTGTGAATGTGGTGCAGCTTGTCTGGGAATGCTTGCCAGCACTTGGTATGCTCAGTTGTCATTTTAGGCTTTTTAGTAGTAGTATAGTGTATGCCATTGTGCATGGAGTTTGGATTACCATAGTGACACTGTTTCTGTTGGGTATTCTCCTAGCCCCTTTCTGCTTGGCGATGTACCTGTGCACATTCCATGCCCATCATTGTTTTCTTCTATTACTGAAGTTTGTTTCAGCTTCAGATCCTTCTAGAACTGCAGTTTTATAGCATTTGTTCTGTTCTTCAGCTTTGTGTTTACAGTGAGGGCCTCCTGTTGCCTGTGTTAGACATAACTTACCCATCTTTTCTTCCTCTTTCATCCTTTTAATTACATTTTAATTTTGTTTAACCTTCATTTCTGTTGTTAGCTTGAGCCTTTAACGTCCGAGCTAACCCTCCAGCCCATTAACCTTCATTTCTAAAATGAAATTTTTCTTTTATTTCTCTTACCTAGTTTAATTATCTTTTGTCTGAAATTTAGTAAAAGATCGGGATTGAGTTCTTCTGTGGCTTGTGTCATTCAGCATCTTCTGCGTTCTTTTGAAGTTGTGTTTTTTGGTTGACTCTTGTGGGGATATTGGCTATTTAGTGTCTTTTCTTCTCTGACAAGCTGTGTAGACTCAGCACTTTCTGATGGCCATTTGTGTGTGAAGCTAGTTTCCCTCATCTTGACGGGCTCTTTTTATTTTTCCTTCCATGGGGCCTGGCGCTGGTGGCTGCCTCCGAAATCTTCCCTCTGTGTGCTCACCTCATGCCTGTTCGCCTCGACCTTCTCTTAGACTCCGTTTTCCTCTTACCAGTTCTTTCTTAGCTTAATCAGCTCTCATCCGGAATGTATCCTGTACGTGCTCTGTAGTCCACTCGCTGTGCTTTCTCAACCCGTGTGCGCCTTGCTCTGGAAGGGGCAGCCTTAGAGTTCACATATTAAGTAAGCCCAGCTCCTCCACTGTGCCTCCCAGGAGCACCTGCGGCAGCAGGGCCTCTGCTCTGAGGTGTGGGACTTCCTGCACTGTGTCCTCTGCCACCTGCTGCAGGGGTCTTAGACGTGTGGCTTGAGGCAGGTTGTTCCTGCTGCTGGTACTCAGTCTGGAGGATTCTTGTCATCCTTTTCTGTTGAAATGATGTCTGTGAGTGTTAGATTTTGTTAACTAGTCTTTATAGTCCATTGGAAAAAATTTAGAATTTTCTGTATAGAGAAGTAAAGATTTTTATCTTATTTCACAGACGTAAGAATCTACTTTTATAAATAACAGTCTTGTCACAAAGGCCAAGAGAGTAAAATTGCCTGTTAGAGCTTTACAATTTGCATTTAAAATGAAAGGTTAATTGTTTTATTGTGAAATTACCAAGCATTATAGAACTAATTACTTTTATTAATCCCTAACAAGTAACTGAAAATTATCTAGAATGTGACAAGTAGCTGAATATATATTAGCGCATTATTGAAAATCTCATCTTGAGGTCAGTCTTTATTATCATTTAATGAAGGGGTCCAGATACTTGAGCATAGAAAAGTGCTTCTGGCTTTGGGATGTGAGTTATTTGTTCTAGATAGTTTTGCCTAGAGAATATAGAGCACTTCAAATAAAATTAGTCATTTTGTGAAAATTCAGAGAAATAGAAACGGAATTACTGAACTCCCTGTTTTCATGAACTGGAAAGACCCCCTTGGTTCTAGTAGTGTTTTGAATTGGGTTGACTGTCTTCTTTATTGTGTGTATTTGGGGGAGGCCAAGGAAGGAGGATAGAAATTTAAAAATAAGAGAGAATTTGTTAATTCTGCCTTCTCGGCTTATACTAGTAAGAACCGGAACCAAATAGAGAATGGAAAACTAACATAGGCAAACCTTCTGCTACTGTGGCAGAACTGAGGTGTGTGGTCAGCCTGCATCCAGGAGCAGTTAGCTGCTTGTGCTATCCACTGGGTGAAAACTGTTAGTAGACAGAAGCACATGTGTAAGCGATAGTTCCGGTCCTTTTATTAGCTGCCCAACCACTGTGTGCTATTCCTTCAGGAGGTGCTTTGTTCTAATCCCTTCCTTTTTGCGCTAACGAGAGTAGATAATGAGAGAGCCTCATCATCTGCCCACATGTGACAGGAGCCGTGGAGCAGGACTCTCCTCAGGATGGGGGGATCATGATGGAAGTACCCACGGATGGACCTAGATCCCTGTGTGTTCAGCATGCTTCTGGGATACTGCATGTGGTCAGCTGCTGTGGTAGAGGCAGGTGTTCTTAACATGGTTTCTGTTGAGTACAGTGACCCAGGAGCCCACCATACTGCTCTCCATCTCCAGAGGTGGAAGACTACTCTCCATCTCCAGAGGTCACTGACTACTTCCGTCAGAGTACTGGAGAAGATAGACTTGGTGGGCTGACTAGGTGTCAAGAAAGAGGATTTGGGATTTGGTCTTACTCTTTTTATACATCAAGTCTCCCAGCACTTCCTTACGGGCCTTAAAGACTGTAGAATCCTGGTACAGGTCTTCAGAAAGCCT
Source organism: Nannospalax galili (assembly GCF_000622305.1). NCBI lineage: Eukaryota > Metazoa > Chordata > Mammalia > Rodentia > Spalacidae > Nannospalax > Nannospalax galili. The sequence goes on from NW_008333388.1 coordinate 834,957, forward strand.
CAATCTAGAGGGATGTGGAAGAGAGAGGAGATGGGGCTCAGTACCAACTCATTTTCTTCTTTCTTCCATTTAGTAAAATATTGTGTGCTGCTGGTGCTTCTCACGTAGGCTGCTCACTTTGTAAAGTGTTGCCATTGACTCTGTCCCCCGAGTTTGTCCTAGAAGCCCCGTTCTAGCAGAACTTTCTGCCTGCCCTTCCCTTCCTCAGGAAGACTTGGGTTAGCAGAAGCAACGGGAATGGCTTGGCTTCTCCTCTCTCTCAGTGCACAGCAGAGAGCCTGCCCCAGAAAGACTCCTGTGAGGCTCCGAGTCATGAGGGACACCGTCTAGGGTGGGCGAGGATTTCTCCGCACCATTCAGGCCAGAATATGCAGTGAAGGAAGATTCCTGTTATCCCTGAGTTATTCGTGAAGTGTCCATTGTTTGCATTTTTCTCTCTTTCCTGTGTATCTAGTGACTTCTTGTATGCCCCAGTTTAGAACTATGAGGGAGAAAAGTGGTTAGATACTTCATAAATTTCAGTTCATTTATATATCTACTATAATGTGGGTCTTCTGTCTTTATCTCTCTAACTGTGAACACAATGCTTTTCTATCAAAATGTCACCTTTTTTCTTTCATAAGAATCTATGTGAAGGGCTGGAGAGTTGACCCAGCAGTTAACATCACTCACTGTACTTTAGAGGGCCTGGGTTCAGTTCCTAGCACCCTCATGACAGCTGACCCCATCCTTAACTCCAGTTCTGGCGACTTTGATACCCTCTTCTGGCCCTTCTCTATAGGCACCAGGCATGCATATGCTGCACTTATTTACATGTGGGCAAAACACTCAACCATGTAAAATACAAATAAATTTAAAATTCTTTTAAAAATTAAGAAAAAGCATCTATGTGATCATTGTAGAAAATTTAGACATTAAAATGTGCAAAAAGAAAAGGGAAATGAGCCTCGTGAATGTCTTAGGGTGCCGTAGCCAGTATCCTAACTTAGGGAGCGTAAACAACAGGCATTTATTCTTTGTAGCTTGGAAGCATGAGAAGTCCAGGATTAAGGTTTTGACCAGTTTGGGTCCCAGTGAGGGCCTCGGTCTCCTCTGGCTGTGGAGGGGCTCCTCTGCTGTTTCTCCTTAGTGAAGAGAGATCGCCTGTTTTGGCTGTATCTGTAGGGCACTAATCTCCTCACGAAGGCTCCAGCCTCAGGACCGGTTCATGGCCCTTCAGGTGCTGTCATGTTGCTGGCTAGGGCTTCAGCACAGGGATTGTAGGGAGGTAGAAACATTCAGTCCGTAGTAGTGGGCCAAAACATGTGGAATGACATCAGCATCCAAGCCCCATATGTAAGTCTTTTCATGTTTTCTTCTCTTTGGAAACTGGTGCTTTCATTGACTCTCACTCACTTTTGATAGTGAGAAACAAAGATAAACTAGATTTAATGTTCTAAGAAAGAAAAACCCCAATTATATAGAAGGTAGCTTCTCTCACAAGAAACACCTCAATTCCATAGATAAAAGAATATGTCTTAGACTCACTGAAACACTATTTTTGAGTTATGTAAGCATTATGCAAATCTAGTAAAACTTTCAGTCCTTTTATGTATAAATTTGTATTTGAACTTAAACTTTCCCTTGTTTTTATATTTTTATTTAGTTTAAAATAATTTTTTGTTAAAAATTTAGTGCTTTTTCTCTGTGTTTTTTTGACACAAAATTTATAGCTCCTTTCCTTTAAACAGTTCAGTGAAAATACCTTTATATACCATTAAATCACATTGTATAACAAGTTTTTGTGAGGTATTTTATTGTGTTTGTACTGTAGCTTAATTTGCTGATTTATTATTGGTCATTTGGGCCCTTTCTAATTTTTGTTATTGTAAATAACACTGTAGCAGACCCTTTGTGACAATAGCTTCATGTATATTCATGATTATTTCCCTAGGTACATAATTTGTATTGGGGACAAGGGTCATATCTTAGAGGGTGAACTCAAATAGCTTTCATAAAAGGTTGTATGAAGAGCCGGGTCATGTTAATATTCTGTATCGTTCCAGTTTTAGTGTATGTGCTGCCAGAGGAGGAGCCTGGGATGTTGCTCAGTGATAGTCCACTTGCACAGCATGCAAACCGGGGTTTGATCTTCATAATTCCCTCACCAACTCCCCTCACCCCTTCCCCGAAAAGACCATACAGATGAAAATACCAACTAGCATCTTCTGCCATCCATCTGCATGGCAGTGCGTGCCCACTGTTGTGGATGGGGTAAAAGTGCCAGAATCGCAGGGTGCTCCTTTTTTCACTTGCAGTATAGTCCCTGCCAGTTGTTGAGCAGTGTATGAGGCTAACCCATAATACGTCCATACGTTAGGGTGTTGGGACAAATAGGTAACAGCACACATTGTGGTCACTCTCTGAAAGGAGTATGAGAAAGATGGGGGCAGGACAGGTGTGTTCACACACTTGGATAAGTGTGCTAAGTTCGGTCCATGGTGGGCAGTAATGGTGTATTGCCCCAGTGCTTGTAAAACTTGCATCTCCCAAAGAGGCACCCAGAGAGAAGTTGTCACCATGCTTCTCAGAATGGGATTGCAGAAAGGGAGCCATACAGACATACCTGCAACAGTGTGTGGTTCTGATGCCCGCACGTCATTAACATCTGCATTGAAAGTTCAGTCCCTGGTCCCCATTTGCCCCTCTCCCTTGTGCACTTGTAGTTAGAGCCGTTGTGCTAATGTGCTTGCTTGGCAGTAAGACTGGCTCTCAGTATTAATCTTGTGATCTTGTTTTTAAAGATGACACACAATTATTTTCTTCATTTTTCTTATTAAGGTGTTTTATCTTAAAAAAATTATAAATTTGCTCTTGACTGCTCTTTTTCAACTTGTGTCTTTAGGAGTCTGACTCAAGAAGTCTGACCTTTTGTCCCTGCAGCATTTACTTGTTTTCATGGGAAGGTTTTTGCTCAGCATAAGAAATACCACAGTAGGGGACTGGAGAGATGGCTCAGTGGTTAAGAGCACTGACTGCTCTTGTAAAGGACTTAGGTTCGATTCCCAGCACCTACATGGTGGCTAACAACCATCTGTAGCTCCAGTTCTGGGGGATCTGGCACCTTCTTCTGACCTCTGAGGGCATTGTATGACACGGGTGCACTTACACACATGTAGGCAATGCACTCATACACATAAAATAAAATAATAATTTTTTTTTTGTCTTTTTGAGACAGGGTCTCCCTGTAGCCCCAGCTGTCCTGGAACTCACTATGTAGACCAGGCTGGCCTCAAACTCACAGAGATCGGCCTGCTTCTGTCTCCCAAGTGCTGGGATTAAAGGTGTGCGCCACCACGCCTGGCAATAAATAAGTTTTTAAGAAAAATATCACAGTAGATAGAAGTGTTGTTAATGAAGGCCTTCCAAGTAAACATTCTCTGTATACTTGTACATATGTGTATTTGTGAAGAACAGGCGTGAAGAAAGGGAGAGTAGAAAATGAGGCAGCTACAGGTGTGATGGCGTGGTTAGGGTCAAATTTGCTTACTTTGGTTGAGGGGAAGTTAGTAGCAAGTCGAGTTGCTTGGTCAGTAGTTCTCTTACTTCGCTGTGAGTGAGGCATGCTTGCTTCAACTTGACACCTGGTGCCTGCGCTTGGTAACTTGAATTTTTGAAGATCGACACTTAACGATTAACATGCCCATCACCTAAACACAGGTACAGAGGAGCACCAGCAAATGAACTCAGTGTGTTATATTTATGTATGTCTATAAGTGTATGTGTGTATATGTAACAGTGATAATCAAGGAAGGGGACAGGAAATTGAGAGGCCGACGTGGGAGGAGATGGAGGGGGACTGGGAGGAATGGAACTGGGGTGAAGGCTATACTTATGTATGATGTTCACAAAAAATGTTTTAAATTTAAAATAAGCTATATTGACATCAAAAACTTCAGCTGTTTCTAAGGAGATGTCCCTCTCAACATCATAACTTTTAAACAAATTATCCCCATCATCCCTTCCATTTTAATTATCACTCTTTTCCTTATATCTCATATCTTTCTAATAAGCACACATACATGCACTTCCACATAGAAATCTAAAGAGACTAATCCAGTTTAAGAACCCCAAAGAAACAGAAAGTGGGAGCAGTTGAATTGTCTGTGCAACAGACGAAGAGGTGACTGTGCGGTAAGCTGTAGACAGTGGCAGATGCTCACTGAGATGCATCAGGTATGTAAATGAGGATTCAATACAATGTCAGCTCTGGAAAGTTTTCTTCATTGAGATTATAGCTGTGAATAAGGATTACTGCAGAGAGACAAGGAGCCCCCAGGGCAGAGTCTCCAACACAGGGCCCCGAATTACATAACTAGGCTTTGTGCAAGATGTACCAGTTCTGTATGTGATGGCATGACACCAGCCCTTGCTCTTCCACTCAGAACTCAGGTAATCTGACTATAAAGTACTGTTGGGAACACATCTGGTGCCCCACATGTGAAGGCTAACATTGCTATAGTCAGGTGGAAAATACGTAAAGGACTGAGGTTCTGATGGTACGGTAATTCGTGTAGTAGATGTATACACGTGTGCTTTATACCAGTCTTCTGTGGTAATTCTCATTTAGCATATCATGGCTGGTGACGGAAGGCTCACGATTGGTAGCTTATTCTCAGGGAGACAAAGTATTTCATGAGCAGTTTTTAGTGACAAACTGGTAGGCAGTGTTCAGAGTAGAGTTCAGCCATGGTGGGTCTGCAGGGCAGTGTTCAGGGTAGAGTTCAGCCATGGTGGGTCTGCAGGGCAGGGTTCAGGGTAGAGTTCAGCCATGGTGGGTCTGCAGGGCAGTGTTCAGGGTAGAGTTCAGCCATGGTGGGTCTGCAGGGCAGGGTTCAGGGTAGAGTTCAGCCATGGTGGGGCTGCAGGGCAGTGTTCAGGGGAGAGTTCAGCCATGGTGGGTCTGCAGGGCAGGGTTCAGGGTAGAGTTCAGCCATGGTGGGGCTGCAGGGCAGTGTTCAGGGGAGAGTTCAGCCATGGTGGGTCTGCAGGGCAGGGTTCAGGGTAGAGTTCAGCCATGGTGGGGCTGCAGGGCAGTGTTCAGGGGAGAGTTCAGCCATGGTGGGTCTGCAGGGCAGGGTTCAGGGTAGAGTTCAGCCATGGTGGGGCTGCAGGGCAGTGTTCAGGGGAGAGTTCAGCCATGGTGGGTCTGCAGGGCAGGGTTCAGGGTAGAGTTCAGCCATGGTGGGGCTGCAGGGCAGTGTTCAGGGGAGAGTTCAGCCATGGTGGGTCTGCAGGGCAGGGTTCAGGGTAGAGTTCAGCCATGGTGGGGCTGCAGGGCAGTGTTCAGGGGAGAGTTCAGCCATGGTGGGTCTGCAGGGCAGGGTTCAGGGTAGAGTTCAGCCATGGTGGGGCTGCAGGGCAGTGTTCAGGGGAGAGTTCAGCCATGGTGGGTCTGCAGGGCAGGGTTCAGGGTAGAGTTCAGCCATGGTGGGGCTGCAGGGCAGTGTTCAGGGGAGAGTTCAGCCATGGTGGGTCTGCAGGGCAGGGTTCAGGGTAGAGTTCAGCCATGGTGGGGCTGCAGGGCAGTGTTCAGGGGAGAGTTCAGCCATGGTGGGTCTGCAGGGCAGGGTTCAGGGTAGAGTTCAGCCATGGTGGGGCTGCAGGGCAGTGTTCAGGGGAGAGTTCAGCCATGGTGGGTCTGCAGGGCAGGGTTCAGGGTAGAGTTCAGCCATGGTGGGGCTGCAGGGCAGTGTTCAGGGGAGAGTTCAGCCATGGTGGGTCTGCAGGGCAGGGTTCAGGGTAGAGTTCAGCCATGGTGGGGCTGCAGGGCAGTGTTCAGGGGAGAGTTCAGCCATGGTGGGTCTGCAGGGCAGGGTTCAGGGTAGAGTTCAGCCATGGTGGGGCTGCAGGGCAGTGTTCAGGGGAGAGTTCAGCCATGGTGGGTCTGCAGGGCAGTGTTCAGGGTAGAGTTCAGCCATGGTGGGTCTGCAGGGCAGTGTTCAGGGTAGAGTTCAGCCATGGTGGGTCTGCAGTGCAGTGTTCAGGGTAGAGTTCAGCCATGGTGGGTCTGCAGTGTAGTGTTCAAAGTAGAGTTCGGCCATCGTGGGTCTGCAGTGCAGTGTTCAGAGTAGAGTTCAGCCATGGTGGGTCTGCAGGGCGGTGTTCAGAGTAGAGGTCAGCCATGGTGGGTCTGCAGGGCGGGGTTCAGAGTAGAGTTCAGCCATGGTGGGTCTGCAGGGCGGGGTTCAGAGTAGAGGTCAGCCATGGTGGGTCTGCAGGGCGGGGTTCAGAGTAGAGGTCAGCCATGGTGGGTCTGCAGGGCGGGGTTCAGAGTAGAGGTCAGCCATGGTGGGTCTGCAGGGCGGGGTTCAGAGTAGAGGTCAGCCATGGTGGGTCTGCAGGGCGGGGTTCAGAGTAGAGGTCAGCCATGGTGGGTCTGCAGGGCGGGGTTCAGAGTAGAGGTCAGCCATGGTGGGTCTGCAGGGCGGGGTTCAGAGTAGAGGTCAGCCATGGTGGGTCTGCAGGGCGGGGTTCAGAGTAGAGGTCAGCCATGGTGGGTCTGCAGGGCGGGGTTCAGAGTAGAGGTCAGCCATGGTGGGTCTGCAGGGCGGGGTTCAGAGTAGAGGTCAGCCATGGTGGGTCTGCAGGGCGGGGTTCAGAGTAGAGGTCAGCCATGGTGGGTCTGCAGGGCGGGGTTCAGAGTAGAGGTCAGCCATGGTGGGTCTGCAGGGCGGGGTTCAGAGTAGAGGTCAGCCATGGTGGGTCTGCAGGGCGGGGTTCAGAGTAGAGGTCAGCCATGGTGGGTCTGCAGGGCGGGGTTCAGAGTAGAGGTCAGCCATGGTGGGTCTGCAGGGCGGGGTTCAGAGTAGAGGTCAGCCATGGTGGGTCTGCAGGGCGGGGTTCAGAGTAGAGGTCAGCCATGGTGGGTCTGCAGGGCGGGGTTCAGAGTAGAGGTCAGCCATGGTGGGTCTGCAGGGCGGGGTTCAGAGTAGAGGTCAGCCATGGTGGGTCTGCAGGGCGGGGTTCAGAGTAGAGGTCAGCCATGGTGGGTCTGCAGGGCGGGGTTCAGAGTAGAGTTCAGCCATGGTGGGTCTGCAGGGCGGGGTTCAGAGTAGAGGTCAGCCATGGTGGGTCTGCAGGGCGGTGTTCAGAGTAGAGTTCAGCCATGGTGGGTCTGCAGGGCGGGGTTCAGAGTAGAGGTCAGCCATGGTGGGTCTGCAGGGCGGTGTTCAGAGTAGAGTTCAGCCATGGTGGGTCTGCAGTGCAGTGAAGTGTTCGGCCTTGGTGGGTCTGCAGTGGCCGTTGGCAGATATCATTGGGTGGGAATAAACCAGTTGCAAAACAGCCAATGAGACACATGTTTTTTAATTGGGAGGGAGAAGGTCCAGCCTTGGCCACAGCGGGCAGTTACACCATGTCCTTAAAAAGCACAAAGAGGTCACAGTCCTGGGGTTCAGACTTCAGACTTTGTTATGCCTGCACAAGCTCTGTAACACATGCCTGCTTCTCGGCTTGATCCCTCAGATTTCGGGGTTGGGGGAGCGAGGAAAACTGGATTTTCCCTTTAAGATCATCACTCTTTATAAAATGCTTGTACTTTGAGAACTGAAAAACCTCAAGCTTAGGGATGACAAAGTGAAAAAGAACCAAATTTCGCTAAACAAAGTATTATTTTGGAAGCATTGAAAAATCAGACTGAAATTCAGAGGGTGAAGCGTTAAAACAACCCCCAAATAAGCAAACCAGCCAACCAGCACAATTACTTTCCCTTAAGTGCTGAGGCTGTTCTGGACCGGAAAAGGACCTACTTGTCTTTCTAGAAGTGTATATTTTGATTACATAATGAGATAATTTTTTCTCTGGCTTTGGAAAATTAATTTTAGTAATTTGTCAGACTGTTTATGTAAGGACGGGATTTCCTGTTCAATCTGGAACTAAGAATTCAGTAAGACTCAAGCTTTGTGCCTTAAATATTCCTTCTGTTACAGATCGCATACTGGAGGGGTTTTCTTTTTTAAAGTAGACATTGAGTTCTCACATACTTGTGAACTGGCAGGAAATGGAAAGGAGGTTGACTTGGCTGGATGGGAAGGAATCCTCTGGCATGTTTCCCCATCCTTCCCACATTGACTTTACAAATCAGATACAAATGTAAAATCCCCCAAATCACAGATTTAGGATGAATTAAAATTTGAATAAACCATGTATTATAACTTACCTGTCACAAAGTGTATGTAATCTTTTTAGAAGTGTCTTCTTGAGTGGTCCTGGGGTATAGGCCTGTAATCAGTCAATCCCAGTTACTTGGGAGGCTGAGGCAGGACGTCTACAAGCTCAAGGCTGACCTGGATAACTTAGGGAGACCTGCTCAAAATAAAAATACCAAAAAGGGTTGAGGGTGTATGTTGGTAGGTACTTGCCTGGCATGTGTGAGGTCCTGGGTTCTAGCCCCAGTAACAACTAGTTATTAGACAACTTTGGGCATCATCTTTCTGTGTAAGTAGAAGACCACTCTGCACTGTCTGGTTCATGTAGTAGCCACCTGAGGGATGTTGACATAAGATTTGAAAAGTAGTACCACTGGAACACGAACTGCAGTACTAAACCTTTTTTATTATGTAACATTTGTTATCTTACTTTACTTATTTTTGTGTATGCAAGTGTGTGGTGTATGCATGCATGCATGTGTATGAAAGCCCAAAGTCAGCATTAGGAGTTTTCCTAAAACAAACCTCTTTAAAATGAACTGCTCTGGATGGGCCAGTGGGATGGCTCAGTGGGTAAAGGCACTTGCCACCAAGCCTGATGACCTGATCTTGATTCCTGAGACAGTAGAAGGAGAGCACTGACTCCCCTACATGTTGTCCTGTGGCTTCCACATGTGTTCTGTGGCATGGATGTGCCCCCCAAATAGGAAATAAATCAATAAATGAAAAACTCTTTAAAATGAATTGTTGTGTGGTGTACAGTGCTTCCCTGTTGTTACACAACTGTCACTTCTGACTTATCCCCAAACATGTTGTCACTCAACCCATTGAGCAGTCGCTCCTGTTTCCCCCGCCCCAGCCCCTGGCAACCACTGGTTTGCATTCTGTCTCTGAATTTACCTAAGTATTTTGTGTAAATCCTTTGGGGTCTAGCCTCTTTCACTGAGAATATTTTCTGTGTTCATCCACTTGTCATTTTGGTGGATAATCTATTGTATAGAGATACCACTGTCAGTTACTCAGTCATCCACTGATGGACATGTGGGCATCTTGGATGAGAAGCAGCCACACGTGCCCACCCTATGACATAGCAGTTCTATTCCTTTTTCCCCTTTTCTGACGAATGTCACTAACCTGGTGACTTAACTGCCACGAGGCCCACACAACTGAATAAAGTCGAGGACTCTAGCACACTGAGGCCATAGCCAGTACCCAAGCATGACTCTAGCCTCGATCACAGCAGTTCTATTTTGAGTATTTATTCAACAGAACTGTGTATCTATGAAAAGGATATTTATATTACAACAGCTTTCATCATAAGGTGCCAAAGTTGGAAGTATTTTATCTTGAGGGGTTCTGCTTGCATGGGTAAGCCCTCATTGAGGTGAGACTCCAGACAATGTTTGACTTCACTGTTTGCAAATTTTAGCTCATTTTACAAAAGAGACTAGAGCAAACTGTGAATCCTAATTTTGAACAACTCCAGCTGCTGTGCCAAACTAGGGAAAGAGTAGAAAGAATGTAGTTAGCAGCACTCAAATCGAGAGGGGATGGGAGCTTTGGCTCCTGTGGTAATGGAGAAGGTGGTGAGAAGTGGCGTGGTTCTGGCGTACCTTGAAGGCGGAGCTGATTGGGTGTCCTGACAGGCATGATGGCTGACTGGTGGATCTGAGTGCATTCACAGGAAGGAGCGTTGTAAAGGAGAATGGTGAGGGCTTTGCTGGTGTGGAGAATGGTGAGGGCTTTGCTGGTGTGGAGAGTGGTGAGGGCTTTGCTGGTGTGGAGCTGCGAGTTACTGAGCTGGGAAAGCTGGGAGCTGGTGTGTAAAGGTCAGGAATTTGATTTGGGAATATTCAGATACCTAGGGGGCTAGGAATCTGTTCCAGACAGGAAGTATGAAATGTGGAGTGGTCAGCATGGGTGGTCAAGTCCCGACATTGCCTGAGTGCCAGAGAAGTGAGTGGGCACAGCAAACCTGAGTGCTGGGCCCTGGGACACAGTGCTGTGAGAGGTAGAGGGCTGAGAAGGCAGCAAAGGGGAGACAGGCCTGGTCAGCGGGGAAGGAGGAAATCCAGAATAGGATAGTGTGAAAAGAATTCCTGTCTTACAAGGAAAAGCTCAAACGTTCAGATTCTCATATTTAATTTGAACCATACTAACTGGCATAGTCTTGAATAATTAGCTGTATTTGTGGTCTGTGTGAGGTGTATGTGCATTGTAGAGGCTGTATGGCATGGCAGGCGTCTTCCTTGATCATTCTACACCTTGGTTTTGAGACAGGGTATCTCAGGGAACCCAGAGCTCAGTGATTGACTGGGCTGGCTGGCCAGTGAGCCCCAATGAGTCTTTCTTTGCCTCTCCAGTGTGGAGCTTACGGGTGAGTGCCACTGCTCCTGGTCTTTTCCTTGGGCACTAGAGATCTGAACTCAGGTTCACATGCTCACCCAGCAAGTATTTTTACCCACTCAGCCATCTCGCCAGCTCTCTAATAAATAACTTTTGTATTTCCCTCCTCCATTGATAAATAAAACACATGCCATTTCAAGTGAAAACTGAAATGGAAAAAGATGATTTAATTTTACTCTGAACTATATATGGAAATAGCCAAAATCTAACAGTATTGAAGTTTTAAGATAAAATTGAAAATTTCTGTCAAATTTTATCTAGTTAACATTAAATCAGTGTTAATGTGAGGCAGAGTCAGAGACTCCCGTGCTGTCCGTATCTGAATCCCAGAACCTTAGTACATCACCCACATTTCAGATTGGACTTTGCAGGTATGCCTGAGAGTTGTGTCCTGTGCTGACTACCCCGATAATCTGGCTGGGAGGATTATGGAAGGAGGGAGGCAGAATGCTGAGACAGACGTGGCGATCCAGCACTGAAGATGGCAGAATGCCCATGAGCCATGAGTGTGTGGTCCCCAGGAGGTAGAGAGGGTAAGGGGATGGATTCTCCCCATATAGCAATGGCTGGATGCAATCCTGTGACGCTCACATGGGACTTTTTGACCTCCAGGTCCAGATAATAGATGCTTGTTATTTGGCACCATTGATAAGTTTGTGGTGATTTGTTATAGCACCAGTTGTGAATCCAATATTTTCTAGTTAAATAAAAGCAAGTAACTTGTTGAAGATTGGATAATTAGAAAAGAAAGTGGTAGAACTTAGCCTTAAACTCGTTAACCACTGACACTAGACCCTCAAGACAGAATAACTTGCAGGCCAGCTGAACTTGAACCTAGCCTGGTTGCAGCTCATTAAGAAATGGACTGAAGGCAGTTCATTGAGTTCTTTTTAAACTGTGTTTATCCCAGTACCAGCTAGAGTACCCGTGGAGTGTGCCAATGCTTTGTGTTATAACTCTGTTGTAGAGAATGCTACATGAGATTAATCCACCCGATGTTGAATGTGTCTAGGGAACTGCACGAGCCCTTGGTGATTGCGTGTCTCCCTGTGTGGTTTGCCTACCTGGAATGGATGCATTGAGCAAATGAGCCAGTTGTCTGGTTCCCAGTGATTGTACACCAGTCCCCAACATGGTTTGTCTGGTGAGGGAAGGGGTAGATATTTTTTGGTCCCCTCCACAGTTAAAGCTTGAACTAAACACTGTCAAATCAGATTCTGGTTATAGTCCATTGAGTGTGAGTCCAGAGATAGCTCTGCTTGATACACTAATGGATAATTTTAATGAACCTGTGAGGATTAGTGTCAGGTTCTTAAAAGGTCAGCAAGTTACTGCAGTCCTAGAAGGCCTCTTCTGGGACATAAGGTGTTTTTCTCAGGAGACATGGCTCAGTTGTGCAAGGCTGAGTGGCAAACGGGTGAGCTTTCCTCAGTTTGAATTTTTATCATAGAGAACAGGAGATGAAACGAGCATACGTGATGGAGAGCTTTACTGTTCCCGTTCTTGCCCCCACCCTCTGTGTAGCCCTGGCCTGGTGTGTGCAGCAGCTTTGACAGCAAGCCTCCTGCCTCGCCTCCCAAGTATTTAGAATTATAGGCCTGTGCTACCCCCCCCCCCATAGTGATAGGCTGTATTGATAGAAGTGTGGTATTGAGAACCCTGGAAGTGATCAGTGTGCTGGACTTGGTACTAAACATTTTCATAGGAAACTGAACATTATGGGAGCATCGGAGCATTGCTGAGTGAAGAGATCAGGATGGTAAAGCACATACACAGTGGAGCCATACACTGTGAGGGGAGTAGAGGATGGAGGCTGGAACACAACAGTCCCTTGCATTTATGCTGTAATTTACAGTGTAATCAAGGAATGGGACTTCTCTCTTTTAATTAAGAGGTCAGAACCAATATCGGTAGGCAAGAATTACTCAGAGATCAAAATCTGTGACTCTGGACACTCAAAGCAAATGCTGGGTGACTTTTAAATCCCTCTGACACCTCCTTCCTCATGGTGGGATCTTGATTTTACCATCTGTCCTCACTGCATGTCTTTGTCTTTCAAGTGAGACTCCGTCACTGGAGTCTGAGGGGAAAGCAAATCAGGAGTGGTCTCACCCAATGGGGATGGACCTTTCCCTGCCAGTGATTGGCCAAGCAGCTCTGATTAAGGCATCGTAGTAGTCCATTTCTGTGCTAATAAAATACTAGTGGCTGTTTATTTTATTTTTTAATTAAAAATGTATTATTTGCATATGTGTGTGTGAGCACATACATGTACTTGCAGACGCCAGAAGAGTGTAATTCCCTGAAGCTGGAGTTACAGGTGGTTATGAGCTGCCCAACGTGGGTAACTCTGGTCCTCTGGAAGAGCAGCAAGTGCTCTTAACCACTGAGCCGTCTCTCCAGCCCAAGGCTGTGTATTTTAAGGAAAAGTTATATTTAGCTCATGTAGGTCCAGGAGCTCAGTGCTAGTGTCTGCTGAGCTTCTTGTGGGAACCTAGTGTGTTATACTCTGGTGGGAATGCAGACAGGAAGTGGGTGTGTGCAGAAGAGCTACGTGCAGGAGAGTGCACACAGGGAACTGGACTGCTTCACGCCCGCTCCTGTCATGCTGCCTGATGCAGTTTCTTGGGTCTTATCAGAGATATTAATCCCTTCATGAGTGTGGAGAGAAATCAGGAGAGTTTACTAAACTTCCATAGGAGTCTTGGTGGAGACAAAGTTTTCAAAAGATGTTCTGGAGATCCTGGGACACAAAAATTCCCCCTAATAAAGATTCAAAAGGAGAAGAAACCTTTTCCACGGAACATGGTTGTATGCGCACATTGGGCCTGGGATGTAGGCATCTTGGAAACTAATCCAATGTTTCCTGCAGAGTGGGAGGAACCCCAGTCCCCGGTGATGTCTTCCAACTACCTTGGAGGCCAGGCTTCCAGACTTCTTATTGAAGAGCAGAACAAATAAGTTTGCCTCCACTTGAAGTCATTAATGCATTGTAATACTGTTGATCTGACCAGTTTCTAGCAGAGCTGCTCTGAAGTGGAAAAGGTTATTCTCCAGGGAAAGAGTCCTTGGAGACGTGAAGTAAAAGTTGAATGGCCCTTGGTGACACTGGGCAGAGGTGGGGACTGGACTAGATTGGGTGTTGTGTGGCTGGGAGATTGAGGCTTTGTCATTCTCCATGCTCAGTAGCTGTCCTTGCTGGAGACTTGGAAGGAAGGGAGGGGCGCCCACAGATGCAGTGCTCTGTGACGGCTTCCTCACAGTGCTTGTGGAGCATGGCTTTTCTTCACCTTAATTAGCTCAGTTTCTATTCTGTCTTGTCTGTGCTTTTGTTTCCAGAGAGGAAGCAGTGGGAAACAGGAGCTTTATATATATAAATCCCTTTTCCATTGTTAAGAGGTTGGTTTATGGAGATCAGTGTCACGGAATCAGATGTCAAAACTTTGTCTAATTGTAGTAACTTATATCCTTATCTTGCAGTTTTTCCTTCGAGAATGGACCGTTTACTCCAGCCTTACTAGTAGTAGATGATTTGGGGATGAATGAAGCGGAAGGACTTTGGAAAATAGTAGTGGTGGTAGGCATTCATCTGGAAGCTCCTGGGCTCTTGCTCTTTGAGTTAGAGAGCATTCTTTATTATGGTGAGGTCAAGATGCGCAGTTCATTATTAAATTAAGGTCTATTCTGAATTACAGATTATAAGTATCTTTTATCCGAAATGCTTGGGGCCAGAAGTTTGAGATTTTGGATTAAAAAAAAAAATGCGTAGATTTTATCTGAAGGTTCCTAATCTAAGAATCTGAAATCTGAGGTGCCTGATAACCTGGAACTTTCTTAGCTGCTCAGGCATTTTTTGAAAGATTCCAAAACCTTCATTTTATTTATTTATTTTTTGTTATTTTGACACAGGGTCTCCCTGTAGTCACAGCTGACCTGGAAGCAGCTATGTAGACCAGGTTGGCCTCAAACTCATAGATCTGCTTGCCTCTGCCTCCCGAGTGCTGGTATTAAAGGCATGTGCTACCACATCCAGCCCTCCAAAAACCTTCAAATGCTGATTCCTGACAACATAGTACATGTGGCCTGAGTTTGGTTCCTGGGACCCACATGTTGGATTGGGAGGACCTGCTTCTGCAAGTTGTCCTCTGACCTCTACACATGCCTCCTCCCAAACAAGGAAGCAAAGGAACAAATAAATTAACAAAATTTTAAACTTGCCTTGAATCTTCTTGGCTTTTATTTCTCATGCAGCTTATTTGGCTTCAGCTGTCTGAAAAACAATAAATCAGCGTGAGTGGCTAAAGATAGAGTGTTGTGCTGCATGCTACTCCAGTATTTCGAGAGTTGTAAGCTGAGCTCAGAAGCAGATGTGGACGAGCTTGCCATCTGGGATTTTTGTGGGTTCTTTTTTCTTCCTGATGATAAACTTTTTTCTCCTATGTATTGTCATAAAAAACTTTTTTTTTTTTTTTCTCCTGATCAGCCTAGGTTTCTCCATCTCCTACCTAACCCTGTTTGTGTTTTTAAGCTGTGACTAACCCTGTGCATTTGGTGACTAGGGGCCATTTTGTCTTTGGGTTTCCCTCCCCTCTTGGTTACTGTTGCAGCTTTTCCGCCCAGTGCTTTTCTCTTGCTTTCAGGAAGCCATATTGCTCTTTCCTGGGGAGTGACAGATCCCAGAGCGTCCTGTGACTGTGTCCTGCACAGGAAGCACCATCTGCTCTGCAGGAACTAATCTCATATGCAGCCATGGAATTGTGTTTTGAAGATCTTAACGTGCTATATCCCCACCCTCTTTATTTCAAAACTGTAACCACCGCTGTCCCCAGAAATGTCTCAAGACATAGCTGGCCTTGATCGGCCCTGAAAACTGTACCCACTGCCCAGGCCTCTGCCAAGGCCTCCTCTGCTCAGCTGGATGGCCTCCTGCCGGTTCTGCTCCTGTGTGCTCACACAGCCCCGTGCTGGGGTTAGCAGGTCCCGTCGCTGTGTCAAACTTCATGGTCATTGCTCAGAGTGTCCTGTGTTTTCATCGTGCAGCAGGCCCTGGGAGCGATGCGGCGCCTGTTGAGGAGCCTTTATTGATTGCTTCCCCTCCTCCCCTTTGCCTCAGCTTCCTCTGTGAGCCTCCTGTGCTCCTCCATGTTCTTAATTCTTCCTTTTAATTTCTGCTCACCTCATCCAAACTTGAGTGCTCTTGTATGATCAGACTTTGGTATATATATATCTGTTTTACCCATTGAACAGTCCACCACAGGACTTCTCTTGAGTGCTGACAGACTTACTCTAGTTCCGTTGAGGAGCCAGTGTATGATTGTATGCATCAGTCAGGCACAGTTGGTATCTCAACATGCATGTCCTGGTTAGATGAGGATCACATAGACAGTTTTGTTAATGTGCGGAGCATGGCCTTTAAATTTTTTTATTACATTGATTGATTGATGTGTGTCTACGAGTAGGCACATGTGCTGTGGCACGCTTGTGGAGGACAGAAGACAACTCGCAGGAGTTGGTTCTGTCATGCCACCATTATGCCCTTTTGATACATGTGTGTAGTGTGCTGTGATCCCAGTCCCTGTGCTCACCATCTCTTTTCCTCCCTTCTCCTCCTCTTGTGCTTTCCTGTCTTGTTTTCAATTTAGAGTGTACATGTGAGAGAAAACATGCTTGTTTTTCTCAGTCTTGACTTCTTTCAGTTAATATGACGATCTACAGACCTGTTTTCCATCAGCTGGCACACTTCTGTTCCTATGGCTGAGTAAACTCCATTGTGTGTACCCATGTTCTCCATTCTTCTGCCGATAGACACTTAAGCTGATTCTGTAATTTGACTGTGAGAAGTGCCTTAACTAACATGGATGTGCAGGTTTCGGCAGTGCAGGGTATATGAACTCTTAAGGATGTGCAGGTATTGGCTGTGCAGGACATGAACTCTTAAGGATGTACAGATTTTAGCAGCGCAGGGTATGGACTCTTCAAGTTTGAATTCTTGTATCTTAATTTAGAGCTTTAGTAAATGTTCTTATTTTAATGCTAGATAGGGAACATGCTTGCACACACTTGCACCCTGCCTGGTTTTTCCTTGGGATGCTGAATGTTTTCAGAGTCCTATGTAGTTCCAGACTGGGCATTGTTGTGTCAGGGATTGCTTGTTTACTTCAAGAACTCTGGGAGTTGATTGCTAGCACAGACTGTGCCCCTCTGGGTTGTTTTAATTGGTGTGTTAAAAGAGCTTTTCCAAAATTTTTGTTTCAATTTTGAGTTCTGATTGATACTCTGTTAGGTTGTTTTGTTATTGGAAGTAGTTTGTGTTTGGTCTGTTTTTGCTACGAACAATAGTAAATCTGAGCTACTTGATAACTATTTAACTGGTATTTGTGAAGATACAGCCAGTTTAGGCTAGTCTTCCCTTGGGAGCATCCGATGTCATCTCACTATGTTTGTATTTCATGTGCCTTTGGGTCCTGCACCATTGATATTTTTAGTGTTTAGCTGTATGTCTAATAGCTTGTAATAGTCAGCTTAATGCAGTCTGACTGGACAGGAACATTTCTGTGGACGTAAAGAAAGATGAGATAAGGATCATGGGTGCTCACCAACAGAACAGGGCTCTCAACAAGTCAGTGTACTTGTACAGTTAAATAGGACAATATATACAAAAACTCTTTGCAGAGACTAAATTTTTGTCAACTTCCTTAAAAATGATTATCACCCTGCGCACTGTTGGTGGGAATGAAACTCACAGGGCTGATAGGGAAAGCAGTGTGGCTGCCCCTCATGATCCGGTCGTTTCATGAAGGCTAACCCAGATCCTCTTGCCACCACCATGTTCAGAAGAGCCTTATTTGAAGTAGCTGAATGCTGGAAGCAGCTGCAGCATGTGTGAATGTGGGAGAGGATTACTATTCAGCTCTGGAAGGAAGATCTGAGGCATGCCTCACACAGAGGAACCCTGAGGACCATTTGCTGAGGGCAAGAGTTAGCTACTCACAAAAACACAGACAATGTGTGCTTCCACTCCAAGAAGTGCCTGGAGTAACAGTCACAGTTGGGGCGGAAGATGAATGGGGAGTCAGTGTTGAGTGGATGTAGAGTTTCCTCTTTGCAAGTTGAAAAGCTTTGTGGACATGGTGCAATGTGAATGAACTCAGTGTTGCTCAACTGTTTGCTGAAGAGATGGTTAAGATGGCAGAGAGACCAACAACTTGGACAGTGGCAAATTGTGCCTCAAGTGGGATGGGGAAAAATGACCACATTGGGGTGAGGGGCGAGGAGTCATGGGGAAGGTAGGTTATGCACAAATGGCGGTGTGTGAGTAATTACTGGATGACATCTGTCCATCAGAGTTTGTCAAACTATTCATTGTGTCTGTACTTGAATGTTCCATAATGATTATTTGTAAGTTCCTATTTGTCATTCAGTTGAGAAGACTACTTGCTTCTTCCATAGCTAAGGAGTGCTTCAGGAAAGAGGTATGAGCTGGTGTGGGGTGGAGCTGGTCTGCTCCTCAGCGCTGGAAGCTGAAGGGAGGATGACTTTAGGGGGGAGTTTTTCTTCAGACAGGTCATTCTGTGGTAGTGCACAGAAAGTTCAAGAACATGAGTCCTCTGCTCTGCGGAGTGACAAGTGGGCCTCAGTGCTCTTCGTTCCTATAATTTTCTTCTGATGGGCTTAGACAGGCTTACCTGCTGCCCACAGTTTTTGGGAACCACAGAGTCTGTTATCCCTCACTGTACAGTTAGCATTAAAAATACCAGCTCAAGACCCCACAACTAGCTGCAGAGCGGTTGACAGTTAATGGCTGCCAGGGGAAGGGGAGTCATTTTTTTCAGGGCTGTACCTCCTGGTAAGTTGGTGATCCAGTAAATAACCTCACATCCATACACATGCAAGGAACCCTAATAAAATACAGAGAGGAGGAGGGTGGGCTAGGTAGGAGTCCAGAGGCAGGAGGGGCTGAAAGGAGGCAGAATATGATAAAAATACATTACATACATAGATGGAGTCGTCAAAGAATAAGTGAAAATAATTTTTAAAAGAATGAAGAAATGCCATGACAGGCAGTTCATGGAGCAGAATTTATGATGAGCTTCCTCATTCTAAGAAAGCTGGTTCTGCTTTGGGGCCCAAAGGTGGGCATTTTTGCTTTCATTGTGGCTAGACTATGCCACCTGTTTATTTTAAATTATCAGTCTAATACTTTCTTGTGGACAGCACAGTCTCTTTCTCTGAGTGGGACCGAGGTATAAAATCTCATAAAATTTCCTACTCTACTACAAACACAGCCAGAAAGACACAGACAGAAACATTTTGATATATATTTACATTTGGCTTCACAATGTGCAAAGTCTGATCTTCAAGACATTTTTAAGACAGAAGTTGTAGATGAAGTTTTTTTTATCAACATTTAAATTTTTATGTCATTTTTACTCTTGGTTATAAAAGAAAGTATGGGGATTTATTTAGTAGAAGAACAAGAGGAATACATTTTACTGAGTTGTATAAAAATGCCTGTGTATGTGAGGGCTAATTTCTTGGGCACCATTGTGATGATCTGTTGGACATTATAAAGAAAGTCCGGGCTGGTGAGAAGGCTTATGGAATAAAGACACCTGGCTGTCAAGCCTGACCTGAGTTTGGTCTGGGGACTTATGTGGTAGAAGGGGAGAACCAGCTCTGCAGGTTGTTCTCTGACTTTCACACGCTCCATGACATGAGTGGACATGTACCCCTTCATACAATAATATCAAATAAAAATTTTAAATATTTTATTTATTGTTTTTTTTTTGTGTGTATGAATGTATTGCCTGCATGCATGTAAGTGTACCCATATCATGCAATGCCAGAGGAGGTCAGAAGACGGCACTGGATCCTCTGAAACTAGAGTTACAGACAGTTGTTAGCTGCCATGTGAGTGCTGGGAATCCCAGGCCCTCTGCAAGAGCAGCCAGTGCTCTTAACTGTTGAGCCCTCTCTCCAGCCCCTTAATTCTTTTTTTTTTTTTAAAGAAAGCTGGTAAGAGGGGCCTGGAGAGAGGGCTCAGCAGTTTAGATCTTGTACTGTTCTTGCTGAAGACTGGAGTTCAGTGCCCAGCATCCATGGCAGGCAGCTCAGGAACCACCTGTAACTCCAGCTCCAGGGGAATCTGATGCCTGGCCTCCGAGAACACCTGCAATCAAGTAAACGTACGATAATTAAAAATAAATCTTTACGTTAGAAAGAAGTTGGCAAAGAGCTTTTAGCAGTTGTTAAAATTGTTGAAAACGGAAAGAGCATATTTCATGAAGTTTGAAAATGAATCACCTGTGGCCCAAGGGCGCCTCGGTAGCCGAGGGGGGAGAGGGAGCAGCAGGAGGGTGACCGCTGTTGAGTTGTGACCATTTCACTTGAACATCCGCTGTCTGCAGTTGTAGCCAGAGAACAGTAACACACAGGCAGGGGCTGTGGTCAGTGCAGAGGACTGTAGTGCATGTTCATGGACGATCCGATGTAAGATGTAAAGAGATTTGTTAGGTACATTTCTTGTTTAGTTCATAGATACTTCATCAGAACATGGGTGACACTGCAGCGCGCTTGTTTTCTCTTGTCTTGTCTCACTTCCGGTCACACTTATTTCATCCCTGCACACATTCTGAATACCCCCTATGTAGAGAATGTTATGCTGAGTACTGAGAGGAGTTGAGGAGACAGAGCCAGCAAGCCGGTGCTCTCAAGCTCAGCACAGTAGTCACTGCAGAAGCTCAAGAACGGACATCTGTGACGTCTGAGCAGACCCCATGTTGGGGAGTGCTCAGCTGGCCTTTAGGAAATGGGGGGGCACCAAGAGCAAGAGGTAAGGGTAGCTGAGCTCCCGAACTTGGGGAAGTCCAGAGCCACGTGCATTGCCGTAGCAGTCTCCTGCACTGGGCCACTTTTGTCTTCAGCACTTGTCCCCGTGTCGTCTTGGTTGATGCACTGGCCACCAGGCTTTGATCTCAGGACTCAGAGGTCCAGGTCCTACCTGGAATGCTGCTGCCCACAGTCTGCTTAAGCCTGTCCTGTCCAGCCTTTAGATGCTAACTCAGCCATCCTTCCTTCCCAATCTCCAGGCAGGACTGCATACCAGAGTCCCTGAGTTGGGCCATGCAGGATGCCTGGCTCCAGAGGAGGTTGAGAGAAGGAAGAAAGGCACTGGGGCTGGATGGAGCCCCTCCTGTAGACCCTGTGGTCCCAGGGCTTTTCTTTCATGAGTAACATTTCAAGCCTGTGACTGTCCTGATGGTTTATACAACGAAACTGGAAGTCCCCATCCACCTCATTTTATCCCCTGGTAAAATGTTCACTAAACACTTAATGAGTGATGAGATGCATTGGAACTCCTCCGTTAAGAAAAGAAGTTGGTGATGTGCTTAGAGGAGTGCATTGTGGGTTGTTCCGGGTTGGGTTATCTATAACCTTCCATCATGGGATGGGAGAAAGTGATGGAATAAAGTCCACGGGGAATGTGGACTAACAGAACCTGGTGTCACCAAATGCCTTTGCTGTCCGATCACCTCAAGACAGGTGCTGATGGGGCTTTCCAGGTTGTGCGCTGGCTTGTCAGGAATGCTGCAGCATAACTGAGCTCATGACTCGGAGTTGCACTCTGGTCACATAAGGACACCTGTGCGTCCTGTCCTTTGGTTGCAGTCTGCTCAGTGTTGATTTTGGATAGCTGTGAGCGCTCTAGCCAGACAAGACGCTCTTCTTTAGCACATTTTGCCTGGTTTCTGTCAGAGACAGATTTTCTTTTGTCACATTTTACTGGGCGGTGTGGCCAGGTTCTTGGATTGTTTGTTAAGAGTAGGTATCTGAGAACAAGGCAAGGAGGAACTTCCTTCTGGAAGTGCTGGGTTTGGCTTCCACTATTACTGAGGAGTCTGGCAAAAACACAGGTTTCCTGGACTGGTCATGTCTATAGATGGGAGACTAGTTCAGTGATTGATTGATGCTAATTTTGTGCAACACTGTGCTAATGAATAGCTAGTTAAGGCTGTCAACACACTCCCCGTATTGGAGTCAGGCGCAGAAGTGTACTTTGTGAGGGTGTGTGTACACTGCAGGACATTAGAAGAGGCAAGAACTGGAAGTTCCAACCAAGTTCGGGAGGCACACTGGCCAGACTGCGCTGGCACTCTCCATCCTGTGCTACCCGAGTGCCTTTGTGGCTCTGACTACAAGTGAATTCTTGTGTTCACAGTGTCTCACAGAAGACCTGACTGAAAGCCAGCAAATTCTATCCATTTTCAGAAACTCAGTCTGCAGAATTTTGAAATGCTTAGACAGCAAAGCATTCCTGGAAAAAATTTTGCTATGAAAGTCATAATTGTTGATGATATAGAAATTACATTCTAGGGGCTGGAGAGATGGCTTAGTGATTAAGAACACTGGTTGTTCTTGCAGAAGACCTGGGTTCGAATCCCAGCACCCTCATGGCAGTTAACAACTGTCTGTAACTCCAGTTCCAGGGGATCTGACAGCCTCTTCTGTCCTTCACGGGCATTGCACGACAGGGGTGCACTTACCTACATGCAGGCGATACACGCATACACATAAAAATTAAATAAATAAAAAACATATATTATAAAAAGGAAATTACATTCTAGAGCCATAACGTGATCAGTAGAAAGTCTTTTCCCTGTTCTTAGGTGTTTACATCCATAATTTTTGTTTTCTTCCCTTACTGTTTGCATCAGAAAACCAAGTGACATCAGCTCTGTTGAGCAGCAGCACTTGTGCACCTGGTAACACCAGTGCATGTCTCTATAGCCGGGCAAGAGGGTCTGTGTAATCCCCGCCTGTTGCATAAGGAAACGTCTCTGGTGAGAGTTCAGATTTGCATTTATATATATGTGTGTGTGTATGTGTATATATATATATATATATATATATATATAAAACAATGTCATTAAGAGTCAGTTTAATACAGTAGCTTTTTAATAGAAAACTAGTATTAGGTTCTCCCTTATGTCCTGTGACCTGTTGAGCCTCGGGTTCCTAAGCCTGATACCAGTGTTAGGTAGGGTGCCATCCTAGGAAGTAGACCTTAAATCCAATTAAAGAGTGATTGATTATTCCCATAATATTTGTCCCACTATTGTACTGGTGGGCTTTTTTTTTTTTTTCCTCATTAGCTTATGATGCCAGAGAGGGCAGTGTTGTCCCCCTGTTATGGGATAACTACTTTCAATCTCTTTTTATGATGTATATGTATATACTTTAAGAAGCTTCTATAGTGGTAAGTTTCCGTAACAATTCTTTTTATTTTTTTGGTCTTTTTGAGACAGGGTCTCCCTGTAGCCCCAGCTGTCCTGGAACTCACTATGTAGACCAGGCTGGCTTGGAACTCACAGAGATCCCCTGCCTCTGCTGGGATTAAAGGCATGCGCCACCACACCTGGCTTCTATAATGAATTTTTTGACGTAGACACTTAGTACTGTAAACTTTCCTTGTAGAGCTGCCTTCCTTGTGTCCCATAGATTTTGCTAAGTTGTGTTTTCATTGTCACTCAATTGTAGGAACTTAAAAATTTCCTTCTTGATTTCTTCAGTGACCCAGTTATCATTCAGTAATGAGTTGTTGGCCTCCATGAGCTGATGTGCTTTCTGTTGGAGTTTCTAGGCCTCTTTTAACCTTGATGGACATCTCTCTGGGTTTAGGAAACTTTCTATAATTTAAAGTATTCTCTATGCCTTTGTGATGATATTCTTCTTCTACATTGGGTCTTTTCCTTTTTAAAAAAAGTTATTTCTTTAATAACCACATAATTAGAAGAAGCATTTCATTACAACAGCATTGACATATTCAATAACACTTTCCAGAGCAAAGATGCAGCTCTTGCAAAATTGGCTGTAAATTTTTAGGTTTACAATTGAATTAATACAGTCATACAATATTGTACTCGGTATAAACCCTATAAGACATAAAATTGAATGAGATTTTAACCTTTAAAAAAGATCTCCATTTCCCCAGCACTCGGGAGGCAGAGGCAGGGGTATCTCTGTGAGTTCAAGGCCAGCCTGGTCTACATAGTGAGTTCCAGGACAGTTGGAGCTACAGGGAGACCCTGTCTCAAAAAAACCAAAAAAAAAAAACAAAACAAAAAAACTTTCATTTTAAAATGTGTGTATTGCCTGCATGTAGGTAAGTGCACCCGTGTTGTGCAATGCCCGTGGAGGACAGGAGAAGCTGTTGGATCCCCTGGAGCTGGAGTTATGGACAGTTGTTAGCTGCCATGTGGGTGCTGGGATTCAAACCTGGGTCTTCTGCAAGAACAACCAGTGTTCTTAACTGCTGAGCCATCTCTCCAGTCCCAGAAAAACTTACTTTTAATGCAACTAATACTTAGATGTTTGCACATGTGTCTCTAATCTCTATATATCTGATTATTACTAGTCACAGTCGCTTACTTTCTGAGATCCTTGGCCCCAGATCATGGATAGAAAGTCATCAGGTAGATTTCAATGGTAATGTTTTTCACATCTACTAATCAACATGAAGCAAATTTTTATGCTTGTTCCTCAAATAGAACTCATTTTTTATTTATTGATATTTTTTGTGTGTATTTCATACAGAACATCCCAAACAATCTTATTCATCTATATACCCACATCCCAAATGGCACCCTCCCATAGCCCCTCCCCCCACTGGAGCCCTTTATCCCCAAGGTTCCTCGTATAACCCTCCCTCTCTCATTCCCTTAAAATAGCCCATTTTTACCCATATCTACCTTATTAACACCTGTTTCCTACTGTTAATAGGATTCTTTCTTTTCCTTTACCACCCTGGTTCCTTTTCATTATCCTGGTTCCTGTAGTTATGTCTGGATACATACTCACTTATCAGGATTTGGTTCTAGGATCTACATGAGGGAGAACACATGTCGATTTTTTTTCTGAGTCTGTGTTAGTATAACAGTTTCTAGTTCCATCCATTTACCTGCAGATTTCATGATTTCATCTTTCTTTACTGCTGAGTAGAACTCCATT
>NW_008333388.1:859965-862439 GCF_000622305.1 Nannospalax galili
CATCTTTATTTCTTCTTTTGAGAACTCTGTTCAGCTCCTTAGCCCATCTTTTAATTGGGTTACTTATTGTCTTGATTCTTTGTTTTATATATTCTGGATGTTAAACCTCTGTCAGATGTGTTGCTGGTGAGGATTTTCTCATTCTGTGGGTTTTCTCTTCACTACCTTGGTTGCTTCTTTTGATGTATAGAAGCTTTTTAGTTTAATGAGGTCCCATTTGTTGATTCTTGACCTTGTTTCCTGAGCAATTGATGTCTGGTTTAGAAAATCCTTTTCTGTGCCTACATCTTGTAGGTTTTTGCCATTGTTTTCTTCTAATAGTTTCAGAGTCTCAGGCTTCACATTGAGGTCTTTGATGCATTTGGAGTTGACTTTTTTCCAAGGTGAAAGATAGAGGTTTAGTTTCATTCTTCTACAGGTTGAGATCCAGTTTTGCCAGCACCATTTACTGAACATGCTGTCTTTCCTCCAGTGAATGTTTTTGGCCCCTTTGTCAAATATCAGGTGGCTGAAATTGCGTGTACTCACAATTGGATCTTAAATTTTTGTTCCATTGACCTATGAGTCTTTTTTTGTGCCAGTACCATGTTGTTTTTATGACTATTGCTCTGTAATAGAGTTTAAAATCTGGTATAGTAATCCCCCCAGAATTGCTCTTAGTGCTCAGGGTTGCTTCAGCTATCCGAGGTCTTTTGTGCTTCTATATGAATCTTAGGGTGTTTTATCCAATTCTGTGAAGAATGCCATGGGGATTTTGATTTGCATTCCATTGGATATATAAATGGCTTTTGGTAGGATGGTCATTTTCACAATATTAATTCTTCCAGTCCATGAGCATGGGAGGTCCTTCCATCTTCTGATGTCTTCCTCAATCTCTCTCTCTCTTTTTTTGGGGGGGGGGGTCTTTTTGAGACAGGGTTTCCCTGTAGCTCCAGCTGCCTAGAACTCACAGAGATCCCCCTGCCTCTGCCTCCCGAGTGCTGGGGTTTTGAATTTAGAAAAAAATAACTGATTTGGTCTGGAGAGATGGCTAAGCATTCTTTCCCAATTTTTACTCTTTTAATTTCCTTCTATTGTCTTACTGCTCTGGCAGGAGTTTCAAGGACTATGTTAAAAAGGAGTGGATATAATGGACAGACTTGTCTGGTTCCTGATTTTAATGGGGATACTTCAAGCTTTTCTCCATTTAAATGATGTTGGCTGTGGGTTTGATGTATATAGCTTTAATTATGCTGAGGTGTGTTCCCTTCAGTCCAATTCCCTCTAGGACTTTGAATATGAATGCATGCTGAATTTTGTCAAAAGCCTTTTCAGTTCTCTGCACCTATTGGGATGACCATGTGGTTCTTGTCTTTGAGTCCATTTATATGATTTATGACCTTTATTGACTTAAATATATTGAACCATCCCTGCATGTCTGGACTAAAGCCAACTTGATCGTGGTGGATGATCTTTTTGATGTGTGCCTGTATGCAGTTTGCAGGTATTTTGTTGAGAATGCTTGCATCTATGTTCATTAAGGATATAGGTCTTGGAGGCTGGAGAGATGGCTCAGCAGTTAAGAACACTGGCTGTTCTTGCAGAAGACCTGGGTTCAAATCCCAGCACCCACATGGCGGCTAACTACTGTCCATAACTCCAGTTCCAGGTGATCCGACAGCCTTTTCTGTCCTCCGCAGGCATTTCATGACATGGTTGCACTTAACTACACACAAGCAATATATGCATACACATAAAATAAAAATTAAAACTTAAAGAAAAGAAAAAGGATATACGTCCGTAGTTTCCTTTTTTTGGTTGTATCTTTACCTGGCTTTGGTATTAGAGTGATGCTGGCTTCTTAGAAGGAATTTGGAAGTTCTCCCTCCGTTTGAGTAAATTAAGTAGTATTGGATATAGAGATTCTTTAAATATCTGGTAGAATTCTGCTGTAAATCCATCTGGTCCTGGGTTTTTTTTCATTGGGAGGTTTTGTATTACTGTTTCAATTTCCTTATGTGTTATATGGGTCTGTTTAAGCTGTTGATCTCTTCTTGGTTTAGTTTTGGTGGTTCCCATGCTTTTAGATATGCATCCATTTCTTTTAGGTTTTCAAATTTAGTAGCGTATGAGTTTTTAAAGTATTCCCTTATAATGTTCTGGATCTTTTTGGTGTTTGTTGTGATGTTTCCCCTTTCACCTCTGATTTTGTTGATTTGGAGGTGCTCTTTCTTTCTTTTGGTTAACTGGGCTAGTGGTCTGTCAATCTTGTTTATCCTTTCAAAGAACCAGCTCTTGGATTCCTTGATTCTTTGTATTGTTTTTGTTGTTTCTGTTTCATTAATTTCTGCTCTAATGTTTGTTATTTCTTCTTGTCTGCTGGGTTTGCATTTTGTTTGTTGTCGCTTTTCAAGTGTCTTGAGTTGCAATGTTAAGTCATTTATTTCTGATCTTTCCAATTTTTTAATATAGGCACTTAGAGCTACAAACTTAGA
>NW_008333388.1:862597-929670 GCF_000622305.1 Nannospalax galili
TGTTGATTGTAAGTTTTATTGCATTGTGGTCTGATAGAATGCATGGAATTATTTCAATCTTTTTGTATTTGTTGAGGCTTGTTTTTTGCCCCAGTATATGGTCAGTTTTCAAGAAAGTTTCATGGGGCAAAGAATAGAAAGTATATTCTTTGGTGCTTGGGTGGACTATTCGGTAGATGTCTGTTAGGCCCATTTGATGTATGGTATTGTTTAATTCAGATGTCTCTCTGTTAATTGTTTGTCCTGTTGACCTATCTAATGGAGACAATGGAGTATTGAAGTCCCTACTATTAATGATTTGGGATCAATCTGGGTCTTAAAGTCTTCTAGTATTGTTTTTATGAAGTTGGGTGCACCAGAGTTTGGTGAATATATGTTCATGATTGTAATATCTTCTTGATTCATTTTTCCTTTGATCAAAATGAAGTGGCCCTCTTTGTCTCTTCTGATTAGTTTTAGTTTGAAGTCTATTTTGTCAGATATTAGAATTGCAATGCCTGCTTTTTTCTTAGTACCGTCCACTTGGTATATTTTTTCCATCCTTTCACCTTAAGGTAGTGCCTGTCCTTGAAAGTAAGATACGTTTCTTGCAGACAACAAAAAGATGGCTTTTATTTCTTAATCCATTCAACTAGTCTGTGTCTTTTGACTGGAGAGTTCAGTCATTGATATTTAAAGTTATTAATGAAAGATATGTATTGAATCCTGTCATTTTTATTTCTGTTCACATTCTTGATATAGTTGTGCATTTCCACAGTTATACCTTCATTAAGTTTCTTTCTGTAACCCCTTGGGTATAGTCGTTCCTTTCTTTAGCTCTTTGTATTGCTTCAGGAACTCTGAAGAGTTGGTTTTGTGGACATGAATTCTTTCAGTCTATTTATGTCATGGAAGACTTTTCTTTCCCCTTCAACTGTAATAGACATTTTGGCTGGGTAACATAATCTGGGTTGGCATTTGTGGTCACTTAGAACTGGGAATACTTCGGTCCAGGCTCTTCTGGCTTTCGTAGTTTGCACTGAAAAGTTAGCTGTGATTCTCCTGGGTTTTCCTTTGTATGTGACTTGTTTCTCTTTTGCAGCTTTCAGTGTTCTCTCTTTGTCCTGTATGTTTAGTGTTTTTACTATGATGTGCCATGGAGAGTTTCTTTTCTGGTCCTATCTATTTGGTGTTCTATATGCTCCTTATATTTGTGTGGGCATGTCTTTTTTTAATTTGGGGAAATTTTCTTCTACAGTCCTGTTGAAGATCTGGTCCATATCATTATCCTGAGATTCTTCTCCTTCCTGTATGCCCATGATTCACAAGTTTGGTCTTTTGATGGTGTCACACAATTCCTGCATATTCTATTCTTGTGTTTTCTTAAAATTTTCATAATCTTTGCTTGAGTGGTCTAATTCGTCCACTTTATCTTCCAATCTTGATACTCTGTTTTCCATTTCATTCATCCTATTGGTGAGGCTTTCTCTTGTCGTTTCTAATTGGCTTACTGAGTGTTTCACTTCCTTCTTCATTTCAGCCTGAGTGTTCTTCAATATTTCTAACTCTCTTTCAAGTTCATTCAGAAGTTTATCCCTATCTTCTTTCAGTTCTTTGATTTCTTTAAATTCGTTGAACTCTTTCATCATGTTTATAATTATTCTTTTGAGTTCCATGTCCTGTGTTATCTCTACAGGGTTCTTATTGTACTCCTTTACAGGACTGTTGGTACTTGGTGGTATATTATTTGGGTTTTTCATGTTACTGTTTTTTCAATGTGAGTTTGATATGTGGATTTCTTTTGTAGTTTCTGATTCTTGTGTGAGACTCAAGTCTTCCTTTGTTGAATTTAGGTCTGCTTCTTTTTGTAAACTTTATGTGGCTTTGTGGTTTACTTGTTGGGTGTGAAAAGCTGGTTGGTCTGGGCTTCAGGTTCTCTCTTTTGATTTTATTTTTGAGGGGCCAAATTGCTTTCATCTTCCTGCTCAGCGTTTCCCAGAGAGGCCCAAGTAGGATGAGGATCAGATGCTCTCAGATTTCTCCTAAAGTCTGGATCTCTTCAGGAGAGATGTTGGCCTCAGGAATTTACGGGCTGGGCTGGCCTGGGACCAGGGTCCAGGAAAGATGGCCCCAGGAAGCTGGTGGCTTTGCTGCCCAGGAATGTGAATGGAGGTTGGGGAGGGAACAGCCCCTCAGGGCTCCTGGGGACTACAGGGAGGAATTGGGTTGGTCTGGATGCAAAGGATTGGGAAGCAGTTGGGAGTCTGGGCCAAGAGTTCAGTCCAGAGGTCTGGGGTGCCAACACAATAAATGGGCCAGTGCCCAGGCTAGGAGGAGAGCTACATTGGGTCTTTTTATCATGTCCCAGAGCTTCCTCACATTTTTTTCATTTTTATATATATAGTTTTTATTTTGCCTTCAAATTTATTGTTGACTTTTGCTAAGTGATCCAGTTTCTCTAACTTGTCTTCTGCCGGTTCTTTGTGTTCTATACGATCTGTTTTGTTGTTGAGGGTTTCTTCTAAGGTGTTTTGTTTCTTTTATTGAGATTTTCTTTTCCAGCATCGTTTCAATTGGGGTGTCTTCAGTGCTCTCTCTCTCTCTCTCTCTCTCTCTCTCTCCCCCCCTCCCCTCTCCCCTCTCCCCTCTCTCCGAATTCTCTGGAAGTCTTCCTGGTCTTTGGATTACTGATTTGTGAAGCAGACATAATGCACACCTGGAGTTAGTTTGTTGGTTGAGTTACTGTGAGCTGGAGAGAGCTGACTGATGAAGCTCCTCTCTGCTGATGGAAGAGAAGTTTGGAGTTTTTAGGTAAGCAAATGCTTAAGGATTAAAGAAAGAACTAGGGCAGCTATTAATTACTTCCTAGATTCTGTCCTGGGAGAGGGGTGTGCGTGTGTGTGTGTGCGTGTGTGTGTGTGTGTGTGAACTGACACCACAGCTGGCGGGAGCCATGTCTGTTACTTCCATAGGGCAGCCATTAATTACTTCCTAGATTCTGTCCTGGGAGAGGGGTGTGCGTGTGTGTGCGTGTGTGCGTGTGCGTATGTGCGTGTGTGTGTGAACTGACACCACAGCTGGCGGGAGCCATGTCTGTTACTTCCAGAACTTCAGAGCATTCTGCATTGCTTAAAGGACACATGTTGGCTTTAGCTGGAGAAGCACGTTAATTTTCATGAACTTCTAGCATCTGTCAAAACCAGGAATTCTGAGTACACGAAAACGAATTCTCTATGTCAGACCATTGTCCTGGCTCAGTGTTACTCTTTGCTTTCTTCCCTGTCTCTGTGTGTGTATGTATGTATATGTGTGTGTATATGTATATATGAGTGTATGTATGTGTTTGTATATGTGTGTGTATATGTAGTACATTAAAAGTTAAATTGCTGTTTTAACTTCATTAGTGTAAGTGATGATTTTATTTAAATATATAAAAATAAATGTGTCATAATTCAGAAAATGAACAAAATGCTACTTTGGCTCTGTAGCAAGAACTTGGATTATCAGCATCTCATTGTCAACTGGATAGAGAGGGCATCTTTCCATGAGATCAGATCTGTGACTGCATTTTCATATTTCTGGGATAAAAATGGCTTCTGATAATTTATATTTTAGTATCATGTTAGAGATTTCATTTCATGATCATTTGTTCATTCACATGTATTTTTATTTTTAGCTCTAAGCGAGAGACATGAGACCTCAGCTGAACTGAGGTGGTTTTGAGGTCATCCGATTTCTGGCTAGAAGTGTGCGGTCGCCTCGTCCTGAAACCACTTCACACAGAATGGTAATGGCAAAACCTGAGGGTAGGAGAGGCCTCCCACCCTCCCCAGTGCCTCCCTTTTAAGATGTGGACATCTAACACACTGACATTCGTAATTAGAATTCTTCAGATGTTTTAACAATAGCATTAACATTGTAAATCCATGTGAAAATCAGTCTCTTCATATGGGTCAAAAATCAGTTTTTTGTTTTTTTTTTTAAAGAAACTACTTAAATAGCAACAAAATACATGCCACAAGAAAACCCTGAGCCTTTAGGAGTTCACATACTGAAACAGTTTTTTCCTTAAAAGCCACTAGGGCTTGCTCCCAAACAAAAGGGAATCCAGGCTTAACATTTTAGACTCAGAGGTAACACTCTCGACAGTGCTCTGTTCCTGTGGTAATGTTGATACTGTGTTTGCGTATGCTCTGCTTTTTAAAGCTTAGATTGCCTTTTGAGAATCAGGGTTTTTTTCTTTATTTTATATGCATTAGTCAACTCCGCTTTAATGATATTCGAAGTGTTTAAAATATTTACATACCTTATTTTCAAAGGGTTTTTAAAAATATTGTTGTAAAACCATGGGGACGAGGCGGGTGTCTCTTGATCATTCAGTTTATTCTGATGGACTGAGGCCATTAAGTATTTTGGAAGCAGGCCTTAGGACCGGCCTTGACTTCTGGGCATAGAATAAGGTTCTTTGCTCAAATCCAGAAGTGATACTGAGCCACCAGTTCAGAGAAGGGCTTCTTATGCTCCATATCCTGTACTAGATGTAATAAGATCACTTTCTAAAATAGCATTGCAAATTTACTTCATTTTAGCCTACATTGTGAATTTGCTTATTGCAAAGATGCTGAGAACAATGTTAATCCATCCTAGAGGATGCCACAGAAGGCGTCTTCTAAGTTCCGTTCCGTTCCTTTCTGATCAGTGTCCTGTCTTTTCCATGTTCTTTTGAGACACTTTTGTCACAGTGGTTCTCTGCATCTCTCTGTTTTCTTAGCCCTTAATCTTACATGTTGAGAGTGACGTAAAATTTAGGGAACACATCTGTTTTCTGCATGTATGTGATATTTTGTGAGGACAGAATTGTTCACATGCACCAAGATAAAACTTATCCAAGGAGCTCGGCCCTTGTAGTCACCCCTGAGAGCAGCGTTCTTGTCTGTGTGGTGGCCTGTGCTCCCAGGCCAGCCTTGCTTTACTTTAGATGAAAGCAGTGCTAAGGGAGTTCCTGATCCGTCGCTTTGCATTCTCTTGGAAATGAGAACGCTGAGCTCGTGGTCTTAAGTAGCATGCTTAAGCACATGCGAGAAGGATTGGTCATGAAGTTCATTTTCTGTATTAACAGTGTCTTAAGGACACCATGCAGAGTGGTATATTCCTTTAATCCCAACACTTGAGAGGCTGAAGCAAGAGGGTCGCTTAAGTCCAAGAGTTCAAGACTGACCTGCACAACATAGTGAGACTCTGTCTTGGTGGGGGATGAGATTCTCAAGGAGAAACAATTACTGGTATTACCAATGCCTATACTTGTAGAAATTCTCGTTTCTAGAGGGGCATTGTGGCATATGCTTTCAATCCTAGTCCTCAGGAGGCAGAGACAGACAGATCTCTGTGAGTTTAAGGCCAGCCTGGTCTACATAGTGAGGTCCAGACCAGCTGGGGCTATTAGGGAGACCCTGTCTAAAACAAAGCAACAACAAAATTAAAAAAGAAAAGAAAAAGAATGAATGCCATTTTAAAGACTCATTAAGGTGAAATGTTTTGACCTAGTAGATATTGAATAAATGGGTGGTACGTGTGATTATAGTTGCATATTGATTTTGCTATGTGTAAAGTATCTTTTCTTAAAGTTTAAGGGCTAATGTCAGATGAGAAAAGCATCAATGTTGAATGTTTTGAAATTTTTAAACATAAATACCTTTCTGAGAAAGTCTTTTTTTTTCTTGTTTAATTTATTTTCCCTTTTTTGTTTTTTAGGTTTGCAAATTTTTTTGGTGATGACATGTTCAGAATCTTGGATCCCTAAGTTGAATATTGGAAATAATGTTGTTTTCATATTTAAATGTCTTGGTAGGTGAATTAGTATATTTAATAAAAGTCTATAAAAGAACTCCATGCTTCCAAGTCGGCAGGCCTGTCATGAGATGGTCCCCTGTGTCATTGCTGTACTGGGACATTTACCCCATGAAGATTTGGGGTGTCCTTGTGGGCACATTGTCCTGGACGTTTGTGTGATTCCTCCCATGTGGATTTAGTTACCTCGTTTTGTTTTACTCTGAGAAGAGAAGAAAAAACATCTAGTGACAATCTTAAATGCAGTAATTACAAAATTTCTCCCTGGAAATTGTCTCAGAAAGGTCTGAATTAGAATACGAAAATTTTACCCAAATGTACTCGTGACAAAATGCTGCCGGTCTTTAGAATTAGACATCGTGAAGTAGGTGTGGGTCATAGGTGCTAACATTGGAGGATGGGCTGTTGACATCCACCCCCTTCCTCTCTCTCCTTCTTACCAGGTAGATGAGTCAATGAGAAGGGTTTGGCAGTGCAAGTGAAGAGAAGGAAAGATGGACTGTCTCAGAAAGATTAGTTCCCCTAATAACGGAAGTAGACTCCTTTCTGTGTTCTGAACCCGGCTGCCAACTGTGCTGTGCTCTCACACAGACCCAGAATGTGGGCTCAGCCACGACAGGACAGATAGAAGTGAGGTGCTAGGCAGAGTAGCCGTCCTTGAGTGACTGTGGTCATTACTGGTGGTTGGATGTCCTTTGCCAGCCACCTGTCCTGATGGGATTAAGAGACATGATGAACCTTCTGGGACATAGCTACTTGGACGATCCGACGTGACTGCTTCCCGACTCTTTTGACCCAAGCTGGGGAATAGTGATTGTGAAGACCACACTCAGAACAATGTGGAGTTAGATCAGACGGAAGGATGAAGGGGATCAGCAAACCATAGAGACTGAAAAGCAGCCAGGAGAGTGTTTGTGGGCAAGTGGACTGTGAGCTGCCCACCGTCCCTGTGCACGTGCAGCAGGTCTCAGAGTTCCCTTGAAGGCTGGCCAAAGGGGAGGACTGTTCTGTTCCCCGGGCCCCTCTTTTCTTTTTGTGTTTTTTTGTTTTTAACAGGAGCAATTGGCTGATAAGTATTTAATAGAAAACATTAGATAGATTTTTAAACAACTACTACATTTTAATTAAGCATGTGTTGCCTATTAAACCACTCTGATGACAG
This sequence comes from Nannospalax galili, assembly GCF_000622305.1. NCBI lineage: Eukaryota > Metazoa > Chordata > Mammalia > Rodentia > Spalacidae > Nannospalax > Nannospalax galili. The sequence continues at coordinate 869,586 of NW_008333388.1, forward strand.
CGGACTTTTCTCTCCTGTGCTACCTCTCTCAGAAGTTTCTAGCCAGTTCTAGGCACAAAATTGACTAGGTCTAGGTATCTGATATACCCAGAAGGAATTAGCCAGACAGGAAAAAACTTGCCCCTCCCCAGAATAAATCTTTTAAAAACCTTAGATTCTGAAAACTGTGAGTACAAATGAAAGAGACACAAGGGAAACAGAAGAGTGACAGTACAAAGTGGGGTGCACTGGGGACTGAACCTCACAGTGGACCTAAAGTGGGGTGCACTGGGGACTGAACCTCACAGTGGACCTAAAGTGGGGTGCACTGGGGATTGAACCTCACAGAGTGGACCTAAAGTGGGGTGCACTGGGGATTGAACCTCACAGAGTAGACCTAAAGTGCGCTAAGGGAAGTGAGCACATCCTTGGCGATGAAAATGTCTTGGACAGAAGACATCCTGGTGCTTTTGTGGGTAGCTTGCCACAATATTTTGAGTAATGATGTCAATATTTGAAAATACTGATGCATTTCCTAATGGTGAGTTTGAATTCTGGTGTGTTCTAAATGTGTTTGTGGCTCAGTGGTTAACTTAATTTCAAGTAAATACCTGCATTGTTACAGAAGCTATTACCAGTAGAGTTCCCTTGTCCCCCTTTAGAGAAATGAGGTGCTGAACAGAGTCAGTGTCTGGCTGCTTCCTAGAAACTTGTGAATCAAGCTTGAAAAATCATGCTTGAAATCTGCCTGCACATTTTGTTTCAGTTGCAGTTGTACTGATTAGAGCAGTGTGTGTCTTCTGAGAAATGTGTCCTTCCCTAGGTCACCGCACTTGACGTCCTAGTCCATTGCATTCCCAAAGAGAATCAGGTCTGTGTGAGTTAGGTACACTGAAACAGAGGGACTCTGAGAACAATGGCCTGTTTGTTGTATTGTGGAAACTGTACAGAAACTCCACATGGACATCGTCGAAAGCCAGTGCTCCTGCACCAGCAGGACAGCGCAGGCATCTTTGTGCAGTGCCTGCACCAGAAGGAACCTTAGCTTGTGGTGGTCTGGCTCTGTGGATCCCCTTCGTTGAACTTACGCCTTCACTGCGACTTTCTTCTCCCTCCACCAGTGGTAACTTGCTCCAAGGGATGGGACCTCCGGCCTCAAGGGGCACCCACTGGCTCTTCACACAGACTGCAGCCACAGGCTGGGCGCCTATTAGATGAAAGGACCAGACTCTGCAAAGGCCACTCCCAAAGACAAGGGGAGAAGTGGAGCCTGAGGTCAGGCACTTGCTGCTTCCTGTTGATGGAGGCGGAGTTTTTCTTTTTCTTCAAAAGTTGAATATTACCATCTTTCTAAAGTGAGCATACCTTTTCCGCCCTAAAATTTCCAATTATTACGAAGGTTTTCTCCTTAAGTGTGACCTTTCATTATGTCAGGATATTAAATTCTTGGTGTAAAATATGTTCTTAAGTTATATAATAATGACTAGAAATTTTAGGATTCTGTTGTGACTTTTAAATTTGAAGTACATTTTCAGGAAAACTCCAGATTTCCAGTTAACTCATTTTGTTCCTTGTGGACTGTCTGGGTAGGAGGCTCCCTCAGTCCGTGTTTTGATTGCATGGACGGTTTTGATGTGTCCTCTAAGGAGCTGAATTCCTCAGAACGTCTGAACAGCACGCCTCTTCTGTGGAGACTCGGGTCACCTTGTTCTGTCATGCGGGATTCCGTGCGTGTGACAGCTTCCCTCTGAAGGTGAATTCAAGCAGTTTGAAGAAGCACTGCCAGGGGGACTAAGTAAATAGAAGAGCCTCCACGGGTGACAATTCAGTGAAGCATCCTGGGGCTCTTGATGGAGTGAGTCTGACTCTCATGTGCGTTTGGATGTATAGACACGAGACAACCTCATATGATGTATGGTTAATGTCAGCAAAATGTGGCTGGCCTGTGCAGGGCATTTCTGTATCGTGTATGGTTGATACCCCATGGGGGAAGGGATCCTGGATCAGTCAGCCTTACTGTAAGTTAGGTATCATTTACCTGGGATTTGAAGGTGTTTTTGTGTCTCCTTTGAGAGTATGGTATTTTGGACTTATGGTTTCATATCCCTAGAGACAGTGTGCTGATCACGTGTGGAGAAAATGAAAGCACTGAGCCCATGGGGTTCTAGAACCTGAGAGACCCCTGCCATGTCTTCCCTGATCATCCTTCCCAGGTAATCTCATCACACTTCCTTTCCAGCAGGTCCGCACAGTACTATTTGACCCTTTCATCCTAAGTCAAGATGGAAGTACCACACAGTCAGCTTGCCGCCGGCTGCGAACAGGCGGGTCCCCTCACCATGCTGTGCGCATCCCCTGCTACCTCCTGCCTCCGTCTTCCTTCCTGCCCAGAAGCCAACACAGTTCTAGACTTGGAGCCTTGGTTGTCTGAGCCCTGCCTCTGTGACACTCACAGCACTGTAGTCTGAAAGTGGTCTTTTAGGGTGCTAGCCACTGTTGTGGTTTCCATGGAAACTTCAACTGGCCATGGTTTCCTGAGGCCAGGAGGATCCCAGCATGCCTCAGGCAGTGGGAAGACCCGGAGCTGACTTATGAGCATGGAAGCCTGCTAGGGCCTGAAGGTAGCTGGGAGACTGTGTTTTCCATTGGTGGGTAGAAAAAGAAATCATGAATCCATATGGACCCTATGCTGACTTTGGTGGTGTGTACAACAGTCATGTAACCTTTTCAAAACTGACATTAAGGTTTTAAGTTTTTTTACATAGACTTTTCAGAAATGATTCAAATGTGTTTTGTGTGAAAGAGTATACTGTGCATAATAACTTTCTTATGCTTCTGCTAATAAAAATTAACTGGTCCAGTTATTTAAAACCTGACACTTTACAGTTATCTTGGAGAAGAGCTAAAGCATAATTGCTTACTTTTCCTGTACTCTTGAGAGCGTGAGTGAGTGTGCATGTGCACCTGTTTTGTTTGCAGCTGTTGCGTGTGTGTTTTCCATGTGTAAAAATGTGATCAGGTCCCTGTGTTTTCTCCAGGAAGAGCCTCTGAGCTCTTTGTAATTACTAAGTGCTAGGGACACCGAAAATGCATCTTAACTTTTCTGGATAGGTAGCACACTTTGTCCAAGTAAAGTACTTTTATACTCAATAGGCAGTGTTAGTAAGTCAGGCTGGATGGGATGTGTAGTTGAAACAGAGAGGAAAGACCCCATCTGGGATGAATAGTAGTGTGGGCAGTCTATACTGCATTCTGTAGGCCTGAACCCAGTCAGTGGGCTTCACAAGCACCAGAAGCACAGGTTAAAACTCACTTTCAATTATAAGATGATCTTTCAAGATTTTAATCCGGGGGATAGAGAGATGGCTTAGCAGTTAAGAGCACCGGCTGCTCTTACAGAGGACTAGAGTTCAGTCCCCGGCACTAACGTGATGGCTAACAACCTTACTTAATCCGGTTTCAGGTGTTGCATCACATCAGTGTACTTGCATGCAGGCAAGGCATTCATACGCATAAAAAATTAATTTTTTAGAAAAGATTCTAATCTGCTCACAGCTGTCAGTACCAGCACTCAGAAGACTAGTTAAAGGCCTGTCTGGGCTACATGGTGAATTCTAGGCCAACAGTTCTCAAAAAATAAAAACAAAATGTATGTTCTTCTCTCCTGTTTCATAAAATTAAAAGTTTATGCTCTTGAGTTTTCTAAAGATACTATATATTTTTTTGAGATGGTCTCACTATGCAGCCCTGGCTGGCCTGGAACTCAGTATGTAGACCAGGCTGGCCTCTGCCTCCCCAGTGCTGGGATTAAAGTGGTGCACTACCAAGCCCAGCTTCTAAAGATGCTTTAAATTTTTCTCATTGGTCTGTGAAGTCAAAAGCATGAAATCTGCCATGTCCTAGGATTGTATGATGGATGTTGGCCTGTTGCCTCAGTTCTTCCTGAAGGACCGTCTGATTCTGCTTATCCCGTGCTTGTGGGTCCCTAATCAGGGTGTCTCAGGACATTCAGGGAAATTTTTATTAATACCTCAGCATTGCTGTATAATGGGAGTCATTATTTTAAAATTTTGAGACAATAACAGTTAAGAGCTAGTGTCATCCTGTTTGAGCTCATACTTGGCCAAGAACTTTCTGGAGATCTCTCAAATTACCAAAAGCTATATGAAAAATTCAACTGAAAATTCAGGTAATGCAGATCCATTACAACACAGCATTTCAGGAAATCATACTACCTTGTGGATTATTAATACTGAGTGAGAATGTGTACGTATATGTATGTGCACGTGCACATACATGCATTCTACAGCCGTATGTGGCAGTTGGGACAACTTTTAGGAGTCAGTTTTCTCCCTCATTGGTTTCAGGAATTGGACTTGAGGTTGTCAGATTTGTGTGGCAAGTGCTTTTACCCCACTGAGCCATCTTGCTGGCCCTGATTTTTTATTTAAACTGCAAAATATTCGTCCCTGATAACAATAAAGTATATGCCAAAAACTGACCAAAAATGATGTGCTTATTTCTCCTTACCTGTAGTACCAGATATAAGGTTCACTTTGTGTGCCGTCGTCTTGTTTAGCTGGACTACTCATTAATTAGCTCCAAGGAATTGGGCCAAAACGCACTGCAGGAGGCACTAATGCGTCCGTGATGGTTTTTTTGAGCTGCGAAGTCATCTTCGTCGCCCTAGTGTAATGGCCGACTACTCATTAATTAGCTCCAAGGAATTGGGCCAAAACGCATTGCAGGAGGCACTAATGCGTCCATGATGGTTTTTTTGAGCTGCGAAGTCATCTTCGTCGCCCTAGTGTAATGGCATTTTTTGGAAAAAATTTAAGGAGAATAGTGCCGACTTACGGGGCAGCCGCTGTGCTAAGTGTTTTATGTGTAGTGTGTCCAGGAGGCGGGCACTTCTTCAGCGGGTTCTTTTCTTTAGATTTATTTTTGTTTTTTTCTTAACGTGTGTGCCCTCAGAGATCACAGAGGTATCAGTTCCCCAGGAGCTGGAGGTACAGGCAGTTGTGAGCTGTCTAGTGTGGGTGTTGGGAACTGAACTGGGGTTGTCTGCAAGAGCAGCCAGTGTTCTCCATAACTGCTAAGCCATCTCCCCAGAACCCAGTGGGTTCTTGTCACCAAGACATTCAGAGGAGTCTCCGGGATCTCTGCTCTGGTGTGCGGTGCTCAGAATTTCTCCCGTGACCTCTGGAACTGTGCAGAGTTCTTACTGGACTGCTCATCAGGGAAGCCTACCAAAACTTAGCATTTTCCTTAAAGATTTTTTTTTTTTCTTAGAAGACATTGAATTATTAAGCCCTTGGCTCTGATTAGTTAGGCAGACATTTGCTTCCTGTACTCAGTGGGACCTAAAAGCAAGAATTAAATTAGTCAAAGAGTGAATGTGACTGGAGGAGTCTTTTGGACTGTGTAGTGTTCAGCCTCTGTCCTGTCTTGTGGCTCCATGACCATCACCATGGACTTTTGGAACTTCATAGAAGATCTTGTTATTAAAATTTTGGATTTTTTTGATGTTCCCAATTTTGTTCTTCCCAATCTTAGGCAAGATTAATAATGCCTACTGAAATAATTTTATTTAAAATATGACATCCAGAAACTGGTAGATTTATGTTCACAGGTTTCTGACTGGGTCCCCGATGGCAGTCTCAAACAAGAGGCTTTGCAATTTACATTTGTGGTCAAGTGACATCTCAGACTTACCTCAGAAATTGTTTTTTTTTTTTTTTTTTTTTTTTTTTTTTTTTTTTTTCTTTTTTTTGTATTTTTGAGGCAGGGTCTTCTTGTAGCTCCAGCTGGCCTGGAACTTGCTATGTAGACCAGGCTGGCCTCAAACTCACCGAGATCCACCTGCCTCTGCCTCCTGAGTGCTGGGATTAAAGTCATGCGCCACCACACTGGCTGAGGTTTTCTTCATTTGGGTTTTCTGTGGTCTCTGTAGACCTGGTGTTCACTTCAGAAACCTAGACACTGGCTGAGGTTTTCTTCAGTTTGGGTTTTCTGTGGTCTCTGTAGACCTGGTGTTCACTTCAGAAACCTAGATCACAGACTTCCTTATTGTGTAGTTGTGCAATTGAAAAGGTCCTATTTGTGGAACCTTCTTGAATATACTAAAATATTCAAGTCCTTATTGGATGGTTTTCATACCTGAGAGAAATGGATGGTTAATAAGTACTAGGCAAATGTGGGCCTGTGTGCAGCTTGGTGCTCAGCCCTGTCCCCAGTTCCCATTTGGCCCTATTCAGCAGATCTCTGGCTAAGAAGCAGTTGAATTTCTTGATTTTACCAGGATGGAGACAGGTGTTGGAGCATGGCTGTGCCTGAATACCAGTGTAAGCAAAGTGTTTTAGCATCTCTTCAGGAAACCATTATAGCAAATTGTAGTCCCCCTCCCCTCAATTTTAATTTTTAAGTTTATCTTTTTTTTTTTTTTTGGTGCTTTTGAGATGGTCTCCCTGTAGTCCCAGCTGGCCTGGATTTCTCTGTGTAGACAGGCTGAACTCACAGAGATCCGCCTGCCTCTGCCAAGTGCTGGGATTAAAGCCGTGCGCCACCACGCCCAGCTAAATTTATCTTTTTAATTGAGATTAGGATTAATTCAGTATGAAAATACGCCCCCAGTAGTTGATCTAAAAGTCCATGTAGGAATTTTTACAAAGTTACAAACAATAACTGTAACAGGTTACTCTTAAAATCTGGAAAAATTTAACCTGATCTTTTGGGCTTGAGTGGTGAAGAAGCCTGTTCTATAAAGACCCTTTCTCAAGAGGCCTTTCTTTCCTGTCTCCTGTCTGGAGGCAGCTGAGGACCACCTCGTGAGTGTGAGTTCAGAGGACCAGTAGGAGAGGGAGGAAGGGCAGGACACAGGAATGGTGGACTGCCTGGGGCACAGGCAGTATCAGTTCCTGGTGTCTTGAGCTGCCCTGTGTGCATGTGGACATCTGCTCATCATCTTCCTCTTGCCTGATGGAAAGGAGGGCTCTTAGATCGCACTGATGCGGGCGGGCACCCCGGTGCTCAGGCAGCACTTTGTAAGTGTGCAGGCTCTCAGCCATCCTGCAGGTGATTAAAGACTGTGCCTTGCCAGCTGGGAGTTCTCACTTTCCACCATGTTTCCCTCCACCCTTAGCTGTTTGCAGGTCCACACTGAAAGCATTCTTTCAGAAAGCTGTGGACTGCATTTGCATGTTTTAAGTCTGTCCGTTCTTGGCAGCATATTGATGATGCTTCCTGGGTCCCAGACACTGTCCTGGACTCTTAGGAAACGCATGTATAGGGTTTGTGTTTAAGAAAGGGTGGCCTGCCCTTGACCACTGGTAACAAAATTACAGAAAGCAAAACCATGACTGAGGTCTGTATGCTTAGTATGCTAGGAGGAAATGCAGGCTCAAATTGGGTGTTAGCTAGGATGTCGGGGTAGATGTCCCGAGGGAAGTTTGGTTTGAGAAAGGTGATGTTGTATAAGTTGGAAGTGACCAACAGGTTTGTCTTCAGGAAGAGAAGCAGCTCTGCTGTGCTGTCTCCAGGAAGTCTGTCCTTCCAGCCACTCCATGGCCCCTACTAGATAAGTGTGTCAGCTGTTGCAACCTGGCATTCCTTCACACTTGCTCACCTGATTGTCCCTAAAGCCCAGCTCAGGCGTCAGCTCTGTGGCATTGAGAGGTTGTGACACCTAAAATCAAAGGCTCTACCAAAGGGGAGCCATGTTCCATGTTCCTAAGGGGTCTACAGTGCAGACTCAGATCAAGCAGGCAAGTGTGAGGGGGCAGGCCTGAGCACAGTGAGAGTGAGACCCACACAGACGTAGTTCAGAAAAGCTTCCTGTGGGAGTTCACACTAGACAGGGCCAAGATTCCTGTCATTGTGATGGAATGCCCAACAACAAAAACATGAGGGAATAGGCTTTCGTATTGGCTCCTGGTTTGGGGAGACGCAGTCCATCATGTCAGGGAAGGTGTGGTAAGGGGACGCAGCTGCTGCTTAGTGTGACTCCAACCAGGAAGCAGACAGCTAGGGCAGCCCAGGGCTGGTCCTGACCTGTAAGCCTTACCCCTGTGGTCCTTCATCTGCCAGCTAAATTGCATGTCCAAAAGGTTCTACAACCTTCAAAGCAGGCTCCTAGCTGGGGACCAACGTTTGAAACACAAGAACCTGTGGGGACAGTCCACATCCAAACTATAATGCCCCTACCATTGGAAGCTAAGTAGTTTATAGATCACCGGATTCATGTTCCTTCCAGCTTTTCTCTCCTACAAACTCGGTTTCAGTAACCTCTCTTCTGTATAATACCAACACTTACTCAGTTATACCTTGGTATAAATTATGGACACTTCAAAGGCTGAGATGCCCTTATACTAGACTTCGGTGCTTTGAGCTGCTCTGCTGAGTGGAGTTTCAGTAACCTCTCTTCTGTATAATACCAACACTTAGTTATACCTTGGTATAAATTATGGACACTTCAAAGGCTGGGATGCCAGCATCTGAGATGCCCTTATACTAGACTTCGGTGCTTTGAGCTGCTCTGCTGAGTGGTGCAGACATGTGCTTTCTAGAACATTTAAGCTTTCCAGCTGCTCCCTTTGGATTTGCGTGGCACCATTGTGGGGTGGGTCAGCAGGATAGAGGTTGATGTCTAGTGTGAGCAAAGGACCCTCCTGCCCCTAACTTCTCAGTGTGCGTGCCACCTCCCCCAGCACTTGGCCTGCTCATAAAGCTGGTTCACTACCAGGTTTCGGAGCACTAATTCCAAGGCCATCATGCTTTCAGAGTATGAAATTAGTGTGAGTTGTAGCCAAACAACTTTCTAGCTTCTTTCTGTGAAACTGCTTTGGTGCCCAATTTTCCTAGTCTAGGAGATCAAAGAGAAGACTTTTCTGGAGAAGTTGAAGGTCCATAGCAGGGGTTTGATGCATCCTTCTGTCTAGTCTTCAGGTTCAGTATAAATGGTACTCCATTGTCCCTGTCTCCAGGAAAGCCCCTGTTCAGTGTGACCTAACTGGACTTGTGCACTTACAGTTGCCCAGTGCTGATTGTCTTCTCGTGCCGTCCTCCTAGCCACTTTTCATCATAAGACTTCTGAATGTTTTCTAGGTGATGCAATCAGACAGTAAACGTGAGTGGAGCCCAAAGACTTAGGCCCCTGCCCGACAGCACAGAAGGCTTGGCTTCTGTTGAAGGCATTGGTTCTATTTTCCATCATAATGATCGATACTTAGGCCAGATGTGGTGATGCACACCTTTTAATTCCAGCACTTGGGAGGCAGAGGCAGGCCTGTCTCAGAGTTTGAGTAGCCTGGGCTACATAGTGAGACCTGTCTCAAGCAAAAAACAAAACAACAAAGAAAACCCTCAAACATGGTTGCTGCACTATCTCTTCCCTCCTGGTCTCGGACCCTTTGCCCATTTTTTTGGAGAACATGCCACCGCAGGCCTCAAGGCTTTCATCCTTTCATTAGACATTTTTGCTGAGAGGTGCTCAGAGTTCTCTGGAGCAGTATCTGTCAGTATTTCCCAAATTTGTCCCCTCCACTAAAATATAAACCCAGAGAGGGCAGAGTCTTGGTTTTGCTCATGACTGCTCCTAGAGCGATCCCTGTCCTGTTAGAAACTCAGGAAGTGTCTGTTGTGAATGAGTAACTGAGACCTTTCTACCCAGGGAGTTGTGAGGAAGCTTGGAGATGCTAGAATCTGGATTTATCCAGGTGTGGTGGCACAGGCCTTTAATCCCAGTACTCTGGAGCCATAGGCAGGCAGAGCTCTGGGAGTTAAGGACAACCTGGTGTATATATCAAATTCCAGGGCAGCCAGGGCTGTATAATGAGACTCTATCTCAAAAATAATCTGGAGCAGAAACTACTTCAGGGGAGCTGTCCCCAGAGTGGGGTCTCCAACCCCCTACCCAGCAGCACCAGTGCCTGCTCCACCCTTGACTTGGGATCATTTAAAAGCATTTCCCAGGCAGTTACTTTTCTGTTGCTGTGACAAAATACTATGACCAGGACAACTTTTAGAAGGATGAGTTTATTTTGACTTAACGGTTCCAGAGGGATTAGAGTCTTATGGTGGGTGTGGCAGCAAGTCGAAAATAGGGCACCAGGAACAGGAACTGAGAGCTCACATCTGGAACTACAAACATGAAGCAGAAAGGGACTGGAAGTGGGAAATGGAGAACTGGAAGTCATCTCCCGACCCCCGACGTACTTCCTCCAGCACTGTTACCCCAAAGATTCCATGACCTCCCCAAACAATGCCACTGACTGGGGACCAGCTGTTCACATATCTGAAGCTGTGAATGTCATTTGTTCATTCCAGCCACCACAGTGAATTAATGGAGTTAGCAGGTAACTCACTGGGCAGCAGCCACAGTGCTCGAGGCCAGGGTTGGAAGGTTCCTTGGCAGACTTGCCAAGCTGACCATTCCCCTTGCTCCTGACCTTGGTGGACAGCCGTCCTCCTGCCCTCCTGGGCTAAGCACAGAAATGTGAAAGTGGGAATCTGTGTTCACTGGGGTTGGAGAACAGACATAGGTCTGTTCCTGGAAGGCAGTGGGCTATGGTGGTGTGGCCATGGTGTGTGGCAGAGAACAAGAGTGAGGCTAGCAGTGCCTCAGGGAAAGGCGGCCTCTGTACCATCCTTTCCCTCTAGACCATATTAATAAAATTCTGAAGACCCCTTTTTAGTTACTAAGTTAGACTTCGTTCAGAATCTAATATTTTAAAGTATTATCTATGGGGAATTTTCCAGAAAGTTACAAGATCCAGAAACTACTGAAAACCAGCATGTAACATGCCACATGGGTTTGTGATATGGATTGCAGTGTAAAAGCGCTTGCCGCCAAGTTCTATACCTAGTACCCACATGGTGGAAAGAGGACCAACTCCTGCAGATTGTCCTTTGACTGCTGCACGTGCACCATGGTCCATGCTTACCTACACACAGTGGAATGTGTAAAAACACAGACTGCTTTTCCCCAGTCCCTAATCGTATTCAAAAGACAGAAAAACAAGAAGTCCATCTCTCTAAGAATGTAACTAAAATTTTAAGGGAACAGATTCCTAAGGCTTCCCACACAAGTAACACACAAATTCTACAGTAGCAGTAGTAAGTACTTCAAGTGCTCTGAAAGGAAGCCTTTGAACTTTACTCTGAGGAATGAGTGCTTCATTAAAAGCAGAAGCATCTTGCAAGCATACATGAACACTCTACCTGTCCTAGTTAGTTTTGTCAACTTGATAACACCCTAGAGTCCTGAGGAGCGAATCTCAGTGAAGGGGTTGCCCAGATCAGATTGTCCTGTGGTTGTGTCTGCGAGAGATCGTCAGTTGTTCGCTGATGTAGGAGGGTCCAGTTCTCTGTGGGCGGCACTATTCCTTGCACAGGTGGTCTTGGGTTTAAGGAAGCTATCTAAATATGGGCCCGAGAGCAAGCCATCAAGCAGCATTCCTCCGAGCTTTCTGCTTCTAGTTCCTCCTTGTCCTGACTCCTCAGTGATGGACTGTAAACTGAAATGAATCTTTTCCTACCATAAGTTGATTTTGCTTAGAGTGTTTTATCCCAGTAACAGAAAGGAAAATAAAAAGCAGCCCAGACCCATGGAGTCAGTTTTCCTGTGAAGTTCTTGTGAAACAGAACTGTCTCAACCATGAAATATCCAAATTCTACAGCGTGCTTTCTGATGGAATATTCTGGGAATGAGAAGTCTACATGGCATCAAGAAAAGCCAGAGACTGGTAAACACAGGACCTCAAGTTCCTTCTACCCACGGGCACCTCATGCCAGCTCTGAGAAGCAGTGCTCCAAACCTCCAGCTCAGCTCTTCAGCTGTGTGTGCATGCATACATGTGTTCACATGGGCTTGTTCAGTTGCAAGTTCCTGTTCTGTGTTCTGGAGCGAGGCCCAGGGTTCCTCCGTGTAGTTAGCTTGCAGGAGAGCCTGCATTGACAGTCTGAGCTGCACACAGACTAGCAAGATGGATTTCCTAAGAGCTTCGGCATGTGGTGTTTTCCTGTCACCTTTAACTTACCTGGGATTCTGGTACTGTTGTGACCTACTTCATACACGAACGAAATGGGCTCAGGGAAGGAGAAGGCAGGGGTTGTGCTAGAACCAGAGTTGCACCTCCTGTTGGGGTAGTTGCATTGTTCCAATTTTGAGTTGGTTGTATCATTAGGGAAGGGTGAAGTTATGACAGTTTTGGAAATCCAATAGGGGAATTACACAAATGCTTTTATTGTTGGAATTATGTCTAAGGCCTTGGGAGTGAGGGCTAGTGGGTTGTGGGCTCTCAAATTGTGTTTGCAAGTTCCTAGACTTGCTATTTATAGACAACGGGAAGATGGAGACAGCACATGGCAGGTGTCCTGCTGCTGAGTAGTTGACTTGGGCACATCTGGCTTAACTTAACCACAGGCACCTTGCACCTTTTAGATGGACCCCAAACCCAAGAACTCAGTGGCAGTAATTGATGGAGCACTGTGAGATGCACAGAGAACTTGAAAGTCCTAGGCAGGTGAGCTCTCTACCTCTCGGACTCTGCCAGCTGGAAACCACCAGCTATGTTTGGTTGACATTTAATTCAGTCTTGTTGCATGTTCTTCATCTGGTAGATGCTGAGAAATAGCTAAGTCTAGAAAGCAGATGGGCATGGAGTTGCATGCCTGTGGTCTCAGTATTTGGGCAAGATGCCAGGTTTAAAGCCAGCCTGGGCTACATAGCAAGTTCAAGGCCAGAGCTACAAGTTCAAGGCCTTGGATTCAGTCCTCAGTACCAAAACAAGGCCACAGACAGCTGAGAGTTCCAGCGTGGAATCAGGTGTGGCCCCTGCACCATGCTGGTGACAGGAGGCCCAGCCGGCCAGGGTGATGGGATACAAAGCACACAGACTGTCCTTTGACCTGTGACTTCCAGTTACTTTCTCCAGGTGAAGGCTGTATGATTAGGAGCATCAGTGCATTGGTCTACCTAGGCCAGATCGCCTCTCTCAGGCATTGGGTATCCAGTGGCAGCCCAAAGACTGGTATTTTATTTAATTCAGATACAAGAATGCCTTCAGCTCACAGCACTCTAAATTGTGCCTCATCAGAAGCAGAACTCATATTAACTGCAAAACCTGTGGAAATTGATGGAAACTCTGACGGACAGTGTTAATTTGTCAACTTGACAGAATTTAGAATCACCTGGGAAATGGGCCTCAGGGCAAGCCTGTGGGAGGATTATTTTGATTCTGTTAGTTGATGTGGGGAGACCCATCTTAATTATGGTTGAGCCCATTTCCTGGGCAGGGAATCCCAGAATGTATAAAATGGAAGAAGTGCACAGAGCATGTGTTCTTTCCTCTGCTGCTTGACTGTGAACGCAACATGGCAGCTCCCTGAAGCTCCTGCCGCTGTAACTCCACGCCATCAACCAGAGGAAGCCCTTTCACCTGTAGGTTGCCGTTGTCAGAGTATTTTATTACAGCAACAGGAAAAGGATCTAAAACACGAGCAAATGGCAGAGTCTCTCCACGCAGACATACCTTCTGTCACTGTTCGAAACTGTCGTGAACATATTTTAACAAGCTGAGATTGCATTTGTTTTGTTACTTACAATTGAGATTATTAACCCACTCTTCCCTGTAAGACTATGACAGTGACGGCTTATGAAGTTTGAAATAGCACTGAAGTATATTTTCTTGCTAGTTGATATTTCATCAGGTGGATTTGTTAATTCCATCAGATGGATGTGTTAAGAGTTTACCCAGTTTGTGGGTGCTTACCTAATAAGTTACATTGCCAAGAAGACTCCGCATACTGCATCTTTATATGTACCTCTGCCTAGTGCCTTAGCGTGAATGGCAAGTGGCATTACCAATGCAAAAGATATTTTTATAGCGAATACCTTTACCTGCCAAGAATCTCACGAGTTTTTTTTTTTTTTTAAATAGTTATAGACTTTGTTTACTGAGATTGAACCTGGGACTTCCTGCACGGTAGTCAAGTGCACTACTGTGGAAACATGGCCCCACTTGCAAAAGATATATTTAAAATACTATTTTTGAAACAGGGTCTTGAGTTCAGGCTGGCCTTGGGCTCACTATATAGCCTAGGCTGACCTTGAACTCTTGACCCACCTGCCTCAATTTCCAGTTGCAGAAATTACAGACATGAGCTGTCACACCTGAGCTTGTTTAAACTAGTTTTGGGGTGAATTATTAACTTTTGTAACTTACACAGATATTTTCTGTAATTTTCTTCATTTTGCAATTCAGTCCATTTCACACCTAATAAAAATTTTTCTTCAAGCTTTCTTTTAAAAATATTATCTCTTTAGAGAGTGTGTATGTGTATATGTGTGCGCATGCATATGCCAAAGTGCACACATATGCCAAAGCGCACACATGGAAGGTCAGAGGATAACTTTCTGAACATAGTTCTCTCGTTCCACCACATGAGTCCCAGGGATCAAACTCAGGTTATAAGCCTTGATGATAAGCACCCGTATCTGCTGAACATTTGTGATAGCTCTCAAACTTACTAAGTATTCTTTTCCAAATAAAGTTAAAAAAAAAAAAAAAAACCCAAAACAAAATAACATTTGTTATAGCTGTAATGATTTGTTATAGCTGTAATGTACTTTGCCTTGAACCAATGAAAATTTGGCTGACAAAGGACTTCTGAGGAACTGTAACAGAGACCAGAAGACAATGCATTAATATCTCTATAGTGATATGGTGAGATGGATGGCCTCCTTCCTGGGTTGGAAAGGTGTAAGAGCCCGGGATCGGCGAAGAATTGTGAGAACACCTCAAACTAACAAAAATTCCTTTGCAAAAAAAAGTAAAAAAAAAAAAAAAAACCCAAAACCAAATAACCTTCCACCAGGCATGGTGGTGCATGCCTTTAATCCCAGCATTCAGGAGGCAGGGACAGGTGGAACTCTGCAAGTTCAAGGCCAGCCTGGTATATATAGCTAGTTAGTTCCAGGCAAGCAAGGACTACATAGTAAGACTTTGTCTCAGGAAAGAAGAAGAAGGAAAAAAAAACTTAAACCTTCCCAAATTTGAAACAAAATGACTCTAAAAGTTATTTTTAATTGTAGACTTAATTGGAAGACAGTGGAATTTTACGGGTTGGCAGCCAGTGTTTGAGGCAAATACTCCCCTTCATTAAATTGTGATCAGGTCTTAACCCAACGTGTATACCATGGCCACCTGTCTGAACTTTTAAAAATTACCAGTGATCGGTCTGCCACATCTCAAAGCCAACAGATCAGGTTCTCCTTTAAAATATGCAAGTCTTCAGCCTCACAAAGAGTAAGCCAAGATACAGGTACAGGCGTTTTCTTTTGTGACTCAGTTTACACATTAGCTTTCAGAGTGTAACGTGTGAATTTTGCCATAGTTCTTAACCACTGTCAGCAGTGAAGATCAGTGATGTTCTAGATCCTGTGCAGAAAGGGCCCCACAACTGCGTGATCCGGGGAGACCCAGCAAGATTGCACTGGTTCTTGGCGTTGTTCATGTGACTATTTCCAAGTTGTATGACTGAGTCCTATGCCTCCCTTAGATGCCATTACATTCTAGCAGGTAACTCCAAAAAAATAGAATATGCGAGTTATTTAATATCTTACGTGGGTATAGACTTTTGGACCATGATTCATTGCTGTTTAGTGTAGACTACAATCACACTTGAAATGGATTGTAAAATTGCAGATTGGTAACCAGGCCCATGATGTTGTAAGACTGTAATCCCAGCATTTGGGAGGCAGAGACAGGAAGAGTGCCACAAGTTTTGAGACCAATTTGATCTGCCCAGCAAGACTCTTGTCTCAAAAATGAACACAAACAAAACCTAAAATAAACAGAAAGCAAAAGCCCAAAGAACTTTACAGATTGATACTTGGGAAAAGAAAGTAAAATAAACAGCCTCATCGCAGTGCACAGAGCACTCGTCAGCCACCACTGGGAAACATTCCTAGTTCTCTATCCTGGAGTTAATTTGTTCCTTCAAGATTTTATAAGGCAGTTTGCCCGTGAATCAGCTGCTTGTCTGTTCAGTCTGCTGGTGGGTGTCATCGTGTAAGAATCAGCCAGTCTTCCTGCAGTGGGTGAGAGAGACATTGACCTTGGGCAGATTAACCTAGGGGGTCTCGGCCTCACAAGTAGTAAGTCGATGCTAATGATTGTGTGCATGATGAACATTGCTGCCTCAAGGCTCTGAGGGGCAATGTGTCTGGTGCCTGGAGCCTCCCATCCCCCCGTTGTTGGCACCATCAGACTCATATGCTGCGTGTACCACAGTTGATGACCTTAAGGGGTGTTCGGGAACAAGGGAGGGAGGCAGAAAATCTCAAGGAGAGTTTTTCTGGGATATTTTTGGGGTTTATGTGTTAAGGTTGTCTGGTCAGTGTGTGTGTTTGGGGGTGGGTTATATATGCCCCAAACAGAAAGATACTGAAGTATGAAGTTCTAAATTTTGTTTCACAGACAGTAAGTTTATTGCATATATGAAATTTTAAAAAATGGAGAGATGTGTGGCCTGGAGTAGTCATTACAGTTTTTGTATTCTTGTGTTTTGAGAAACGAGCCAGAGTGATGGCGTTCTTTTTTTGAAACAGGGTCTCCCTCTATTCCCAGGTGACCTGGAACTCACTAGGTAGACCAGAATGGCCTCCATCTCCCTTGTCTCTGCCTCCCATGTGCTGGGATTAAAGGCATGCACCACCATGCTTGGCTTGAGTCAGATTTAAATCCATGTTAGGTAACGTTACGAAGAAGAAAAGGCATGCAGGCACAAATCTTTTTTAAGGAGTTGGGTTGGAGTGGGGTTGAGACAGACTCGTCTCACTATGTAGCTCTGACCAGCCTGGAACTCATTATATAGACCAGGATGACTTGTAACAGAGTTCATCTGTCTTTGCCTCCCCAGTGCTGGGATTAAAGATGTGCCACCTTTCCATGCCCCGAATA
Source organism: Nannospalax galili (assembly GCF_000622305.1). Taxonomy (NCBI): domain Eukaryota; kingdom Metazoa; phylum Chordata; class Mammalia; order Rodentia; family Spalacidae; genus Nannospalax; species Nannospalax galili. The sequence continues at coordinate 886,526 of NW_008333388.1, forward strand.
TTTTATTCAAACTTTATTTAGTGGGTATGTGTTTGAGGCATAGGTGGCACATATGTGGAGGTCAGATGACAATTTTCAGGAGCTGATTCTCTTCCACCACCGTGTGGATCAAATTTGGGTCATCAGGGCTGGTGGCAAGTGCCTTTACCCTCTGAGCCATCTTGTCAGCCCTTCCCCAAATCTCATAATGGTGTTGCTAAAGCTTAAGTCTGTGATGGAGACTGAGAAGTATGCCTGCCTGAAAGGTAGAACCTGCAGCAGCCTCCTGAAGAGTAGGGATGTAGATAGAGCCTTAGGGCTTAGCCTTAGCAGGTTTTCCCACAGAGCCTAGGGCTTGGCCTTAGATTTTCCCACTGAGCTGTCTTTGACGGTGCAGGGCTAGAGGTGGCAGAGGTGGAGGGTTTGACTGGAGCTGAGAGCTGGACTGGAATACTGGAGTATGGGAACATGCCACAGGGTGGGCTGACTGTCAGCCATGTGGTGGGCAGTCTGGTAAGTAGCCCAGCTAAGTACTATCTCAAGAGCCAAGGTTCTGTCTCGAAAAGTGTGCCCTTCACTACCCCCTACAAGATGCGAGGCCTTCGCCAGCTTTCCATCTCTGACAGATTGCCTGAGAAAGCGTCCTGGAAGGAGGAAAGACTTGTTTGGCTCTTGGTTTCAGAAGTTTCAGTCCTTGGAGTCTCACTTCTGTTCCTAGGGAGGCAGAATGACATGAACGAGATGAAGCGAAAGGGGCCTGATGCAAGATGGACCCTTCCATGGCTGCTTCCTCCAACTTTGCCAGTTTCCAACTCTTCCCAGTAGCCTGTGAAGCTATGAGTCATTGGTGGATAACCAGTTGATGAGAATAGAGCTCTCATGGCCTAGTCACAAAGGTCCCATCTCTGGGCACTGCTGTGTTGGGAACCAAGCCTTCAGAACAGCTTTTGGGGGACATTGCAGATCCAAACTACAACTGGGCAGCTGGTTAGATTTTTGGTTTTCCAGGCCTCTCAGCCGTGGTGTTTCGTGATGAAAAACCTCTTGATTATTGTAGGCCAGAAAAGGCGAAGAAAGGTTGAAGGGAAGCTGAGGGTTTTTTTGGGTTTTTTTTTTGATTGAGGACCTTGACCCTTTTCCAAGAGGAAACGAATCTGGGACCTTACCTTCAGTTCAGTCTCCCTGCTGGTTTCTGCGGGCAGCACCATGGCTCGTCATGGCTCATCCCATCAATCTGGGGCTGGAAGCAGTTCTCTCGACTCCAGTTTGCATTACCACTGACAATGTGGCTTCCAGAGGATCCAACCTTTGCATCTAGGGTTCTTACCTTACCACTCAGAGCTCACAGGGAGGGGGGTGTCTCAGGTCAGAGTGTTCCGTGTGGGTTGTGATGCTGTTGTCGCAGGCCACAACCAGAATTCTAAAAGCATGATAAATAGAATAAACCATGTGCCACACACCTTTAATCCCAGCACTCAGGAGGCAGAGAGAAGTGGGTGTCTGTGAGATCAAGGCCAAGCTGGTCTACATAGCGAGTTCAGGCTAGCTTTTGGGGCTACAGGGAGACCCTGTCCCAAACAAAAAATCCAAGTACCTCACACACAGGGTAGGTAGGTATTCTGTGTGTGTCAGTTCTTCTGTTCATGAGGTGTACATGCCTGCAGTTCATGAGTTACTATGAAAATTATTATTTCTGACTCAAGTTGTGAACAGAAGAAATTTAAAGAAACAATTATGTGGTAGGCTCACAAGCCTCTTAATCTGCCTCTCCATGTTTCCAAACCTGAAAGCGTTTTCTTAGCTTTGGCACAAGGTTATGTGGCAACAATGTGGGGCCTGTGATTAAGGTTATTTATAACCACAAGGAACAGCATTTATATATCCCAGTGCAGAATGGATTGTGCCTTTGACCCCTGTGGCCATGCTGACTTTTCTAAGGGCCAAAAAATTCTGAACCACAAGGGCTTTAGCATCCGAGGTTGTGGATATACATAAGAATCGACAGTTTCTGTTAATTCCGCAAGCATTTATTGAGTGTGTACTGTGAACTTGGCATTGTGCTGGATGTCAGATACAGAAGGAAGAAAAGCGCCCACGGGTAGGGCTCTTGGGGGACTTGGAACAGTTGCAGCATGGGTTTGGGGCCCCTAGAGTGGGGCTCCTGTTTGACATTCTTGGTTAGATCACCCAGACTCACAGGGGCAGGGATTTCTTTGCACACGGCTTTCAAATCTTCCATACCACATTTCCGACTTCCGTGCAAAGTTCACACCAGCCTTTCAACACTGACAAGCAGACTCACACTACTTCATGTTTTCCTGTGTCCCGCGTGGTCCCACTGCCTACCTGTCTGCACACAGCCCTATCCTTGTCCTTGGTACTATCATCTGGCCGTTGCTTTTTGTTTCTGGATCTCCCGACCCCTGACAGCAGATATTTGGCCTCTTTTGCCTTCATTCTCAGCATCACCTCCCACCTGAAAGATGGTGGTTTAGAAGGGTAGTTGGGGAAGTAGGGTCTTTGAGTCATGTAGGCCTGGACTCAAGCTGTGCCTCTTTCTCATTCTGCCTGAGATACCTTAGCACACAGCATCAGCTTTCGATCTGTAAAATGGAGTTTGTGATAAGTACTTTATGGATTGTACTTAGGAATAAAAATGCAAACTAGGTTTGGTGGGTGGTGCATGCCTTTAATTTCAGTACTTGGGCAGAGGCAGGAGGATCACAGCAAGTTCGAGTCCATACTTGACTATACAACTAGTTCCAGGTCAACCAGGGCTGCATGGTGAGACCGTATCCCCAGACACAAGAATATATGCAGGACACACAGGTCCCCAAAGTACCATTAAAAGAGAAACCACAGACTACAGCCACTGAAGCCATAGACCTAGCAAAGACGAGCACTGGGCTTTGTAGAAAACCACTGTCAAATTGGTAAGAAAGAAAAGGCCCGGTATTTAGAAGTGAGCGAAAGATATGAACGGTTTCTTGTGTGTGTGTTCATGTGTTTGCGTGAGCAGTTGCACGTGTGTGTGCATGTGTGTAAAGACCAGAGGACAACCTCAGGTACTTTCCAGTTTATTTATTTTTTGAGACAAGCTCTATCTTGCTGGCCTAAAACTCTCCAGACAGGCTAGACCGGCTGGCCTGTGAACCCCAGGAATCCTCCTGTCTCCAGTCCCCTAGTGCTGGGATTACAAGCCCAGACATTTTTTTTGATGTGGGTTCTGGGGATCAAAGTCAGATCCTCATGCTTGCAAGGGAAGCACTCTACTGGCTGAACTATCACCCAGCTCCTACACAGGCAGTTTCTGAAAAGGAAATAAAAAGATCAATAAATACATTAGAAGATGTTTGGCCTCATTAGTAACCCAGGAAATTCAAACTAAGACAATGTCATGACCATTCCATGTCTGTCACTTGGCACAAATTTCAGGCAGATCTGTCAGCAGCCTACATTTTCCTAGTGGGTGTGTGATTGTCTCATTCTCTCTCTCTTCTAAAAATATTTTATTTTTATTTTGTGTATGCATGTATTGCCTGCATGCAGGTAAGTGCACCTGTGTTGTGCAGTGCCCGCGGAGGACAGAGAAACTGTTGGATCCACTGGAACTGGAGTTACAGACAGTTGTTAGCTGCCATGTAGGTGCTGGGATATGAACCTGGGTCTTCTGCGAGAACAACCAGTGTTCTTAACCACTGAGCCATCTCTCCAGCCCTGTCTTTTGAGACTAGTTAACAATATCTGTTAAAACCAAAGCTGGGCACACACCTACCACCCAACACTTCTTGCTAGGAGTGTGTTTTATAGTATTAGTTTTGGTGGCAAAACCATTAAGAATAAAAACATGCATTAAAATGAGACATAACAAATTGTAGGTATTCATTTAGTGAAGTACTATATAGCTGTCAAAAGTGGCATATCATAGATAACTGAAGAAAATATATTGAGTTAAAGAATTACAAAATACCTATAATATGAAAGCACCAATATAAAACTTTAAACATAGCAAGCATTCATCTTTTATGTTTTTACATATATGTGTGTATAGGTAAGCAGTAAAAATTAAAATACACATGGGAATGACTGATGGGATCAGTGCAGTGGTCCCTAGTCTCAGGAAGGGGAATGAAGCGGAGACAGTGCCAAGCTTCAGCTGTGTGTCCCTTTATCATTGTTACTCCTACATGGCTGAAATATTTCACTCAGCACTAAGTACTGTGTGTGTGATAAGTGTTCATTCCGTTCCATTCATAAAGCTTCCAACATTTCCATTTTCCTGGTTGGTAAAGTTCTAGTCCCTCCATCTGGAATCCAGCTTAGACCAGGTCTAAGCTCCTGGCTCCAGCATCTGCTTCTAGCCTCTCCTGCCAGCACTTCCTTTGATGGACCTGTTCCAGCTCTGGTGGGCCAGGTCTCGCTTAGTGCATCTCTGTCCCCATGTCTTGGCCTATGTGGTTTTGTGAACTATGATATACTTATTCCTTTACTTTGTACACATGTGACTCCATGTTCAAAGCATGTTGCCCCTTTCTATCCATCCATCCCTCTTCCCACCCAACTCATTCACCCTTTCCCTTGGTCATTCAATTATCTACCTGCCCACCCATCCATCTGTCCTATCCATCCATCCATCCATCATCCATCCATCCTTTCATGCATCCATTCAGTTACCCACCCATCCATCTGCCCTCCTATCCATCCATCTGCCCATCCATCATCCATCCATCCTTTCATGCATCCATTCAATTACCAACCCATCCATCTGCCCTCCTATCCATCCATCTGCCCATCCATCATCCATCCATCCTTTCATGCATCCATTCAGTTACCCACCCATCCATCTGCCCTCCTATCCATCCATCTGCCCATCCATCATCCATCCATCCTTTCATGCATCCATTCAGTTACCCACCCATCCATCTGCCCTCCTATCCATCCATCTGCCCATCCATCATCCATCCATCCTTTCATGCATCCATTCAATTACCAACCCATCCATCTGCCCTTCCATCCATCCATCATCCATCCATCCTTTCATGCATCCATTCAGTTACCCACCTGTCCACCTGCCCATCCATCCATCCATTATCCATCCATCCTTTCATGCATCCATTCAGTTACCCACCTGTCCACCTGCCCATCCATCCATCCATTATCCATCCATCCTTTCATGCATCCATTCAGTTACCCACCTGTCCACCTGCCCATCCATCCATCCATTATCCATCCATCCTTTCATGCATCCATTCAATTACCAACCCATCCACCTGCCCATCCATCCATCCATCATCCATCCATCCTTTCATGCATCCATTCAGTTACCCACCTGTCCACCTGCCCATCCATCCACCCTTTTATTGAGCATCTTCAGTGTGCAAGGCACACACAGCTTATCGTGATTTTCCCTGTCACAAATAATCACACCTCCCACGAAGTTCTCTGTATCACTTTATACCTGTAACAAGAAGTTTAGTCACATTAAGCTTTCTCTTTCTAGACTATTATCTTTTTGTTTTGATTTTTTGGGGGAACAGGATCTCTCTGTAGCTCCAGCTGGTCTGGAACTCATTATGTATACCAGGCTGGCCTTGATCTCACAGAGATCCAACCTGCCTCTGCCTCCTGAGTGCTGGGATTAACGGCCTGTGCCACCATGCCTGGCTCTAGACTCTCATTTTTAATCCTTACAGGAGATCATTAAATATTGGCTGAAGAAATAAATGAACCTCAGGTTGTATGTCCACAGCGTTGAGATCAATGTTAAGATGAGGGTTTCATCCTCATCACTTGACTAGTTACTTAGTATCTTTAGCTCATTGTGAGCCGTGCATTCCCTCTCGTCTTTGTCATGTGAAGGAAGGAAGGGTTTCAGGTCTTTGACCAGTCTGCTTTTGCACTGACTGAGAATCCAGACTCCAGTGCATCAAATGATCTTGCCTCTCTGGGGCCTTTGCATTTAGTCAGGGAGAGAAAGCAGTGCCATGAAAAATTAGCAGCATGACAGAGCAGCATGAGGTGTGGGCCAAATACATAGTGCTGGCATCATGACCTGAACTTGTCCATAATGAACCAGCTTGTTTTATTATGGCTGTGTAAGGCTGGCTTGGAGAGATTCATTCTTTTGCAAGAGGATCTGGGTCAGAATTATCATTTTATGTCATATTGGGTTTCTGTAAATCTTTTTTTTCTTTTTGTGCTCAATGGATGTTTTAACATCTCTATTAGTTAGGTGTAAGCTGATGTACAGCTGTAGATTTGAAGATATCTTCTGATATTACAATTTTACATGATGTGAACCTCAAATTATCTTTCTGACCTGACAAGTGGGATTGTCTTTGCATTTTTTTCAGACAGGTGTCTGAATTCTTAGAGCTACTAACCTTCCTCACAGTTACTGCAGTGACTCTTGGAGTACAGTTTCACTCTGACCCTAGCTGCTTTCCTGTCTCCAACTGTCAGTCTCCTGTTGCTTCTCTCTGGGGTTTCCTCACCCATGCAGCCCACCCGAAGACTCTGGGTTGGAAAGGGTCTTTGTGTGGGCCTCCCTCTTGACAGGGCAAGATCTCTCCCCTGCCTTCTCTCCTTGAGCATTTGCGGGAGGGAGGGGGCAGGGAATGCACTGTTTCTCAAAGATAGTGACCTTTTTGTATGAGACCAGATATTCGAGGGTTATCAGAACATAGTGAATTGGGCTCTCCACAGGAATAGGATCTACATAGCATTCCATGAAAACTCCAGCCTCTCAGTGGGTTTCAGGATCTGCTGGCTGATCCCTGTCCTTAGCAATGGGGAGTTTATCAAAACTTCCATTGAGCCATGACACTGTTGGGAGTCCTGACCTTAGGATTGAGGTAATTGTGAGTGACATTTTCATTCAGTGCCCTGGGTGGCAAATAACAGAATTCACTTCTGACTGTGTACATGTGAAGGGGCAGGAAGTATGAGCTGGAAGTACAGGGCAAATACGGGGAACCATGGACAGGTCAGAGTGGGGACCAGAAGGGCGCTCTGGTAAAGTCCCCTCTGTGAGAGCAGACCAGAGAGTTCCAGATGTGGCCTGCATCCTGCAGGTGCCCCTCCCGGTCAGCACCACTGCTTGTCCCAGGTGGAGGCTCACATCCTTCCCCAAGTTGTGTCCTGGGCAAAGAACGAAAGCGGAAGGTCTGGAGGGGCCACCACCTCCACTGGGGGACGCAGCTCAGCAGATGTGGTGTTGATACCCACAGCCCCCAAGTCAGCAGTGATTACAAGTCTCTGCTGAATGATAGACCTCTGCCCACCAAAGGAGAAGCATTTGATGGCTTTCCTCCATTCTGCCCTCCGGCTTCCACTCTGGCCTATTTTGTTGGCCTAGGAAGTCAATGTGAGCAAATAATGGGAACAGAGCCATCTGGGCCCTGGCCAGTGGGGCCCGATGATTGGCTCCCGAGAAGAAGCTGGGGCTGTCTTGAGGAGGGGGATTTCCAGGGATCAGCCAGCTCCTGCAGGACCATCAGCTTTGCAGGGGTACAGCTGTCTCCTGATGGATTGCAGAGCACAGAAAACATTGTCAGAGTTTAAATGTGAGCCTCCCAACACTGGGAAGCTTTCTGTGTCTTATCTTTGCATTGTGAATAGCATGGCAGAAATCTTTGGAGCCCAGGGCACGAAGTTTGCCCTTGGGCTGGGAATCCCTCCTTCAGCTGGCCTTTTCCCAGCCCAGGACCCTGGCCCACATCTCACACTCTTGTAGCATCCAGACACATTCCTACCTCAGATTCTCCTTCTGTCCACCTTGCTACTGGTCCTTTTGACCATACATCCCTTTCTTCCCAGGGCACTTCCCAGGTATTTTCTCACTAGTTTAATGGAACAGAATGTCTTCGGGTAGGATGGGGTGGTGACTAAGATTCTAGACTGCGTGTGCTTCCCTGATCCTGGCTGTCTACAGAATGAATGCAAATAGCAGGTTCAGTTTTCAGTGTTTTTGAAGGCCACTACTGTGAGGAAAGTAATGGATTCACAGATAGCATGAGAGAGTGGTGACTGGATAGTTCACACCCACAGTGGACCTTGAGTAGAGTGAGTAGAAAGCCAAAGAGACAGATGTTATAGTGGTACTGCTGTAGGACCGTAAGACAATGCCCTTACCAATCAGAAACAATGCGTCAGCTTATACTGAGCATCGGCCCAACTTGCCATATGGACACTGAGCGATGCAGTGTGCATTTCCAGAGCAGCTTTTTAGGGATCAAGATTGTTTTGTTTTGTAATTTGGCTTGCTTATTCTGATTGAGTGGATGATTGTCTTGCCAGCCTGTGCCAGTTTAAGGATTTTCTCTCATCCCAGTCTAAGCTGTCCATTTCCAATTAGGAACAAAAGAAAAAGTCCCACCTTTGTGATGCCTCCAAGTGCGTCCTTTCTGTGAGGTAGCCCTTATGTCACTTCCCGAGGGAGAAGCTGAGGGTGCAGTGGAATAGCTTGCTTAAAGCGCCTAGCCCTCACCACCTTCTTCAGCACTGTGCTAGAGAAACCTTGAACTCCAGGGAAGACACCCTGGCTGTGAAGCCTTCTGCTGCCATTGGTCGTGCAATTCCAGATAAGTTGACTTCTCTGAGTCCGTTCCTTTGTGCTAAAAAAGGAATTTCTGTCTGCCTCACAGGGTGTTGAAGATCAGTCAGCAGCAACTGTGATTGTGTCTCTCCTTCTCTTGGCTGTTATGTGCTGCCCTGTGATGCCAGGTGCTGTAGGCAGAGTGTTTTTGAGGAGGCACCAGGAGGCCAGGGGACTGATCATTCTGTTCTGGTTCCAAGCAAGCCTGGCAGTGGATTCCACTTCCCTTTCCCACCCCGGAGGCTTCATCTGTTTGGAAGTACAGTGGTGGCTAGACTTGGAAGACAACCAGCTAAAGCTCTCATATTTACAGATGGATCCAATTTTCCTGATTAAGGTCTCCACACAGAAGAATTCATTTCATGAAGGGACCACTCTAATTTCAAAGCAAAAGAAAAAAATATGGATCTGATCTTTCAGGAACAATCACCTCATGCAAAACACAGACTAGAGCTTTTGTACCACGGGGAAGACGTCATCACCTCATGTTTACCCTGTGCTCTGTGAGGAGGGAAGAGTTGTGGTCTGGGAATCATAGGCTGGTGGAACTGCTTAGTCTTGGCTCCACCACTGAGTAGCTTAGGCCCTCAGTGTCCAGGGCAGGCCCTGGAGGAACTTAGTAAGCTGATCTCTGAGCACTTGTTCAAGGCCCCATGTTTGAATCTGAAAAACATTTAGTTCACTCTGGAAAACCAGATACTTTTATCTAAGGTAGGGAGGACAGAAGACACCACCCTCCAGGGTGTCCTTCATCCCCCTGGGGTGGACTGGACTCTCTTGATTGACCTTGGTCTAACTCATAGATGGTTCCTCATTTGTGCACTGTGAATGTGAGTCACTTGTGCAATGGACATGTTATTGTGTCTTGGCACTGTAAGATAGACTTGCACAGCAATGTGCTCTTTCCACTAGATGATTCTTGAGATGAACATGATTTCCTCTGGGATACCTCTCCTGAACTCTGTAGCCAGGACAGCACCTCCTCATCCCATGCCACAGTTGGCCACTGTCGCCCACTGGACAGTGAGCAGCTGGGGGCAGAACCACATCTCATTCCCAGGATCCAGTGGGATCTCCATTGACACAGTGTCTCTTGGATGTGACTTGAATCAGTGAAGGAGAAGTTTCACGGAAATGGTGAACTGAGTGGAGTTCAGAATTACTTCCCTTCACAGATGCCACTGTGTCCTCTGGACTGTGTGGATGGTGGGTGTCAAGGCTGTAGTTCCCCCTGTGCCTAGTGCTGTCTCTGTAGTCTGGGATTCCTGCTGCTTAGTTCCCCATCACTGTGGTCCTTCTGTGCCCAGTACTCAGCCCCCCGGCTGCCCAGTCCTCATCAGTGTGGTCCCCTGTACCCGGCGCTCTCCCTGTGGCCTCCGCACCCCACCCCCAGTCTTTCAGTCCCGTCATCCTAAGCACTCTCTGCACTGTTGTTTGCACTTTCCCAGGTCTTCCGTTTCACCCCGGGAAGCAACTTACACCACTGAAAGCACTTACTATGTGTGATTACAGTAACTGAATGAACATAAGGGCCCTTAGACAAACAGAATCCCTGAGCAAGACGAGGAAAACAATCTCAGGGCCTAGATCGTTTGTTTCCTTTCTGGGAGGCGATCTTGCAGTCAGAACAGCTAGACTCTTTATCATGGATCCATGGTCATGTCTCTTAAGAAAGCAGAATTTCATTAATTTTTGTTTGGACAGGAAAACAATCTCAGGGCCTAGATCGTTTCCTTTCTGGGAGGCGATCTTGCAGCCAGAACAGCTAGACTCTTTATCATGAATCCATGGTCATGTCTCTTAAGAAAGCAGAATTTCATTAATTTTTGTTTGGATGCCTGAAGGTGAACAGGCCCTTTCATGACCCCCTCCTTTGAGCCTCCCAAACTCCCTTGTGAAGTTGGCGTAGCTTTTCTGTGTAAAGTGCTCAGACGTTGCCTGGCCTGTAGGATGTGGTACCTGGGCTTTAGCTATCTCCTGCATGACTATCCCTGGTTGCAGATGAGGAAACGAAGGTTTACAGAAGCATTGGCAGTTCTGGAAGGTGGCGGAGGTGACGTTTGAATCCTGCTTATCAGTCTCTAGTCTTTGTTCACGACCCTTCCGGAGTCCGGAAGTTGTGTCCCACGTTGCCCTAAGTGCCCCCCCACCAGCAGAATGACCCCCTTTAGACCATTGGGTGCATATAGGGCTGGTGAGATGGCTCAGTAGGTTGGGGTGCTTGTGAGCAGGCTTGGTGACCTGAGTTTGATCCTGGATCCTATAAGATGGCGGGAGAGAACTGACTCCTGAGAGTTATCCTCTTACCTCCACGTGCACACACTCGTGCACACACATGCACACACAGGATAAATAAAATCAGCAAGCACAGAATTTTTAAAAGGATCCATGTGACACCCTCTTAGGAGACCATAGCAGGCTGAACAGTCTTCTGGGCTTTTTTTCCCATCAACCATGACCCAAACCTAGCCCACGGGAGCAGACTGCAGTTCCCTGCCTCACAAAGGCTCTAACCATTTCACTCCTCTTCTAGAAGCATGTCCAGCTCGGGCAGCTGGTGGAAACTATCTTTCTAGGTGTTCTAGAACATCCAGGAAGAAGAGTTTGGACTGGCATCCTCAGCTCTCAGGGGGTAGGCTTCCTGATAGTCACAGTGTTGGGGAGCCCTTGGATCTATATTTCTAGATCCTGATTCCAACCCAAACATCTGTCACTAAGGAGAACTAGGAGACTGAAGTCCGAGTGTAATCTTCTGATAGTAAGAGTAATTTATACCCCTTTACCTCTTCTATGAATAGATGACTAAATGGCTTTATCGAACACTGTGGTATTAGATGTTACTGATCCTTGATCAGGTGCCTGCTGTGAACAGGTGATGTTCATATTCTACCCCATAGTCCATATCTATTCCTATATACCTTTCATATAATTTATGAACATAGTATCGGTCAACTACTTATTATTTGGTTATGTCTATTACATAGGCCTTTCCCAAAATATAATGGGGGACATAAGTATGAGCTGTGGCCCACGCCCCCCAAGCCCTTACAAAGTGAGAAGAAGGAGACAGTACGGGCATTTGGTTCTGCAGCCCAGAGCCCTGCTGAATGATCTGTGTGTGAGTCATGTCCACATTAGATACTGTGGAAGTTTAGGAACACAGGAACTCGCGGGCTGGGGTGATCAGGAAAGCTTCCTCTCAGACACCCAAGTGCAGTTCTTGGCGGGCTGGTCTGAAAGTTCTCACCCTCTTCCTTCTTGAAAACCTAAAATGCATGTTTTAGCTTAAGGGACTTTTTGTCAGATCATGGTTTCTTTGGTTCTAGTGAATTTCTACTTTCCATTGTTATAAACTAAGACATAAGGTTGCCAAAAGCCAATTCTTGGTCCAAAGAGAGGTAACAGCTCCACCCGAATCCACGGGACTTGCCCCCAACACTTGTTTCCAGCCAAGCGTACAGAGACATGGATATTTTTGGTATTTCTTTTATTTTAGAGCTATGATTTGACCTCTAGACTAACTTCAAGCAAAAATGATTTGTGTTGAGCAGTTCCATAGTGACATGTGATTTTGGTTATTGTACAGCTTCTCGATGTCTTAGCAACTCTGCTGGCTTATGTTCATACACAAAGTGGCGCTCCATGATTGTCCCTTCCTCTCACTAACATGAAAGCCTTCCCCCCTTACCATGGGGCCATTATTTTGATCTAAATGTAAAAGCCAAGGAGTTCCATCTACACCCCATTTACCCAAGAAGAAGTTCTAAAATACCAAGTGTTAGGCTAATATGTAATATCTTATGTGTAGTTTGGAAATTGATTCTGGTAATAGTCTGTCTCATTAATTAAATCTTAAGATGGCATTGAGAAGAAAGATTGCCAATCGTGATGCTTTGGGCCACAAAAATGCACTTTCTAGTCACCTAGATAAGGAAAATGCCAGGTATCACTTAACAAGAAGTCTAAAGTGACTCCGGAATTAGTTAATTTGGTAGCTTAAAGGTGACACCAGAGACCCAAGCTCCTTCCATCTTTTGGCTCTGCCACCTGTAGAATGTCAGGCTAGCTCCCCTTCTGGTGACAAAATGGCTTTTGTTGTTCCTAGTATCTCTTGAGATGTGACTAGATGGTTGTGGGAAGACCCCTTTTTGCCTCTTTAAGAAGGAGGAAACCTTTTCCATAAGCTCCTCCCCCTGGAGGTGTGTCTGCCGTGTCTAACTGGTCCTTCCATCTTTTGGCTCTGCCACCTGTAGAATGTCAGGCCAGCTCCCCTCCTGGTGACAAAATGGCTTTTGTTGTTCCTAGTATCTCTTGAGATGTGACTAGATGGTTGTGGGAAGACCCCTTTTTGCCTCTTTAAGAAGGAGGAAACCTTTTCCATAAGCTCCTCCCCCTGGAGGTGTGTCTGCCGTGTCTAACTGACCAGAATTCTTTATGTTGCCTAGTTTAGTGTGAGTCCCTGGAAAGAGAAATGGGGTCTTTGAGATTAACGTAAGCAGATTAGAATTTACACTAAGCTTGAGGTCAGCCCCCTTCTTTGAGAGGAGGAGAGTTAGATCAGAGTTCTTTGAGAAAGGAAGAATGGGAGGAATGAATAGGCACGCTTAATCCACATGAGTGCTCTTTACCTCATCCATCATTAATGCCTCATCCAGGGGTAGACTTAACAATTGTTCAGAGCTGAAGATCATGCGTAAGTGTTACAGAGTTAGGGAAGATGAAGAAGGCAAGCTGTGCAGGGAAACTTCTAGAATGTACAAGATGTCAGACCCTGGAGCAGAGTGGGGTGAGGGCCAGACCAAGGAGGGCACGCTGAGAGGGAGTTTGGTGTTTATGGGCTCTGCTTGTCCATGCTCTCCCCTTAGAGGTATGTGGGAGGTAGTTCACCTCAAGAAACTGGCAATGGAGCCATTCTCTGGAGATCCCAAAGAAGGGCACAACTGATCGCAGGGGGGTGCACTGGCCAGGCTCCCTCCAGGGCCTCGGCTCTGTTGTCGGCGTTTCTGGTGTGAAGCCTCTTCAGAGGATGCTGGCGGCAGACACAGCACTGCTTCCCTTCGCAGCAGAGCAAGTGACTCTATACTTGCTTTTTATTTGAAGTTCCCCTTTCACTAGAGAGCCAGCAAAATCTAGCAAAAGATACAATCAGTGGGACGCCAGAGGCCTGGATTACATTCCGGGCTCTGCTGGGGAGTGGCTTTGTAGCTGAGGTAAGTCACTTAACCTCACTGCATCTCGGGTCTACTGTGGCAGCTCCACTGATTGTCCTTGAAAGCTTTGTGTTCTCGCTGACATTTTAGTCTTGTTGGTCTAGGGTTGTGCACTGGGCATGGTATAGTGTGTTATCCCATTAGGGTACCTTGCTGTGGCTCAGGAATCAAATGACAAGAGCTAGTGCTCACCAGCCCCTCACGTTTAAAGCCCGCCACTGCCACAGGCTGCTGTTAATGGCTAATAGCTATTGTTGCCTGAGAACGTACTGTGTGCCTGGCACATCTGCAGCCAGCCAGGGCTTTATGCTGGATCGCAATCTTTCTGGCAGATAGGCAGGTTCACTTCTGTTCCCTATGATGGCTTTCCTTTCTTAAACAGCAACCAGCAAGGAATTACATTCACAAGAATGAGGATCAGGCATTTGAACTCTTGCTTTTTAAAACTCTTTTTCTGCAGCTGGAAATATAGCTCAGTGGTTAAGAGCACTGGCTACTCTTGCAGAGCACCTGGGTTTGGTTCCCAGTACCCACCTGGCGACTAACAACCATCTGAAACTCCAGTTTCACGGGATCTGACGCCCTCTTCTGATGTCTGTGGGCACTGCAGGACATGGGTGCACTTATATAAATGGAGGCAATATATTCATAGACATAAAATAAAAATAATAAATAAAGCTGGGTGTGGTGCCACATGCCTTTAATCCCAACACTCTGGAAGCAGAGGCAGGTGGATCTTTGTGAGTTCAAGTCCAGCCTGGTCTACATAGCGAGTTCCATGCCAGCTGGGACTACAGGGAGACCCTGTCTCAAAAAAAAAAAAAAAAAAAAAAAGCCAAAAAAAGATAATAAATAAAATATTTTTAAAAACCTTTCTTTTTTATTGAATTTTTAAAAAATTAATATTTTTATTGAGCTTTTGTAATTTCATACAACAGTTCTTAATCAAATTTAGACCCTCTCCTCCATCCATGCCTTCCCCATCTCTCCACCAGACCTCATGTATTCTACCACACATGTTAAGTCCTATCCAGTTAAACATTTGTACCCAGATATCTCTAAGTGTAAATTCTTCCGCTGTCCTTTACTAAAAATGCATTGACTCTCAATCCTGTTCTTCACATGAGGATGTGTGGGTAGCTGTCACTGTCGTGAGAGATCTCCTGGACATCTAGGCCACCTACCAAGGAGTAGATGTTCAGTGTTTGGGGTAGTAACTAGTCGTTCTCTGTCTCTGGTGAACATAAAAATGCTCGAAGTGTGTGGTTCCCACTGCAGGCATTCAGACGCAGTAGGTTTGGGATAGCATCTGTCATCTGCATGCTAGAAGGTTCCTAAGGGTGTGAGGTAGAGGATATGTGGACTTTACCCAGGAGAGTGCCAGGCTCCTGCCCATGGAGCAGCAGGCAGACCTTTGACAGTGCTGAACCAGGCCAGGCCAGGAAGTTGCTGCCCTTCGGAAGTCATGTTTTCTGAATGATGAAGAGAATAGAGTTGGGTCAGTGTGCTCCAAGAAGCCTCCTCTTGAAGCCGTGGCTGGGAGCTGAAGCGTGCGGAAGAGAGAACTGATGACATGGGGACCATCACCTTTCCACCTTGGCTGGCTGTGGGCAACACCTCCAAAGCAAGAGCTACGGGGGCCGCCACATGCCAGCTTGGCCCATGGCCAACCAAGCCTAGCCAGAAGGGAGGAATTCCTAGAGACCCAACCTCAGGGCAAGCACCCTGAGGCCTGGAGTGATAGTTTCCCACCCCATTGACCTCATCTTCCACCACTGCTCACTCCCCTCGCTCCTGCTCCTGACCAACACCATTTACTCTGAGGGTATTTTGTGGTCCTGAC
This sequence comes from Nannospalax galili, assembly GCF_000622305.1. Classification (NCBI taxonomy): domain Eukaryota; kingdom Metazoa; phylum Chordata; class Mammalia; order Rodentia; family Spalacidae; genus Nannospalax; species Nannospalax galili. The sequence continues at coordinate 902,154 of NW_008333388.1, forward strand.
TATGAAATAGTCAAGTAATGATGATACTGACATGAGGGTTGATGTAGTCATCTCCCTCCCTCTCCTTCCTCTCCTACCTTTGATCCCTGACAAGTGCCTGCTTAGCTCTCTCCCCAGCCAGGTTCCCGGCAGAGGATTCTGTATGCCTTGAGGCCCCACTACCCTGCACCTGATACAGAGAACAGGCACACCAGTTTTTTCTGCCGAAAGAAAGTCTGAATCTATCCTGCCACTAGAGACAGAGACATGCATGGCCTCTGCCTTTAATAGCTCTTGATGGATCCCAGGGGACCCTGAGGTAGACCTTGTGGTCCTGGAATGAAGCAAGTGCTGGAACTAATTGAGTTTTGTTCAGACTGCTCTAGGATGAATGGGACAGAGATCATCAAGGGACAGAGGAGGCTGAGGAAAAGCCACCCAGGCAGGGTGATGAGCTGGGGGTGCGGGGTGCAGGGAGGAAGAGGTGAACAGGCTGGAAGCAGGCAGCAATAGATCCTTTGAGTTCCGCTGAGAGGTTGACTGTACACCATAGATTCTGTTATTCCAGAGGTCGTTCCCAGGAGCAGACACATCTTAGAAACAGACCAACTGCAAATACTTAGGGAAGACAAAGATTATTAAAGTCCCTCCATTGAATGTGAGGAACCTCTCCCTTCCCTTCAGACTGGCAGCAGGCCTAGCACCCACACACAGTAGGGGAGAACCTTCTCTGAGCCTTGGGAAGTAGCTAGAATGTTACTGGCAATGCCTCTTCAGAGCAGGGAGAAAATAGATCCCACACAGTAATGCTGGAAGCGGGCAAAGCCTGATAGCTGATTTTAAACAGACTTGGACTGAATAAGGAACAGGCAGGCTGGTGGGTGGAGCTCTAACTTTGCACCTTAATCTCATCATTAGGGTGGAGACGATGTTTCATTAGAATTGGGTGCTATGTAAATATGAAGCACTTTCTGAATAAATATTTGCCTTTTTCTCCCCTTCCAGAATTAGGATATGCTCTTTGGAAAATAGCACAATTCTTTGACACAGGAGAGTTTTATTTTGAGTGTTACTTTAAAATGGCAGCGTAAATTAGAGCTAAATTCTTGGATCCTGCCTGGAGCTAAGTCAGTAGCTTCCATGTGTGCACAGAAAGCCACAAGTGGGCTGAGATCATACCTGGTACATCTGCTCACACTACTGACACTGTCCCCTCCCTCTTCCCTTCTCCCTCCTCCCCCCTCCTCCTCTCCCACCCTCTCTTTGAAACAGGGTCTCAGGTACCCCAGACTGGCCTCAAACTCTTGTAGCCAAGAGTGGACTTGAATCTCTGATCCTTTTGCCTGTACCTCCTGACTGATGGGATTATAAGTGTAACACTACACCCAGTTTACAGGGTGTTGAGGATTGAACCCAGGCCTTCCTGCATGCTAAGCAAACACTCCACCAACTAAGCTATATTCTCTGTCCTTTTCATTCAATGTTATAAACATAATACAGTATGATAAGAGATTTAAAAAACAAATGTGTGCCAGGCGTGGTGGCACACGCCTTTAATCCCAGCACTTGGGAGGCAGAGGCAGGCGGATCTTTGTCAGGTCGAGGCCAACCTGGTCTACATAGTGAATTCTAGGCCAGCTGGGGCTACAGGGAAACCTTGTGTCAAAAAGACAAAAACAAAACAAAACAAAAAAACCTTGTAATTTCTAGCTCTCAAGAGTTTTATGTATTTATTGCTTAGTTATTTCCACATTCCTGTATGAAAATTTAAAATACATCATTATAACTGTACTGGGTGTACAGTTCTGTGCTCCCTTCTTAATAGAGTCAATCACTTTATGATATGATTGTGTGGTTTTCATAACCATTGGGTTTGTTGTTTGAGTGTGTGAGACAAGATAGCCCTGGTGAACCTGGAACTTACTCTGTTTTGCAAGCTGGCCTCAAACTCTCAGCCATCCTCCTGTCTCAGTTTTCTGAGTGTTGGGATTACAGGTGTGAACCTCTCACCTGGCTCATTATTGGTTTATTTTTTTTTTCTTTCTTTCATTCTTTTTGAGATGAGGTCTTTCTGTAACCCCAGCTAGCCCAGAACTCACTATGTAGACCTGGCTGGCCTTGATCTCACAGAGATCTGCCTGCCTCTGCCTCCTGAGTGCTGGGATTAAACGCATGCACCACTACACCTGATTCACAATCACATTTATAGCCCTTTCTGGAGCCTTCCCTGCTGCTGCCGGTTGGGTCTTGTCAGACGCTGGTTGACTGGTTGTGGCCACGTTTTTTGCTTTTTCCAGATAGTTCTGGATGGGTTGCTTCAGGCGTCTTTTTTTCTTATTAAATGACTGCCTTGTCCTTGTTATGGTGCTCTGCCCCAGCTCCTAAGGGGAAACCCAGAACTGGCTGAGTTTTGCAATCCATTCGTGGAGTTTGGTGAGGAAAGTTGTGACCCCAGCAGGAGAAGAAGTAGCCCAGTGGGGAGTGTAGTAGTGATAATGAATAAAGCTTTATCCCAAATGTGGCAGCTGGCAAATCCCACAGGAGACATGCACAGGACTGGGAGGACGATTGTGTCCCTGAGCCCACTGAGGTGATTCTTGGGTATGTCTCTTTTGAATTTTATTTTTAAAATTTATTTATTTTTATGTGTATGAGTGTTCTGCTTGCATGCATGTAAGTGCGCTCATGTGTACAATGACTGCAGAGGCCAGAGAAGGGTTCAGATCCCCTGGAACTGGAGTTATAGATGATTGTTAGCTGCCATTTGGATGCTGGGAACTGAACCTAGGTCCTCTGCAAGAGCAGCCAGAGCTCTTAACTACTAAGCCATCTCTCCAGCCCTTCCTTTGATTAAAAAAAGTTTATGTGTATTTGTTTGCCTTCATGTGCGTATGTGCACCATAGGCATGCCTGGTGCCCACAGTGCCAGAAGAGGGTGTTGGATGCCCCGGAACTGGAGTTAGGGACAGTTGTTAACCACCATGTGGGTGCTGGGAACGGAACCCCTGTCCTCTGCAAAGGTAGTTGGTGCTCTTAACCACTGAACAGTCACTTCAGCCCCTCTCTTTTGATTTTAAAACATTTAAAATTGTGTGTGTGTGTGTGTGTGTGTGTGTGTGCGTGTGTGCGTGCGCGCATGTGCCTGTGGAGGTCAGAGGACACTTTGTAGTAGTCAGTTTTCTCCTTCCACCATCTGTTTCCTGGGGGTTGGATTTGAGTTTTGGACTTTGCAGCAAGTGCTTTTACCTTCGGAGCCATCTTGCCATCCCATCTCATTTGATTTTGTTTCCTTTATCGACTGGATGTCAGATGCAGGGTGGGTAGCCATAGGGACAGGAGAGATTCTGGACTGAGGGGTGGCATCATCAAGAGCTTGTCTGAACTTGCTGGCATGGGAATTTCCTGAGAGGGAACAGCCCCAGGAGAGGCAGTGAGGCAGATACATTGAATTTCTCCATTAGAATGACTTAAATGCCCACATTTTGATGTGTGATCAAATCATATTTTAAATACATGGTGCCAAATATATTTCTTATGAACTGCTATACAGATAATGGGAATCATTTCAATAAAAGTCTCATCCATGCTAAGACCTTAATCAAGGGATAACCTATTTGACATTGGATCACAGATAGCTGTATAATTCTGCCCCAGCAGGAATAGATTTATTTTATTTGGCTGATGAATGCACTAGGAGGCTGAGGTCACGCTAAAGCTAAAGGCCATTTTCTGGATTTCTCTGGCACCTTCTGGTTTTCCGTGGGAACAACAGCTTTCTCAATGTGCTTTCAACACCTCTCTCAGTAAACCTTACTCCCTCTCCTCGAACCTTTTCATCTGAACTGTACCGTTTTTGAGCTGTATAACCCAGGAGGTAGGGGTCCCCAGAAGAGCAGCTCCCTGTATGTGCAGTTCATGGCTTTGCCTTTACTCACTGTGTCAGCAGCTTTTCTTATTACTGGGACAGAAACCCCGGCAGAAAGAGTTGGAGGGAGCAAGAATTTGTTTTGGTCCACAGCTTCAGAAGGTATCAATCCATTCTGGAGGAGAAGGCACGGCAGCAGGATGCAGGGGTGGCTTTGTCGCTGGTGACGGGAACTTGGAACAGGACTTGTTCGCATCTTGGTCAGGAAGCAGAGAGAACAGGACCCAAAGCAAGCCTAAGCTGTAACCCTCAGAGGCCCCCTCTCAGTGACCTAACTCTGCCAGCCAGGTCCTACCACCTCCCAAAGCAGCTCGTGGGCTGAGTACCAGGTGTTCTTGTTTAGTTGTTCAGAGGGCTTTGTGCAGGGACTACAGACTGCAGAGCTCTTCCCAGTGGGTTGCTTTTGACATGCCTGATGCTTTTGACATGCCTGATGCTTTCAACACACCCGATGCTTTTGACATGCTTGATATGTGCTTTATCACAACCCTCTTACTCCGTGGCCCTCGGTTATCCACCTGTGTGAAATGAAGGTGCTCACAGATCAGTTTCTGGTTTCTGGTTAACAAAGAGACAGCGCCTTCTGAGGTAAACGGTTTGGCTGGACACAGCAATCTTGGGTCACCTCGTTCTCTCTGGAGTCTTCTCTCTTTTTCACTAGGTTGTTACATTTTTTTAGCCTGTAGCCCCAGCTGGCCTGGAACTTGCTATGTAGACCAGGCTGGCCTGGAACTCACAGCGATCTGCCTGCCTCTGCCTCCTGAGTGCTGGGACTACAGGTGTGTGCCACCATGCCCGGCATCTGTAACATCTCTTGTGGGCAGGGGGTTTCTCAGCTTCCTCCCTGTTTATTCCTGGCACAAGGCAGCGCTTAGTAGACATTTCTTGGCCAACTGGCCTAACAGAAGTGGGCTATGCAGATGGTTCTGGTGATGAAATGAGGTCTGCTATGACAGAAAGCTGGGGACAGATCAGAAGCAGTGACGAGAGTTGGTATCTCTGAAGTTTTGAAAGTTCTATTCTGCCATTTGGAGAATGAGGGATAAATAAGTAGTTAAATAGCTAAAATGAGCCCTGAGCCCAATAGTCAGATCTGTGGAGTTGCAGAAGAGTCCTCTTTTGGTATGTAATGATCTTTTTCTCTCCATTACTTTTCTCCTAAAGAGTCAGGTCCCAATCTGGCACATGCTGTATCTTGGACAGGCAGTATGAGAAGAGGTTTCTTCCTGGTAGCTGCTTGGTCATCTTCATGATGACACAAGAAAATGGAGAAGCTTGGAATTTCTAACCAGACAATGAATTAGAATTATAGAATTTAAACACTCAATTTAAGTGGGCTAGGGAGATGACTCAGTGGTTAGAGCATTTGCCATGCAGGCTTGAGGACTGGAGTTCAGATTCCCAGAACCCATGTAAAATGATGGGGGGATGAGGTGGTCTTGTAATTCTAGCCTCCAAAGGAGACAGGGGATCCCCACATCAGGCTGGCTAGTGCAACTAGCTCTACATGCTCTGGGTTGGTTTAATTGAGAGTCCCTGCCTCAGTGAGTAATGTGGAAGAGAGATCAAGGAGGATTCCCAGCATCAACCTTGGGCTTCCTCATGCATGTATACACACAAACATGCACATACACATGTCCACACAGATGTATACACACATAAGTGTGCCATACACGCATGCAAATGGAAAAAGAAAAATTGATAAAATACTCAATTTAAGTAGACATTTTCCCCTTGGATTGGTGGGGGGCTGTCTCTGCAAACAGTTCAGGGTATTGCCTAGTCATGAAGGACATTGGCCTTAATGTTCTCTTTTTGTTCAAGGGATTTAAGGACCTTGAATTATTATTATAATTATTGTAATTATATTTTGTAATTATTCTTTTGTAATTATTCTTTTCTTACTCTTTTATTATTGTTGTTTTCAGGCTGGGGACTGAACCAGAGCCTTGGGCTTGCTAGACAAGCACTCTACTACTGGGATAAATCCATAACTCCGTTAAGAAATATTTATCTTTATTTTGTGTGTACGAGTGTTTTGCCTACATGTGTATAAGTGCATCATGTGCATGCCTGATGCTTGCAGAGGCCAGAAGAGGGCATTGGGTCCCTAAAACTGGAGTTAAGGATGGGAATTAGTCACCATTTGGGTGCTGGGAACTGTACAGGGGTCTGGAAGAGCAGTCAGTGTTCTTAACCACTGAGCCATTTCTCCAGTCTCCTAATCCCATTTTCAAAAAGTAGTTTATTGTGTGCTACAAGGTAACAGTAGGCTGGGTCGAAACTGCAGTACTGCAATGCCATTGTTTGTTGTTTTTTTGTTTGGTTTGGTTTGGTTTGTTGTTACATGATCTTTGTAATACAATGGTAAGGCGTGTGCAAAGTTAAGCAGTATCTCACCCTTCACACTCACCTGATCTTTGTCCAGAGGTGACAGATGTCCAGACTATTTGATGTGTACGCCTCACCCATTTTAGGTACATGCAGATTTTATGTTCCAAAAATGGGATGATGATGATGTGTGTAGTGTTCTACAGCTTGCTTTATTCACAGAGGGCTTCTTATGACAGAACTAGAGCTCAGCTTTATCCCCATTGAAAGCTGTGTTTGTGCTGTTGTTTGACATATCTGAATGCTCTCAAGTGTGGTCACATAGTCTCCTGTTGATACTTAGCTGTCGTACCTTCCCTCCTTCCAGAGCACACCCTTCCTTTAGTCGTTGTGTGAAAGCAAGGAGAGGGCAGAACTGTGCACATTAGCACCTGCCTTAGTGAGACCATGCCAGGTTTTCTTTCATGGGTAGATGCCTTTTTACCTGGGAGGAGGAGGTTTCAAATTATTCTGGGTCCTCATGACAGTTCCCTACTCCTGAAGGAAGGATCTGTCAAGGCTTTGTGTCTTGTCTGGCTCTTTAACCCCTCCACTGGGGGTTCTTGACCTACAGGCTCTTTGGTGGTGTGTTTGGCCTTCACCCTGTCAGTTGGAATAGATTGCTTAAGAAGAAGGTGTCAGTCAGTCTCAGGAGGATGTGCTTGGTTGGGGACTGGCTCTCTACCCTGTGAACTCAAGGGCTGGCAGAGCTAGTGTTTTCCCCTCTCTCTGTTCTTTGCATGACAGGACCTTCCATGTGAGTTCTCCAGGACAGCTGTCTCCAGCCTGCTCCTGTCCTGAGCATCCCCTGTGCAGTACTCACAGGAAGTGGGCCAGGACACCCAGGTCTGGTCAAAGCTACTCCATAGTACCATGACTGAGGGTCAGGAATGACTCTCCTTTCCTGTCCTGATCTTAAGGACCATAGATCAAGGAGCTTTCCTTCACATGGGGCCAGTGCTATGGGGGGACAGTGGGGTGACATGGCGAAGGGTGGAACAACTCTGGTTTGGATCACAGAACCAGTGTTCAAAGCTTTGTGGCTGGCCTAGGCCAGGTCCCTGGTACTCTTGGGGCCTCATTTCCTCATCTGCAAAATGATCTGGGTCTTCATAGGTCTCTGCTGCTGACAGTCACTGGCAATGTTGAGAAAGTCTCAGGACTCAGAGGAAGAAATTCAATAAGTGTCTGTTTTCCTTTCCCTCTAGAGCTCCTTCCCCTCCTCTCTCCTTCCAAATGAAAATTTAAAAATAGGCCTGTCTTCCCAGTAGACTTAGTCTTAAAAATCCTCATATGAGGCACCAGGAGTGGTTACAGTGTTCCCCTGAGGGCTCTGGCTACACTGTAGACTAAGGTGGTTTGGGGTCAAGCTTAATGTCGGCTCCAGGCCCTTCCATTGGAGCGTCCATGCGTCCTCTCAGCTGACTGCCTGGTTCCTCACCTGCCCCCCAGGGCCTGCGTAGGCCACATAAGTGAGGGCTGGGTGGATCTTGCTGGATTCCACTCCTTTGTGTTTCCCGGGGTCTTAGTTCTGAGGCGCATGTGAGGGGATCCCCCCTTCCCCCACAGCTGCAGCAGCAACCTGCACTCCTGCTGACATAGACTGGAGCAGTTGCTATGGAGATGAGGATCTGTGCCCAGATGCACTCTCTGAGTTAGGAAGACAGGATGGGGCTCTTCCCCGGAGAGATAGGGATTTTACTTTCTAGAGGAGCTTGCAAGGAAAGCCACAGGCTTCTCGGACTCTGGCTTTTCTAGCTGGACCTTGAAGGTCCCCTCCTCCTGGAGATCCATGGCCTGAGTGCTGGGGCTCCTGCTTGGTGCACAGTGGGCCTTCACATGTCCTCCTAGTCTTCAGTTTCCTGCCACCCCCTCCTCTAGGAGTGTCGTGCAGATGAAGAGGAACCTTTCTTACAGGTTCACCATCCCTTACCCTAAATGTTTGAGGTCATACATAAGGGAGGAAATCTTCCTGGGACTTTGGCACCAGGGCCCCCAAGTTCAGGACCCATTTTGACCCTTATGCCCGGAAACATGTCCTGGGTGATGAGGGAAGAAATAAAGTGACTTCTAGAAGAAGATGCTACACTGACCGTCTGGAGCCTGAAGACAGTGCACATAGTGCTGCTTGGGCTTCCCAGCAGCTGGGAGCAGCTCTTCCTAAGAGTAGATGAAAGAATCAGACCACTGCTGCTGATAACTGCTAGGCTTCCTCATCCCAGTGGTTTTGGGATTCGAGGCTATGGTGGGCACTTGTTTGTCCTCTGCATCTGCCCTATGATGCAGAGGTGGACGAGCAGTGTCAAGGCCCTGGTTGCTGGATGTCTCTGGACCCTCCTCGATCTTCCCTGGGACCTTCACAGGATATCTCCCCTGCACTGGGCAGCTTCTGTCAGTAATGTCTGGGAGTGCCAGTTTATTGGCTAGAAAGCTGAAACGCAGAAGCTAAGGTCACATGATAAGTTACTAGTTTCTGGTCTAACTCTTTTTAGTGACCTGTGACATCATAGAGTCTCAGCAATTAGTGTAGAGGTTAGGTTAGCAGTCTGATAGTCAGAAGGTATGGGTTCAAGCAACTTAAAATTTAAAACTTTTTTTTTTTGGTCTTTTTTGAGACAGGGTCTCCCTGTAGCCCGAGCTGTCCTGGAACTCACTATGTAGACACAGAGACCCACCTGCCTCTGCCTCCCAAGTGCAGGGACTACAGGCGAGCGCCACCACACCCAGCAAAATTTAAAATTTTTAAATTATGGTAAAATATATGTAGCATAGCACTTACATCTTAACCATTTTAAGCATACACGTCAACAATCCTAAGTACATGTATGTTTAAATATTACCATCATCCATCCCTAGGAGTCTTCTAATCTTCCCAAACTGAAACTCTGCATTCTTTTCTTATTTATTATTTTTATTTTATGTGTATGAGTGTGTGGCTTGCATGTGTGTGAGTGCACCCGTGTCATGCAGTGCTTGCAGAGGTCAGAAGAGGGCATTGTATCCCCTGGAACTGGAGTTGTGGATGGTTGTTAGCCATCATGTGGGTGCTGGGAATCGAACCTGAATCTTTCTCAATAGCATTCAGGGCTCTTAGCTGCGGAGCCGTCTCTCCAGTCCCTGAAACTGCATTCTTTAAAAAGTGTCTCCTCATTGCTTTCTTTCTTAGCCTCTGGGAGCCCCATTCCATTGTCTATGAATTTGACTGCCCTGGAGATCTTAGTCCAGTGGAGTCATACAGTATCTTTTCTCCTACGACCTGCTTATTTCTCTGAGTGTAACACCTTCAGGGCTCATCCATGTTATAACATGTTTTAGAGTTTCCTTCTTTAAGGCTGAATAACATGCCACTGTATGACATCACATGCTGATTATTCATCTGTTGATGGGCAGTTAGTTGGGTTGTTGGATGTTCTGATCCATGTTGCATGGACATGGGGGTGCAAATGTCTGCCCAAGATCAAGCCATGTTTTAAATTTGATAAACTGGCAGTAATACTATACTGTCTACCTTCTAGGATTGTTGTGACCATTAAGCTGTGAGTGTCTTGGAAGCACCTTGTGAAGGGTTGGATTTGGGATCATCACAACCTTCTACCATCCCCATCCTTGACTGAGATGACTCACTTTTCTATGAGAGGAATCTGCTGACTGTTGCTGGGGATGCCTTCCTTACCCAGCCCTGGATGTTCACTCTGGAGGCTAGTACATCACTTGGTAGTGGGTCACAATCTCCTCGCTGGACCTGTGTGCAGCCTCTACTTTGTAATCTCTCCATGAGGCCCAGACCCCACAACACCCAGCTTCCTATCCCACTTGGCTACCCCCTCTGCCTCCTCCTCCTTCTGGCCTGGAGTAGGGGAGGCACCCCCATGCCTGTGTAGTTTGGGCACATATCAAATGCTCAGAGGACGTTTGTTGATAGAATTATGCTCTCTCCCCTACTAGATATGCTCTTGAGGTAGGATATGATTTAACTGTCAGCTCCATTTCTTTCTCTCCCCTCCATATCTGACAGCACCTGTTACATGACAAGAACTAGGAAGTGGTTTTTTAGATGAATGAATGGATTAATCGTGATGTTGGCGCCTCCATGAGCTCTGGGCAGGCATCACTCTGGGTATATCTTGCTCTCGAGTTACCATCATTACCAAAAGTTACCATGGGTATGGGGCTGTGTGGCGAGCTCTCCAGATGGAGGAGACTGTAGTGGGATAAAAGGCCTGAGGCAGAGAGGCCAGCTCATCCTTGTGCCCTGGCTCCTCTCATTCTGCAGCTTCTGGAGTTGAGCGCAGCCCTCTTGCTGTGGTCATGAACCTCAGAGGGAGGATATGTGAAAAAATACCCTAGTTCTTCCTTCTCCCAAGAATAGACAAGGCAATAAAATATTTTTTTAAAAGGGTGGGGGCCTGGACTGACGGCTCAGCAGTTAAGAGCACTGGCTTCTCTTGCAGAGGACCCGGGTTCGATTCCCAGCACCCACATGGCATCTGACAACCGTCCATGACTCCAGTTCCAGGGGATCCGATGCCCTCTTCTGACTTCCATAGGCATTTCACGACACAGGTGCACCTACCTACGTGCAGGCATTGCACTCAAAATAAAAATAATGAATAAAATATTTTTTAAAAAGTAGGCAGGGATGCTTCTTTTAAGAATCTTGCCTTTCAAGGCCCAAAAGTTGTGAACAACTGGAAGCCTGCAATCCTAACTTCCCATGATGTCACCCAAACCTGTTTCTATACTTTTTCCTGCCTTCTTCCTCAAACCAGCCATGCAGACCTCTGGCTTTTCTCTTGAGTATCTTCTTTGTTTCCCCAGTGGTCTCTTAAAGCAGTGGAATACTGGACTGCCAGCCTGGGAGTTGCCACTGGAGTTCACGTCATGGAGCTCCACGTTACACACTGGTTCCTCTGCGTCTGCCAAAGACTCCCAGTGGCTTCTTGGAGAGGTTCGCTACTTCTTAATCTCTCTTTACAGCCTGTGACTGAACTGTGTACAGTGCAGGTATCAGGACCTAACGCATCTTTTAATTCTCTGTTATTGAATTCATCTTCGGTATTGATCCATGCCTGTGGTACAGCGGAAGACTGGAACAAGGACTGTTAATACAGACAGACTGTCTGAGTCTGAAGCTCTTCCCAAGAGCTGTTGTTGCCTTTGGATACATCGTACACTTTTGTCTTTCACCACATCCTTCATCTCCGAACCTCTCCCTCATCCTGGAGTGCAAGGTCTCAATGCATAGGATATGCTTGAACTAATCTAACCTCCACGGAGCCAGCCCTATGCCTCATCCAGGATGTTTAATGCAGCCTCCGAACCCGCTGCAGCCCTGAGTCCTTGTCTGCTAGGGAGGATCACATACATGTGCATTAACTCCATAGCACTACGGTGTGAGGATTCTGGATCTCAATCACACCAGATAATGAGCAGTTGTCCTTCCCAGCATCCTTATTTCATAATGTACTGATCCTGGCTTCCTTTACTACATGGGACCAACTCTAGCAGGCGGTCTCTTGGCATGATTCAGATATTCTGGTTGTCGCCGTCCAACTTTCCAACCACCAACTTCTTTCCACTGTGACGTGTGTTCTTTTTAAAAAATAGCTTTAGTGATTCTCTGACAATTTAAAATATTTTATTATTTGTTTTTTTATTTTATGTGTATGAGTCTGTTGCCTGCACAGGTGAGTGCACCCGTGTCGTGTAATGCCACAGAGGTCAAAAGAGGGCTTCGGATTCCCCTGGAACTGGAGTTAAGGACAGTTCGTAGCTGCCATGTGGGTGCTGGGAATCAAACCTGTGTCCTCTGCAAGAGCAGTCAGTACTCTTAACCACTGAGCCACCTCTCCAGTCCCATCTCTGACAATTTTATACTACATATTTTGATCATATTCAGACTCTGTCCCTTACCTCCACACCCTCCGTACCACCACCAACTTCATGTCCTCTATTCTTATCCTTTTTGTTTTGTTTTGTTTTGTTTTCTTGAGACAGGGTCTCCCTGTAGCCCCGGCTGGCCTCCATCTCACAGAAATCTCTCTGCCCCTGCCTCTGCCTCTTGAGTACTGGGATTAAAGGTGTGTGTCACCATGCCTGGCTATTTTTCTTTTTTAAAAAGCCTTTTGAGTCAAATCTGTGTTCCCTAAATATCCTTTGGTGTGAGTCCATCTCTTGTAATCTGGTCAACCTACCAGGTGTCACACCCTTAAAGAAAACTCAGTCTCTCTCTCTCCAAGCAGCTGTCAGTTGCCAATAGATCATCAGCTGGGGCTGGGGTTTCGTGCCTACCTCCCCCATTTGTGTTGGGTGTTTGTCTGGCTTGGGCTTGTGTAGGTCTTAGGCATGCTGTCACAAGTGCTGTGGGTTCTTGTATGTAACTACCCTGTGGTATCCAGACAGCATGGTTTCCTTGTATTCATCTACCGCCTCTGGACATGCATGTTTTTGCCTAGTGGGTATGGCCCATGTTTTCTTCACGCAGTGCCGAGGGGCATAATGGGGAGATGAGCTGGTGTATAGACTTGTTTTTCTCCTCACTCCACTCATTGTGAGGCCTTGGGACACTTGCCTTGCCCTGTATGAGATGCGTTGCTTTGGGTAATCTCAAATACCCGTGGCAGCCTGCAGACCCCTTGTTAAATGTGGCTGTTGAGAGCAGGTCTGCTACTTTTCCAGTGTGTGAGAGGGCAGTACTGACTGTGAAGGTTATTGATCCTCACTGATGCTGGTTGACTGGGTGTCAGAGGATTGACTGGAGATGCACCTGCCACAGAACTTGCTGCCCCAGGGAAATGTGTTCTGGGTTCAAACACTTTAACTCTCGAACTAGCTTCAGGACACTGTTTTAGAAACCACATGTTTTCTCTATAATTGTCTTGACATTGTGTTTCTGTCACGTTCCTCTACTGGATTTCAAGCTGTTTGGAGTGAAGGAACAGATGCTTCATCTGGCTGACTTATTAGGATGTGTACTGAGGAGACACAGTGTTGACAAGAGCAGTATGGATGTCCTATCATGATAACGGAGGCTGCGTGTACATGGGTTATTCCCCAGGGGAGGCCCAGGCTCAGGGCCCTATGACAAGCGCTGTGGTCGAGGAGGCTTCACCAGCAGACGCTTCCTTCTAGTTCTGTAAGCTGAAAGTCCAAAGTCAAGGTACCGACAGGTTGTCCTCTCTTGTTGGCTTACAGATGGCACCTTCTCCCCATGTTCTCACGTGTTCTTTCCTCTGTGTGGCCCTGTGCTCACCTCTTCTTAGAAGAACACAAGCATGTTTGGACTTTTCTTATAAGATTTTTCTGTGAGGGGCTGGAGAGGTGGCTCAGGAGTTAAGAGTATTTGCCGCTTTGCAGGGAACTGGAGTTTGGTTCCCAGCATCCATATCAGGCAGTTCACAACTGCCTGTAACTGCAGCTCCAAGGGATCCAGTGCCCTCTTTTGGCATCCACAGATCCCTGCACAAACAGGCATGGGCACGTGCATACACACAGACTTGCATATACTCTCATAAATTAAAAAGTAACGTCTTTTCCTAGACATGCTAAGGTTAGCTAACAAAGGTTAGCCTTTCAGTGAGGTTGCACAATAGCATAGGTGTACCCCCTCTTGTAAATCCATAGGGCACATTCATGCGTTGAAGGCTCCAGACAGGATAGAAGCTGACCGCCCTCCCTGACCTGAACACTCAGTCCACTCCTCTTCATTTTCACTTGCTCATTGATCCTGTCTGGAATGTTCTTTGGGAAGTGTTGGTGATCTTATGGTACTCTGAGTTATTCTATATGTTCAGCATTAGAGTTGGAGAAGATGGACTTGGGTTGTGAGTGTAGCACACAGATGACTCAGCCTCGGCCTGACGGTCAGCAGAGGAAGTGGAGAAGGAGGGTGGACTGTGCAGCTGCCATCCTGGAGTACACGTGACTCTGAGATCTGACAGCACTAGCTCCATCCAAAGATACTGGAGGGTCTTGAAGGAAAGATGCTATAGGTGGAATATGTGGGTGGGAGAGTTGACCTCTTCAGGAGGAGATGGACTGGAGACTGATTCTGCTTCAGAGAAAGAAGCTCAGGACTCCATGTGGCCAAGGGCAAAGCAAGACATCTCTGAGTGGAGATGCTCCAGTCTTCTGTGTGTCAAAGACAGTGGGGCAAGGATGGAGGAGGCAAGGAGACCAACATGGAAGGCCAAATAACTCCTTTTCTGTGTCAGCCATGGTTAGAGACTTGGGGTTTAAAATAGGACATTGAGAGAACTTCCCACTGGATAGGAGCAGCCTGGGGAAGGGGAACAGATGGGAGGATGCAGGCATGAGTGCAGATGAGGATAGAATGAGGAGTTAAGTGCCTGGCAGATGCCTCTTTGGAAGGAAGAAATCAATTATTACCAGTGTGTTGGGAACCCAGGGATCTGATATGACTGTGCTCCTTGAGACTGAGGAGGGTGGGGAGGTAGTCTGGGCCCTTTATTAGCAGACAGTAGGCTGTTTGCTGATGGGAGACCATGTGGGTGCCATGTCAAAGCATCCAGCTGGGCTAGGATCAGCAGCCCCGGTAGATGCATGTGTTCCCATGGGACTCCTGGCCACCTGCTTGCCAGACACAGGGCTCTGCTTTATGAAGTCTTTATTTGGGGGAAAGGCAGAAGGGACAGTCCAGTCTGCATACTGATGAGAAACTATGCTGTCCTACATCCACACAAGCGTGTGGTGTGGATGTGAGGACCCTGCCTGGGTCACCATTCAGAGCTGCAAGAAACAGCCATTGGCCCCTCTGAGGCCCTTGGAGACAATGAGGAAGAAGGCATCATGCATGCAGGAGAAACGAAGCCATAGGCAGATAGCAGGGCATGGAGGGCAAGAACAAATGGGAAGCATCAGAGCTATAAGCAGTGGTAGCAGAGCACTAATGGCATTCGGGAAGGACCATCCTTCACTGTAGGACTGTTGTATGCTGACATTGTGTGCCAGGCATGCCCTTGACCCAGTTCTCAGGACAGCCAAAGCCAGCCCATGGGTCTCCAGTGCTGCCAGGTGCCTCTGGCTGAGGATGGACACGAGGCCCTTTATTTCTCATATTCTGTGATGATGGACTTAGACGAGCACCTCCAAGCAGAACTGAGGCCAGCCACTAGGGCATTCAGCCTGCCACACTGTGAGAACCACAAAGAGCTGATGGGTGAGAAGAACATGTTTTCCAAGTCAACAAACCACCGCTGAATCAGGCACTGAACTGACCTGGAAACAAAGGAAAAGGAGAACTTGACTGTGGACCTCAAAGGCCTCACACCCAGCTGGGGACCAGACCAGCAGCAGATGGATGTCTGAGTCACTATGGCTAAAGAGGAGGAAGTGACTCTTTCAGCTGGAGCAAGAGTAGGAACGTGAGATGATGGCAGGAGTCTTTACAGTAGACCCTTATCCAAGAATGTGCCTTACATCCTCTGTGAACTCTCTGAAATAACTGAGCACCCACTTAGGTGACCCAGGCACATCTTCTCTTGAGCACTGGGGTCTCCTAATGTCCCCAAGATCCCTTTGAGTACCAACTCAATGATTCTAGATGAGTGAAATCCTTGGGGTTATTAACTATGTCTGATGAAAAGATACTGTTTAATTGTCCTAGATAAAGACCAAGCTATGATGGATGCCTTATTAAAAGTGGGTGACACCCCCATGCCTTCTACTATGCTTAGTCTCTTCCTGTACATGCACCATCATGTGTCATCTGTGCAGCGCGTCTCTGGAGGGAAGGTGACAACTCCCCACGCCCCTCAGTGTAGGACAGGAATATAGGATCTAGCATCTACTAGATGCCGACATCTCTGAGTCACAACTTCCTCATCTGGAAAATGGCTGTAGGTTTTTTGTTTTGCCATGAGTCAAAGGGCACTGATAACCTGAAGTACAAACTGTAGAGTGCTTCACAGGGCTGTCCTTCATAGTGCCCAGCCTTCTTAGCTGGTAGAACACAACATGAGGGTGACCTGAGCTGATTCTAAGTAGTAAGGATGGAAGAGAGGGCCAAAGCCACATCTCTTCTGACCACCGAGGTCGAGTTTGTAAACTGTTGTGTGGGTGTGCAGCTCCATCTCTGAAGGGAAAGTGACAGGAGTTCAGCAGGTGACTCTGCAGGGATGTGCTTATGTCCTGCACAGTCTAATGCTCAGTGATCTACCCACATAGTGAGACTGTACCTGCTGCTCCTTCAAGGCTGAAAAAGCTGGTATTCCTGGGGATGCAACAGAAGTAGTGGAAAGCTTCATGTTTAGAACAGGTGGGGCCCAGGGCACGATTGGAAAGTGATTAGGGGAAGGAGACTTCCCAAAAGGCTGAATGAGGTCCGCCATGACTTGACAGTGAGAAGAGAGGGTTATGTAGGTACTCGATTGGCTGCTGATGGACACAGAGCTCTGTAGGGGGAACTTGTGGTGAGAAATGCAAGAGCAGAAGCCTTGAGGCCAGGCCGGGGTACAGGTGTGGGAATTACACAGATGCCGTGGGCCCCTGAACAAACGGGGAGTTCATCGTGGGAGCGCAGGGTGGCAGGGCCTTTGGAGAATAGTTCCCTCTTACAACTCAGTCACTTCATAGTGAAACACTGGAGTTTGAAGAGGACTCAAGAATCCAGTCTCTTGGGCTAATAATCCTGCCCTGGTGCCTTGTTTGTTGGACATAAATTGTGTGCTTAGTTGCTAGGATTATATATACAGGCTTTTGTCATTTATGAACAGCTGCTGTGCCATCGTACGGTAGGAGCGGGGTGAGTACTTTGGAGTTGGTAGAGGTTACGTCAGGTGCAAGGTCAGATTGTCAGGACGAGCCAGGAGATAGGACTTGAGGTGGGAGAGATGAGATTCAGGTGAAGGGGAGGAAGGAGAAAGTTGTTCAGAGGTCAGGAAGTCTCTTGAAAGGCTCTTAAGAGCTGTTCACTTTCTAAACCTGGAATTTTCAGAGGTTAGATAAAATTTGAATAATAATGTAAATGGAGTGAAAGGGAAAAAATAAGACAAAACCTCAGATGGTGTAGCTTATGGGGCACACCTTGTGACTATCGTCCCCAGGTGCCTAGGAAATGCTCCTTTAAGAGGATAAAGGGATGCCCAGACTGAGGTGTAGAGCTGGTTAATAAGACAAACCCATCAACAGTGGAGTCAGCCGTGAGTTTTAAGGATACCGTATTCAAATCTTTGGACAGTTCTTTCTGAAGAATACAGAAACGAGGCCAGGTGTTTGGGCATATGCCTGTCCTAGCATTTGGATGGCAGAGGTAGGAAGATGCAACCTGAGATGCCTAGTGAGGCCCTGCTTTAAAAAAAGGAAAGGGGGGGATGGAGGGAGGGAAGGAGAAAGGAGAGAGAGAGAGAGAGAGAGAGAGAGAGAGAGAGAGAGAGAGAGAGAGAAGTGAAAATGACAAGACCCAGGAAGGGAGAGAGAAGAAGAGAGACACTTAACATTAAGACCCAGGAGACAGCTTGCTGCTGTGGTTCACAGTGGGGAAGCATTTGCTTCTATGATGGTGGCCCGGGAGACTCAGGTCTATCATGTTTCCATCCTTGCTGTGGGTGCTCGGCAGCTCAGAGCTGAGTTCTGTGGTAACAGTGTTCATTTACTTGAGTCTAGCCTTTGAAAGGGAAGCTCTAATTATTCCTCATTCCACACACACATCCCCATTTAGCATGTCTCTTGTCTTTATTTATATGATAATGATTTTCTTATTTTATGCTGTGTCATATCCTTTAGCAAAGAGGCAGGATGTGAAGTATTTTTAAAGCATTTTAAGACTTTGCTACAAGAGTAGCAAAGAGTCCCGGCACATCAGCATGCTTTCTAGTATTAACTACTGAGGTCTGAGTGGCCCTGTCTTTTCCTTAGGGTTCTGTCTTTGACTCTACCTACACAGCAGCAGCTCCGAGCTGTTTTATGCTCAAAGACAATAATTTCCTTAACGCAGTATACATGGATCCATGAATTCTGTCCATTCCTTTATTAGTTTGTAAGTTGTGTTATTTATATACTTTCTATTATGAGATATCACGGACTTTGGGGAGAAGGGAAGGAGAATTATGGAAAGAAACATTGAAAGGAAAAAAAGGAATGAAAGAATGGAAGATACAGATGTTCAGAACACACAAACACAGCAGAAAGTCACCCGTCACTGAGATGATGGTGACAAAGGGAATGTTAAGAGATGGGAGCAAATGAACAGCAATTCTTGCAGTACACACACACACACACACACACACACACACACACACACACACATATATATGTCTTTTTGAGACAGGGTCTCCCTGTAGCCCCAGCTGTCCTGGAACTCACTTTTTAGACCAGGCTGGCCTTGAACTCACAGAGATCCGCCTGCCTCTGCCTCCCGAGTGCTGGGATTAAAGGCGTGCACCACCACGCCTTTGTGTATTATTTTTATTCCATGTTGTCTCTCTGTTTTGTGCCATGGTGTACATGTAGAGGTCAGAAGATAAGTTTCAGGAATCTGTGCTCTCCCTCCACCATGTAGATCTGGGAAATAAAATAAAATCATCAGGCTTGGTGGCAAATGTCTTTACCTGCTGAGCCATCTTGGCCTGCAATGTATTTTTAACTATGCACTTTATTTTCTTCCTGTAAACCACTGTCCTTCCATTCCCAAAACTTGTTGTGGGTGGAGCTTCTTCCTATGATAGATATAGGACATACATGGTTGGGAGAAGATGGGTCAACCCCACTGGAAGCTCATGCTCCTCTATGAGTGATGGCAGCCAATGGCTGTCTTTGTTTACTATCTGCCCATCTTGACGTATCTGAGGCAGAGATGAGGAGAATGCAGAGGGAGGCGTGCTCCTCTTTCTCCTGGCTGAATGACTGATGGGGAGGGAGAGGGCCTCAGAGAGTAAGCAGAACTGTGGTTGGAACTCTGGGAAAGGAGGAGACACATGAAAGATGGAGGGAAACATTTACTGGAAAAGAAATAGGAGGCAGGGCACTGCCAAGGGGCTGGAGGCCTTGAAAAGGCAATGTGAGGAAGTGATGTGTGAAAGAGGGAGAACCGAGATGCAATCTAAATGGAAGGATTGATGGTCAGTGCTATAAAAGAGATCTTGAGAAGGTCATAGGAAATGGAGGGGTGCAAGGCACACAGTAAGCTTATGTCACACCCGCCAGCAAATTCAGAAGATTAAAGGAAATTAGTAGCTCGAGGAAACGTTTGAAGAAAAAGAGATGTGTTCGCTCAGTCTCTAATTGAAAAAATTCCAGGACCATCAGTTAAGTCCAAATGTCTGTCAGAATGGCCACCAAGGAGGAGAGCTGATGAGCAGTAATTCCAGGGTCTGGGGCCTGGGTCTAAATTATAGATGGAAATGGCAATAGGGAAGAGAGGATTCCAGTTCTGTTTTTTACCAAGCTAAGTGTCCCAGGAACACTCACAACTCCTGCCTCAGTCAGTGTTTCCAGCTCCAGCCCCCTCCCCATATATTCAAATTAGTTCTTGTTTGCACATAACCCATCCAGCCTGGCTTGCCACATACGTCGCACGTATGCTTGTGTTAGGCTAATGCTGGATGTTTTAATATGTACGTGCCATGAGCTCTGTGTTGTGGAGGATTTATATTTAGTTTTTGCACACATAGGATTGCAATAGGTTTCCTGCCAGTAGGGAGTCAAGAACCCCAGTTGGTCCATGCTCTGTTTACAGGGCCATTGAATTCATTCCTAGTCAGTGCACGGGGGAAGAGGATGGTGGCTTTGGACTGTCATCCCAGCCCTTGAGAGTCCGAGAAAGGAAAATTTCTATGAGTTTAAGGGCAGCCTGGGCTACAGAGCGAAGCCCTGTCTCAGGAAGGGAGGCCAGGAGGGAGAGAGGAAGGGGGAGCGTGAGAAAAGAAGGGAGGAGAAGAGAGATGTGGAAATTTTAGGGCCAGGCTTAGGGGTGTGGATGATTAGTTTTTACTTCCCACCAGCTTGAATTCAGTAGCACAAGTATCCAAGCAGAAGGAACAGGTTTTTAAGATTTTATTTTTTTATTATTTTGTGTGTATGAGTGTATTGCTTGCATGCATGTAAGTACACCTGTGTTGTGCAGTGACCACAGAGGCCAGAAGAGGGTGTCAGATTCCCTGGAACTGGAGTTATAGATGCTTATTAGCCACCATGTGGGTGCTGAGAATAGAACCCAGGTCCTCTGGAAGAGCAACCAGTGCTCTTAACTGCTGAGCCATCTCTCCAGCCCAAGAAGGAACAGTTTTCATAGCTAGATACATAGAGGTTAATAATATGAGAAAATAGTTTGTTCCATAAAGTAAGTGAAACTCTAAAACTTCAACAGCGTACCACATTAGAGACAATTGTATTTATTGTTGGATTCTTTGCTCCTTAGAGGATTCAGAAAACGCTTTAACTGTAGTGGATTTGACAGTCCATCTCCACTTTGTTTAGGTCCTGGGCTGTATGAGGCATGGAGAAAAGGCCATGGAGCTGGAGGTGCTGGGTCTTCTTATTTCATTCATAAAGCTCCTCGTGAGGTTGGGGAGAGGGCACATGACAACAGATGTAAAATGCAGCACAGGCCTAGGAGATGGTACCATTCTATCTACACACAGTTCATAGATCACAGTCCACATCCCTCCTGGTTTCTGAGATGCCCCCAGCTCTTCCTTAACCTCTGCTTTGGCTCTGTGGACTACTGGGGTACATTAGTCTCCCTTGCTATCTGAGGCCTGTTCCCCAGGGCCTGGGCAGTGCTAACCTGCAGCAGGACAGGCCCCATGTACACAGCTTTTCCTCCTACCTTCTTGGGCTTCCTGATTGGATCTGATTTGCTTTCTGCTGTCATGTCTAGTTTCTCTCAGCACGACTGGTTTCCTTAGCCTGTCTGTTTCATGAAATTCTGTGTTTTCAGATCATTTTTGCCCTGGATGTATTAGCCCACTGCTGTCCTGGTTTCACCCCATATGATGCTTATCTGCTCTTTAGTGGGAGGAGCATGGCCGAGGGACCCAGCAGGCTGAGAGCTAAGAGCAGCAGCAGCTTCCCCTGGGTTGTCCTCGTCTGACCCATGCTCAGATCTACTTGAAGATCCTCGGGTGCAGTCCTAGCCCTGTGGTGGCTGGTGGCTGCCCTGCTCTTCTCTTCTGCCTACCCAGCCTCCCTCCTCCATCTTTGGACCAAGTAGGCTTAATGATCTTGTCTTAATCTCAGCCTCTGCTCCGGGAAGAGAGGGAATGGATTGCATTCTCAGCCCCCTGTGGTTTCTCAGCACCCTGGACAAAATCCTTTTGCATAGTCCTCAGCACCCTTGAGAGAAACCGCTGTCAGTCCTCAGCACCCTGGACAGCTTCACCGCACACTCTCTTAGCACCAGGGACAGAGGTCGATGGAGTAACCTTCAGCACCCCGGACAGCGCTCCTCAAAGCCCCGGACCAAAAACAGCCTTTAGCGCCATAGGCAGAGTTATGTCCATTGTTCTTTGTTCTTTGTGTGTGTGTGTGTGTGTCTGTGTGTGTGTGTGTGTGTGTGTGCGTGAATACTCGTGTGTGCCGGACAGCGCTCCTCAAAGCCCCGGACCAAAAACAGCCTTTAGCGCCATAGGCAGAGCTATGTCCATTGTTCTTTGTTCTTTGTGTGTGTGTGTGTGTGTGTGTCTGTGTGTGTGTGTGTGTGTGTGTGTGTGTTGGGGGAGGGGGCACATATTCTGACAGTCTGCTCAGTCCTTTGTGTGTGTAGTGTTTTCATTTCTCTGGCAAGGGGTTGGTAATTCTCCAGGACCGCACCGTTTTCCAAAGACTGTTGACAAATCATACTGACTTGCATTGATGGAGATTCACCCAGACTTGGGGTTGGCCTTCATGGGCCTGTGCTTCTGCAAAATGAGTCTGTTAGGTGGTGGCTTCTAGTCAAATCTGCTCCTGCTTTTACCAATTCCGAAGTTTTAAAATAGGACTCTACAAGTGTCTGCGTTCGCTCCAGCTGAAACACATCGCTATCCCTGGTGCTGTGGGCTAAACTTCAGTGTGGTGCTGCAGCGCAGCCATTTCAGTCTGCACCAGGAGACGTGTCACTTCTCATCCCTCCCCTGTACAGACACCACTGTGAGAACACAGGCTTTGGACCTGGCTCCCAGCCCCATTGTGGGTTTCTCCTTTATGCATCGTTATTTGTAAAATGAGTATAGTGATATTTGCCACTGAGAGCTGTTAGGAGGGTTGGTATCAGGGTCAAAGGAGGTGCTTACCTCATGGTGCTCATGCTGTCTTTGGGACTATTTTAGTATTCTTTTTGTGTGCACTGGTACACTCTGTCCTTGAGGCCCAGAGCAGTGTGCATGTGCACTGTATACTGCCCAGCCTGTGTGCCTGCCCTTCTGTAGGTGAAAGCCAGCCTCCAAGATCAGAACCTGAGGCTATGCTCTCTTCCCTCCTGTTCTCCTCAGGCTCTGAGCCCCTCTGGGTTGGTGGCTTCAGGGGACAGGCAGTAAAATTGATAACACTAGAAAGGCACTTACATCAAAATGCTAATGTTAATATATATTATATGTGTATATATATCAGCAGCAAGATAGAGGTAAAAAGGCCTAGAATAAAATAAAACTTCATTGTTAAAGGAATAAAAGAATTATATGAGCTGGGGAGATTGCTCAGTGGGGAAAGTGCTTATTGTGCAAGCATAAGGACCCGAGTTCAAGTCCCAGCACCCACATAAAAGCTAGTACAATGTGCCTGTCATCCCAGTGCTGGGAACAGAGGCAAGAGGATTCTTGAGCTCAGTGGTCAGCCAGTCTAGCCTAAATGATGAGCTCCAGATTCAGTGAGAAACCCTACCTCAAAAAATAAGTTGGAGAGTGATAGAGGGAGAGTCTCAGCATTGACCTTTGTCCTACACACACACACACACATACACACACACACACACACAGCCCATATAATGCTTTTACTCTTTTAGTAAATGAATTTTTGTTTCCAAAATTTTAATTTAGGCCTTTTTACCTCTATCTTGCTACTGTTAGAAAGGGGACTTCCTGAGTTGGGGGAGAAATTGGAACAGAATGACATTCTGTAAGGTGCTTAAGACCCATGTCACCTGCAGTGTACGCAGTAGTGTCCACTTTATTAGGCCTCTATGTTACCTGACTTCATCCTTCACAAGCCCTTAAATAGATGTTATTGTCACTGTGGCCCGGGTTCTAGATGGGGTCACTGTGGACCTCAGGCCTTTGCTGGTATAGTGGGAGTGTGGGCAGGTGTAGAAAGGAAGAAGGCAAGAGCCAGGTAACAAAGGCCTAGCCTGTCCTTTATTATTATTATTTTTATTTTATGTGTATGAATCTATTGCCTATATGTATGTGAGTGCACCCGTGTCATGCAGTGCCCACAGAGGTCAGAAGAGGGTGTCAGATCCCCAGGAACTGGAGTAAGGATGGTTGTTAGCTGCTATGTGGGTGCTGGGAGTCAAACCTGGGTCCTTTGTAAGAGCAGCCGATGCTCGTTACCACTGAGCCATCTCTTCAACCCCCAGCCTGTCCTTTTGGTTTTAGTTCCTAGTCTGTAGATCATGGTCCTCATGGACCTCTCCTGCCTGGCATCACCGCAGTGCCTGAAAGCGGGATGGTATTTCTCTAGCACGCAGAGCCCAGTTTGTAAACAATCCCTGGAGCGGGTTCTGCCACCGCCCTCGCAGCAGATGGCTCTGCAGCTGCCCACCGGACGGGGCCTCTCTGGGAGGAAGCAGACACTCAGGCTCCGTAGTGAAGTGGAGACGCCCAGCAGGGGCCCAGTGGAGGCAGCAAGGGAGCTAAGGCAAGGGCCTGTGGTGCCTCTGTCCTTTCTGCCTGCTGGAGAGGGTGATAGCCATAGCCTTTAGGGTGTGCCTCCTGTTTAAGCCTGCCTGCCCTCCTTCATACTTCCTTCCTTCCTTTCTTCTCTCCTTCCTTCC
Organism: Nannospalax galili; assembly: GCF_000622305.1. Lineage (NCBI taxonomy): Eukaryota > Metazoa > Chordata > Mammalia > Rodentia > Spalacidae > Nannospalax > Nannospalax galili. The sequence continues at coordinate 926,354 of NW_008333388.1, forward strand.
CCCTTCCTTCTTTTCTTCCTGTTGCCCTCCCTCCTCCCTTCCTGTTTTCCCTCCTCTTTCCCCATATTTTTCTTCCTCCCTCCCTTCTTCTCTCTTATCTTCCTCCCTCCCTTTCTTCCTCACTTCCTCCTCCTCTCTGATTCCAGTGAACATCCTCCTTTGCAGGACCAGGATGGCTTTCATTCCACTGTGATGCAGCAGGAGTGTCATGGCAGGGAGTCTATGCCTGAGAAGTAGCCATCACCTCCATCTTTAGGTGGGGGAGCACAGATGTTCCAGGCGTATGTTATCCAGAAGCAGCTTCTAGCATCTCACCACTCGCAATAGGAGGTTAGGTGGGTAGACCAGCTGGGACAGATCTAGGCATGGAACTCAGCAAGCTGGGATAGCCCCTCCTTGCATGACTGGCTGGCACAAAGATTCTGGGATGTGAGTCCATTTCCTGTCTGTAAAGTGAAGGTTTCTGTCCCTGAAAGACAGTTGTGAGGTCAGGAAGAATTCTAGCAGTAACTGACCCACCTATCCTTGTTTGGGTGGATGGTAGCAGTGGTCGTTGGTGGTCACCTCTCCTGTGTCCTCTGCTGAAGGACACCACAGAGCACAGATAGGCATTGTTTGGGAACTGAATGAATGCTCCTCCTGAGTGGGGGAAGGGATCCAAATTTCTTCATACAGGAGGGGACTGTACTGTGACTTTTGTAAGGCTGGGGTGGGTGGGGGAGAGAACTGCCAGGTGGAAGGAGGAGGGCCAAGCCGGTGACTGGTACAAAAGCAGAGAAGTAAGAAGTTCCTGACTGTTGGATGATAGCACTGTGCCTCACCTGGGTAGAACCTGCTCTAGGTTCCTGTTCTCCAGTCTGCTTCCTTCCTTCTGTTGTCTATCAAGGGCTCAGGACCAGCTTGAGACTGAACATGGGACTTTGGTTGCCTCTACTTAGGAGGGCTAGATTTACACACACACACACACACACACACACACACACACACACACACACACACACTTTCTGTCTCCCTATCTCTCTATTTCAGCCTCACCCTCTCTCAGCCTCTACTTCCTCCTAGAGTGGGGCTGAGGACTCTGGTCAGGTGTGTGGCTGAGTAAGTCTTTTCCTTTGGCAGAAAGGGCCACTATTATCTTGGAGGAAATTGGCCTTTGACTACTGTGACAAGAGGTCTGGAAGCCCAGAATTCAGAAGCACATTCCTGAGCCAGGGCCCAGGTGCCCTCCTCAGCTGGGCTTTATGTTCATGTGGGCCTTGCTGGCCCTGGAGGGACTGCCTTTACCCAGGTGGCCTATTCCTAGGCAGTAGACAGCTTGCTCCCTGAGCACTTGTTTTGTACAAACCTTCATGCTATCCTCCTCCCTGGAACTACTGGCTTGTGGGTGGCTGTCCTCCTGCCTACCACCCCTACTGCCTGCTCCCAAGCAGGTGTGGATAGCCCTGACCACCTATGCCCAAGACCGGACTAAGTATGCAGAAGTCCCAGTCACAGCTCTAACCTGTGCTTTCCTCCTCTCTGTCATCCTCCTGACATACTCAGTGCTTACCTAGGCCTTCTGAGGCATTGACACGTACCCTGCCCCTACTCCTGGGAACTATGAGTCACAAACGTGTGTGTGTGTGTGTGCGTGTGTCTATGAGTGTGTGATATGTTTGTGCATGTGTGTCTATGAGTATGTGATGTGTGTGTGCATGTATGTCTATGAGTATGTGATATGTTTGTACATGTGTGTCTGAGTGTGTGATGTGTATGTGTCTATGAGTGTGTGATATGTCTGTGCATATGTGTCTGAGTATGTGATGTGTATGTGTATGTGTGTCTATGGGTGTGTGATATGTTTGTGCATGTGTGTCTATGAGTGTGTGATGTGTGTGTGCATGTGTGTCTATGAGTGTGTGATGTGTGTGTGCATGTGTGTCTATGAGTATGTGATGTGTGTGTGCATGTATGTCTATGAGTATGTGATATGTTTGTACATGTGTGTCTGAGTGTGTGATGTGTATGTGTCTATGAGTGTGTGATATGTTTGTGCATGTGTGTCTATGAGTATGTGATGTGTGTGTGCATGTGTGTCTATGAGTGTGTGATATGTTTGTGCATATGTGTCTTAGTATGTGATGTGTGTGTGTCTATGGGTGTGTTGATATGTTTGTGCATGTGTGTCTATGAGTGTGTGATGTTTGTGCATGTGTGTCTGAGTGTGTGATGTGTGTGATGTGTGTCTATGAGTGTGTGATGTGTGTCTATGAGTGTGTGTGATAATGTGTGTGCACATGTCTGTGTGGGGTGTGTGTGTGTGTGTGTCTGCTGGTACACATACCAATGTGCATATGGGAGGCCAGAGAAGAATGTTGGGTGTCACCTTATTTCCTTGAGACATTATCTCTCACTGAACCTGGAAGTGGCTGGCAGCCAGTGAACCCCAGTGAACCTTCTGTCTCCACCCTCTGCAGCTCTAGGGTTACAGCCACACATGACCATAGCATGGCTGGGAATTTGAACTCAGGGCCTCATGCTTGTACAGGAAGTGCTCTTACCTGCTGAGCCATTCCCCAGTCCTCACAAACTATATTTTCTTTCTTTTTTAAAATTTTAAAAAATTTATTATTTTTATTTTATGTGTACGAGTGTATTGCCTGCATGTGAGTGCACCCTTGTCATGCAATGCTGTGGAGGTCAGAAGAGGGCTTCAGATTCCCCTAGAACTGGAGTTAAGGATGGTTTGTAGCCACCATGTGGGTGCTGGGAATCGAACCCGGGTCCTCTGCAAGAGCAGTCAGTGCTCTTAACCACTGAGCTCTCTCTCCAGCCCCTTAGCTTTCTTTTTAAAGATTAATTTTATTTGTACAAATTACCAACAAATATTTTGAAATGCAAACCAAAACTAAGTTGAGATTCCATCTCACTCAAGTTGGAATGGCTACCATCAAGTAAACAAATGACAATAAATGCCACTGAGGGGTCACGTGGTGGGACTGTGTACTCGTGCAGCCACTGTAGAAATCAGTGTGTGGGCTCCTCAAAAAATAAGAGTTGAACTGCTCTATGCCCTAGCTGTTCCATTGCTGTGGTTGGAATGTGAAATACCTTCCTTACATCCCTGTATCTGAACACTTGGGCCCCAGTGGGTGGTGCTGTTTGAAAGGCTGTGGAACCTTTAGGAGGTGGGTGTTGAGTGCCTAGCCTGGCCCCACTTCCTGTTCTCTCTCTCTCTCCTTCCAGACTTCCTGTTCCAGCTCTCTGCTTCCAGACTTCCTCTTCTATCTCTCTGCTTCCAGACTTCCTGTTCTAGCCCTCTCTGCTTCCAGACTTCC
>NW_008333388.1:930649-930908 GCF_000622305.1 Nannospalax galili
CTCTCTCTCTCTGCTTCCAGACTTCCTCTTCTCTCTCTCTCTCTGCTTCCAGACTTCCTGTTCTAGACCTCTCTGCTTCCAGACTTCCTGTTCGCTCTCTCTCTGCTTCCAGACTTCCTGTTCTCTCTCTCTCTGCTTCCAGACTTCCTCTTCTAGCTCTCTCTCTGCTTCCAGACTTCCTGTTCTGTCTCTCTCCTTCCAGACTTCCTGTTCTAGCTCTCTCTCCTTCCAGACTTCCTGTTCTAGCCCTCTCTGCTTC
>NW_008333388.1:931257-939375 GCF_000622305.1 Nannospalax galili
TTATGACAATTGTCTTTTAATCTGTTGGCCTTACTGTACATTTTTCAAAAGTGTGATGAAGACAACCAGGATGTGGGGTGCATGGGGTGTACTTTATGACAATTGTCTTTTAATCTGTTGGCCTTACTGTACATTTTTTCAAAAGTGTGATGAAGACAACCAGGATGTGGGGTGCATGGGGTGTACGCAGAGCAATTTGCCATCACTGCTTCAGGTTTAGTGTGGAGAGGAAGCAGGGTGCCTGAGTGGACAAGACACGGGGAGGAGCTTTCTTTGAACAGCTTGACTCTTGGGGCACTGATGAGGGCTTTCAAAACAGTGACCTGGGCTGAGGCGTGCTTTCATATGCTAAGGGCTACTCCTAATCCCAGGGCTGAAATGGGTGGAATCACCCAACAGGCAGACACTGGAAGCAGGAAAGAGAGTCTACAGATCAGACAAGTGAGGACAGACGCTCAGAGCTGGCTGGTGGGCACCAGTGTGAGGTAGAACCTGTCTGAGCTGGGGTTCCTTGGCAGGGCCAGAGCAGGCCTAGGCAGGGAAAGTGAGCCCAGGGAACATGAAGGGGCTTGGTGAGGGACACAGAGACTTTATCCTTTTGCTTCATTGTCTTCCTAGAGACTGGTGAGGGGCAAGGAGAGTATTTTCCCAGGCCATTGGCAGACAGGGGAAAGGAATGAAAAGAGGAGGCAGACACAAGTAGTTTGAGTGATTGCTAAGGGTCCATTGTAAGCATCACTATCACACCTGTGTCTGTTTCTAGCTCTCCTGGGCTCTGGAGCTCAGGGGTCCCAGCCACCTGGTTTTCCCTAGCCATCTGGAAGCTTTGTCAGGTGGTCATTCCCCTGATGGGCATCACCTCGGGACAGCTGGATATCTCTAACCAAGCATCAGGAGCCAGCTGATGTGGAAACATGGCCCCTTGGCATGTCCCATGTGACTGCAGAGCGTGTGTCTCAGAGGCTCTCAGAAGAGCCTCTGAGCACCTGGCATGTGGGAGCAATTGGGGAACTCAGTAGTTTAGTAACGTGGAGCATGGAGTGGAGACAAGGAAGGAAGGAACTTGTGGGAAATGTGAATTACAGCAGTGTAAATAAAAAGCGTCTCAGTAAACACATAAATAAAAAGCAGGCAGCCATCCCCTGGGAATCGTAATAAGGCTTGGGCGTGCTCTGCCTTCCAGTATTGGATTCCAGCTGCAGGACACCTCCTAAAGTCCAGCCTCCACCTCTGTAAGAGCAAGGTCCTTGTTAGAGCCCTCCACCTTGTTTTGTTTCTCATGAATTAGAATTACTGCCACCTTAGAGGGAATTTAAGAAGAAAAACATCCAGTTGGCCTGCATCTGTGACTCATTAGTTCTGTGGTTCGGTGGCTCCTTCCACTTTCCTATACAGCATCGGACCCTCTCCTGTGCATAGGTGTGTGTGTGTGTGTGTGTGTGTGTGTGTGTGTGTGTGTGTAAAGCCCAGTGTACGTGCACTTTTGAGGTCGCTGAATCCTACTGAACAAAGAGACCTACAGAATCTCCCTCTAGGCCAGAGAGATGGCTCAGTGGGCAAAGGCACTTGCCACTAGCCTGATGACCAGCGTTTTGTCCCACATGTTGGAAGGAGACAAGTGACTCCTCCTAGTTGTCCTTTGACCTCCACATGTGAGCTGTGACTTGCATGCATCTGCACGTGCACAGGCATACAACACACATGCAAACACACAAACAGTAGCTCCCACCACCTAGGATTGGTCTTGCTTCCTCTTTCGCAGTTAGGATGTGTGGTAGGAATGTTTATTGGAGGAAACCAAAGGAGAAAATGAAGTTTTGTGGACTGGGGGATGTTTTTATTTTTATTCACAGGGTTGTATGAATGGATCTTGGTCCCTGTGGGAATTCTCGGGACCAGGCTAGAAACAGATTTGATCAATGAAAGTCATTTCCAGAGAGAACAAGCCATTGATAAATTTTAGCCCTGCCTGGTCAATTGGGCTCATCTGTTTCTGGGAGGCAAGGAGGGAAGAGAACAGAAGAATGGAAAGGAAGGAATGCGAGAAGGGAGGAAGGGAAAAGGGAGGGAGGGGAGGCGGGAAGGGTGGCGCCTGCTGGGAGGAGGCTCAGGAGCTGGGCCTCCCTAGAGTCGTCTTCCTACACCCCCTCCTGCCCATGAATCTTTTATTTCTACGTCTGGGAAGGAGGAAGGGATGCAGCTTTCTCTCTAATCAGTGTGAGAGGATCCAGGATTGATCTGAGCTGTGATTGATAGATTTCCCCCAGCCACCAGTGGGGTAGTGAGTGACCCTCGGGGGAGGATGGAAAGTGTGTAGGGCTGTATGCTTCCTTAGCATAGCAGAGACTTGGGAAAGAAAATGGGCCCTCTCCTCCCAACCTTGGCCCTCCCTAAGACTGAGGAGTATGAGGCCTGGGAATCATGGCATTCCTAGGATGGGCTCCTAGACACAAGCTCCTTGGGCACTGACAGGCCCCACCAGGGGGCAAGGGGTAGCAGGAAAAGAGCATACTGGATTTGTGACACTGGATGCCTGTGCTGATCCCACTTGAGGCTACCTGTCTTCTTCCAACAGCCCCTCAGCCCTGTGACTGCATTCTCCTACTGTGGCTGGGTGTGGAACTCGAAGAGCAACGTAAACATCCTTCTAGAGACTCATCATGGCCTGGAAAGTTCCATCAAGTGTGCCTTCATGGAGTTCTAGACTGTGTACTTGAACCTGGTCATGGTACTCTGGTCTGGGTCTGGCATGCTCCCCTGTCACTCAGACCAGCCTGCTGCATTGTGGAGATGAGCCTGATGGATGTCACACTAGCCACTCCTACTGGATGGGGACCATTCCTGATGTCCCTTTGCTCAAACTGATTAAGTAGCACGTGTAGTTCAAGGTCATGGCTGGCTGACTGCTGATGTGTTGATGGCGAAAGCAGTGTGATTTCTGACAAGGGTAAACTGAGGCACAAAAAAGAGAATGTCCTTTGAGCTACTCTTTGGTGGATGCTGACCTTGTATCCTGGCCTAATGTCTGCTGCACCTGCCCATTGGTGCGTCTATATGGGCTTTTCAAAAATCAGCCCTGCAGAGTTGGTGAACATTTTGTTTTCTTGTTTCTCACAGATTCCTCAATGCCTTTTGGTTCTTAGCCTGTTTCTGCTACCAGCACTGGGGTCTTACTCCCAGACTCAGGGAGGTGAGCCACAGCCTTGGCCTTCTGCCCTGCATACGGATTCTGCTGTGGCTGCTCCTTCACTATTTGGTTTCTTTGTCTCCAGCCTCCAGAAAAGACTGTCAGTCTGGTTGAGCCAGCCCCTTAAGACTGGAGTTTCCAGTTTATGACTAGGATGTTCAGCCCTTTAGCCTCGTAAAACTGGTGTTTCTTTCAAGACCGGGTTTTCAGCCCCTTAAGACTAGGGTCTTTAGCACTTCTCTTCTCAGCAGAGGGCCAGCCCTGAAGGATGCCGACCCTGCAGCCCCCATCACCAGCACCATGTCTACCTTGAGCCATGCTGCTCTGGCAGGTTTCTGTACATGAACAAAGTAGAGGAGAAAACACCAGAAGAAGAGCTAGTTTGGAACCCATCTGCAGTTCTGCCCTGACCCAGTGTAGGCTCCCCCTGCAAGCAAGAATTAAGAGGAAACAGGAGACTACAGAAGGTTCCAGGCAGCCCGCAGGTCCTCCCAGCCATCAGATTTCCAGGTTAGGCTTTTTGAAGAATAGGATGCCCTGCACATTGGGGCCCAGAGAGGCCTCACAGGTGCCACAGGGCCAGAGTCATTGACTTGACCACAGTTGTTTTCACCAATGAGGCTGGACATGTCTTCCTGCCTGGTGACTCTACATACTTGGCAGGGGGCACTCGTAGGACTTGTGATGGATGTCTTGTGTCCTCATTGATATGAGCTGCAGCCTGTGGCCACTGGGTACCTGGGCAGCCTGTCATCTGAATCTACTGCTCTCTTGGCAGCAGGGGGTAGGTTGGGAGAAGGTGGGGCACAGGGCAGTGGATGCAGGCCATGAGGCAATGGAACAGAGACCCAGGACTGGCCCAAGGTAGGTGGAGCCAGAATTACCAGCTAAGCCTTATCCAAGGAGCTGTGGGGCACCATGGGACAGGGAGCCCAAATGCTAAAGCCCAGAGGCCTCTTGGCCCAGAGAGACCCAGAAAACAGGGGCCCTTTGCCCACTGAGCCTGTAGCCAAGCTATACCCAGAACTTAAGACACCTAAGAACTGTCCCCACAAATCTATTTCTAAGGCATCTTTGGGTCCATGTAGCCCTGCCCTGGCCTCAGGAAACCTCTGTAAAAGGATATACTTTCTTCCTGGAGTCCAGTGAAAGTCATCTTAGGTCATGTGCATGATTCCCCAGTCCTGTGTGCTGGACTTATGGGCACTTTGCCCTAGGTCCCTCAGCTGTCTTGGGGAGTTTGCAGGAGCTAAGGGACAGACCACCTACACATAGGAAAGTTGGGTTCAGATCCTGCCTACTCTGTCACACAGTCTAGAATTCGTTAAAGAGCAGAGGGTGTCAACTTCTGAACTCTCTTACTGCTAGCATGTTGTTGAATTAACTTGCACCCGCCACCACACTTCTCATTTCCTGAGAGGTAGGACCAGGTTTCCTGCTGTCTGTCTGACACCCAGAACCCAGATGGCTTGTCTCCGGGCTTGTTCTCGGTTTCCTTACTGGATCTGAATCACAGGATACAGGTGGCTCTCAGGAACACTTGGGAAGTCATCCAGGTTTTCAGAGCAGCTCCTGACTCCTTGTTCCTTTCCCCTCTTTGGCTTTGCAGCAGGTGCAGCAGGAAGGCGTGATAGGGAGCTTAGGTCATCTCAGCTACTGGGAGACACCTGCAATATAGATCTGACTCAAGTCCCAACAGTCTGGAACAAACAGACATGATTCAGGCCTCCCCACAGTCCTTACCTGTTCCAGTGTGAAAATGGTTTGTCCTTTCTGAAACTCATGGTGAGATTTGATTACCATGCAGCCATGCTGGGAGATGGTGCCCAAGGTTCTTTAGAGAGCTTAATGCCTTTCTCACAGAACTGTGTTCTTCTACATCACATCATGAATGGAAGCAGCAAGAAACCCTTGCCAGCACCGTGCTCCTGGACTAGTCCCCAGACCCCACAACCACAAGCCAAGATAGGCCTCGTTCTTTTATAAATTACTCAACTTCAGGCATTCAGTTATAGCTACAGACAGTGAGCTGAGACAATGCTTAACTCTCCAATACTGAAATGCATATTAAGAGATCTCCGCATGGGATTCTGCCAGTCTTATATTTCTTCACAGGGGCACAGGGACATTGGCAGAGCGGAGGAGATGGAAAAGCTTCTGTAAACCTGAATGTCCCTCTGTGCCCTAACCAGCCTGTTTCTTTAGGCAAATAGTTGAGACATAAGAGGAAGATCCCACTTGCCAGAGTCCTGACATGTAAAGACCAGCCAAGAAGGTGGGAGCTGAGGCCCGTGAGCCACAGAAGAACAGGACTTCCACATCGGAATCTGCCCAGCTCAGACTGTGGCTCTCTGGCTGCTGCTTGAGCTTGGGGTGTGTAGGAGACAGAAGACCGTGTGGTCCCTTTCTGGTTGCTGAGAGGGGCTTGTGGAGTGTGGCTGGCAAGAGAGCCAGCTCTGAGGTGTGTTAGGCCTAACTTTGATAGGTGGGAGTATACCCCTCTAAGTTTACTGTTCCCATCTGTGAAACTGGGACCTTTGGCATCATTGGAAAGGCCATAAAGAGCAACTAGGGAGGCTGGTCCCCGCTGGTGTGTTCCTGGGATCCTCTACCACTTACACTGCTATTGTGGTAAAAAATTTAAACATTTGAAAAAAGTATCCTTTGACAGTTTCATATGTATTTATTGTACTTTGATCATGTTCCCCCATTATCCTGCCTTATCCCTTTCCGCCTCCTGTTGAACCATTCTTTCCCACTAGACCCCATCCTACTTCCCTCTGTGTGTGTGTGTTCCGTGCATAAGATTGATGTGGGGTTATTACTGGAACACGGGCAACGTACCAGTGATTACAACCCATTTCCTGCCTCTCCCAGCAACCATTAACTATGACTCTATAGGAGAGGTCTTTGGCTCTTCAGGGAAAGGTGTGTCCTCATGAGCCCCTCCTCCATCCATGTTGGAATGCTCATGGCCCCCCCCTCCATCCATGTTGGAATGCTCATGGGCCCCGTCTTGTGCAGGTGGCCACAGCTGCTGTGAGTTCTTGAGTGTGATGGCCATGTCGTCCACTGGCTCTTAGTCTTTCTACCCCTCTTCTGCAGTGCTCTCTGAGACTTGCAGGGGGTGGTATCGATGTCTTGTTTAGGACTGAGCTCTCAACACTCAGGCACTCTCAGCAGTTCGGCCAGTTTTGAGTCTGTGCATCAGCTGCTGCCCACTGCAGAAAGACACTTCTCTGACCAGGCTGAAAGTGACACTGGTCTACGGATATAAACTCAAGTGTTTAGAAGACAGTTTCACACCATGTCTGTTGAGCAAACAAATGTGGTGAATTGCTTTTTGGTGGTAAGATCAACATAAATGGTCACTTTAGCCATTTAACTGTACAGTTCATTGGTGTTAAGTGCATTCCCACTGAGCACCACTGTCACCACCATCTGACTCCAGAACTTGTTTACTTTGCAGTTCTGAAACTGTTTGCATGGAGTGTAAGCTCCCCGCTCCTCCCCTGCCAGCAAGCTCCCTGCTTCTCTGCTTTTGTTACTATGAGTTTGACCATCCCAGGTACTCATGTCTGTGGGCTCATGTGGCTGTTTTGTTTTTGTGACTAGCTTTTTTTAAAAAATGGAAAATTGCTGGGTGTGGTGGCGCACCCTTTAGTCCCAGCACTTAGGAGGCACAGGCAGACGGATCTTTGTGAGTTCAAAGGCCAGCCTGGTCTACATAGTGAGTTTAGGTCAGCTGGAACTACAGGGAGACCCTGTCTCAAAAAGCCAAAAAAAAAAAAAGAGGAAAATTGGCCCTGGTATGTTTGGTATGGTATTAAATGCCTTTAATACCAGCACTCCAGAGGCAGGTGGGTCTCTATGAGTTTGGGGCCAGACAGAGTCTTACATTGGGGGCCAGCAAGATGACTCAGTGAGTAAAGGGCCTTCCTGAGCAAACCTGGAAACTTGAAACCAATCCCTGGAACCCACATAAGGGTGGAAGGAGAGAACCAACTCCATAGAGTTGTCCTCTGGCCTTCGTAGGTAGGCCATGGCATGCATGCATGCACACACGTGCACACAAATGCACAAAACAAGTAAACTAGTTTTTAAATGGAAAATTGGGAAATGATATATTTTAAATTTCATCCCATATTTTTGCTGAAGCAATATAAAAATGTTCATAATGGTAAAATCACCAAGAGCCCATGAAAGTCACATGCATCCATTATTAAAACCTGAAAAGCCAAAAACAAAACAAAAATCCAAAAACCAAACCAGGACAAAACACTGGAGAGCCGAAGCCTATGGCCAGTGACTCTCTAGAGCCTTCTATGTTGCAGCTCACTTTCTGACCTCTGTGTCCCTCCCCAGCTAGTTTTCTGACCTCTGCATACCCCCAACTCACTTTCTGACCTCTGTGTCCCTCCCCAGCTAGCTCTCTGACCTCTGTGTCCTCTTCCCCAAACTAGCTCTCTGACCTCTATGTCCTCCTCCCCGAACTAGCTCTCTGACCTCTCCATGCTTCGCCTAGCTAGCTCTCTGACCTCTGTGTCCTCTTCCCCCAGCTTCACTGAGGAACAATGAATGAAAACTTAGTGTTTAAGGTGTTCAACAGGATGTTTTGATACAAATACACATTGTGAACTGATTACCACAATCAAGCTAATTAGTACACCCATCACCTCACAGACATTTTTTTCTCATAAGAACACTGAAAATCTGCCTTTAAAAATATTTTATTTATTATTTTTATTTTATGTGTATGCATGTATTGCCTGTATTTTGTAAGTGCATCCGTATCATGCAATGTCCAAAGAGGTCAGAAGAGGGTATCAGATCCCCTGGAACTAAAGTTATAGATAGTTGTTAGCTGCCATGTGGATGCTGGGATTCAAACCTGGGTCTTCTGCAAGAGCAGCCAGTACTCTTAACTGATA
>NW_008333388.1:939429-972229 GCF_000622305.1 Nannospalax galili
GTATATGCGTGTATTGCCTGCATGTAGGTAAGTGCACCCGTGTCGTGCAATGCCCGCAGAGGACAGAAGAGGCTGTCTGATCCCCTGGAACTGGGTTATGGACAGTTGTTAGCTGCCATGTGGGTGCTAGGAATCGAACCCAGGTCTTCTGCAAGAACAACCAGTGTTCTTAACCACTGAGCCATCTCTCCAGCCCCCTGAAAATCTGTCTGAATGAGGCTAGGGAGATGGCTCAGTTGGTAGAATATTTGCCATACAAGTACAAGGGTCTGGGTTCAGATCCTTGCCACCCACATAAAAAGCTGGGCATGGTGGTGAGTGCCTGTAATCCTAGTGCCAGGGAGGTAGAAGCAGGAGGATTCCTAATAGGATTGGCAAGCTTTGGGTTCAGTAAGAGACCCTGTCTCAAACAGTAAAGTGGAGAGGAAGCTACTGGACATTGACCTCTGGCCTCTACACTCATGCACATGTGCACACATGCATACACACGTGCACGCGCACGCGCACACACACAGACACAGAATAAATAAAATATGTCAGAAAATCTTAATCAATGAAGAGCAGAAACATCTTTTTCTGCAATGAAATCTCTCGTACAAGTTTCCCAAAACAAAAGGGATGCTAGTAATGGATTTCATATAAAGTATTCTGTAAGTTAAAGTTAAAACTTAGAATGTTCATGATTTATTTTGATAACAGAGAAAAATGAACCCATTTGACAGTACACAATGGGAATCACAGAGTCTAGTTCACAGGTTGCTTGTAGGTCAGTCTTGACAGTCAATGATTTGTATTTTGCATGGGTAGAATACAGTATTGGGAAGAGCCAATACCAAGCTGTTGTTGGCATAGTTTTCTAACAGATTGATTGTAATTGGTGAGCTCTTTTCTCTTGGGCAAAATCAGATCCAGATACTGGATGGAGTCATGTCTGTTGCCGTATTTATGTGAGGACATAATGAATACCAGACCCACTGGGTAGTGACACCTCCAGAAGAAGCCAGTCCATGCCTGCTCATACTGGGTAGAAGCTGCACAGGTGCACCCTGCTCTCACCTCTGACCTCTAGCCTCACAGAGCAGACCCACTGGGTAGTGACACCTCCAGAAGAAGCCAGTCCAAGCCTGCTCATACTGGGTGGAAGCTGCACAGGTGCACCCTGCTCTCACCTCTGACCTCTAGCCTCACAGAAGACACTGCACTTTCTCCGCCATCATTTAGAGGCCATCCGTGATGGATGTCACTGGCCTCCAAGGTGTCAAAATCATGTACTCTAACATAAGGATGATTTTATATGTGTGGTTTAAAACAGGTCTGTTGACCTAGTGAAATTTGCCTCAAACTCCTGTTGACCCCTCCCAAAGAATCTCCTCCCCCACACATCTTGAAAACAATATTTTTCAGGTTTTAGTATGCATCAGATGTAGCGTGTAAATTCCTGAAATCTAGTGTGTGGTGTCCTAGAGAGTTGTAAACAGGAGGCACCTGGGTCCCACCTCCAGGGACCTGGACTTAGTAGGTCTGAGGCAGGGGAGGCCTGAGCGTTTCTTTCTAGCAGGCTCACAGTGGTGTTGGTAGCAAGATTCAAGTCAGCCGTTCGGCAGCTTCTTAACCAGCGCTCTCGTTGGGGTCCTCCTTTCTTGAGGCATATGGGCCTGTGGATTTCCTCTGGGCTGCCTTCCTCTCCTCTGGGACATGAAGAGACTGGACTCTGGAAACTTTCCGAGGGCTCACTGAGCTGGAAATGCTCTCTGAGTCCAGTTTCTTACAAAAGTCTAGTCAGACATAGTTGAGGTCAGACCTGCCTCTGTCCTTATGGGGAGTTGTGACCTTTCAGGGAACCACTTACCTCCCACCTGCAGTTTTCCCATCTGCAACCTCAGCTCACTCATTTAACCCTTGCCATCTCCACAAGGATGAGGGAGTTGAAAGTTGGATTTGTAAGCGATGTACCACTGCCTCTAACGTGCATGGAGCCATGACAGTTGTGTGTGAAATCACACTAATTCTAGGGAAACAAGGACATTTCAGGATGAGCTACAAGATGCTCCAGGTTCTGGAAGGTTCACTGCAGAGTGGACCTGGCACTCTGCCTTATGGGTCCCTTCCCAGGGGCCTCCTCCCTACTTACAGGGATCCACTGAGCCTCTGCTGATTGCACATGATCCTTGTGCTGTGAGGGTCAGACAAACACCGTCGTGCCCCTATCTCTCCTGGAGCCACCCTTTGTGCTTTGGTTTCCTGGGCTCTGCATGGCTGCTGAGGGCCTGAGCTGCCGCACTGCAGGAGGACAGCTTCTTGATGCTGCTGATGTTGGCGGTGATGCCGATGGTGCGAGCTGGAAATGGGGTGCTACGTCATCGTCGTCATCGTTATCATCATCAACAGCACAGCCACCAGACAGCTTGTACCCATGCTGGGCTGGCTGTTTGTCATAGCTTGTCTCTTGAACTCATGGCAACTTTTTAAGGTAAGTATCATCACCTCCATTTTACAAATGTGGAAAGAAACCAAGGCTCATAGAGAATCAGCTGCTGGTATATGTTAGCTTTTCCTTACCATAACAAAGTACCTGAGGTAGGCTACTGCTGAAGGAAAAAATGGTATATTTAACTCACAGTTTTGGAGGTTGACAGTCTAGGCAGCATGGAGCAGGCTTTCGTTAGGTCACATGGCAGATGGTAGGAATGTGCGCATGTGCTGGAGGAAGTAGTCATTGTCAAGCAGGAAGTAAGAGAGCTGTGAGGGCTGGGCTCAAACTTCCATTATGACCCTTAGGTGGAAACTGACTAGGTCCCCACAGAAATATCTTCACTCTCAAGCATGCAGTCCCAAATGACCCAAGGGTTCTCACTAAGCCGACTGTGTGAAAGATATAACAGCCCCTCACAGTAGTGCCAGCCTGGGTACCTAGCTTCCAACACACCAACCTTTGGGGGTGGGGAGGGCAAAACTTCTGCATCATAGCGTGGCCAAAGTTACCCTGATACTCAGTATGTTTGTGTATGAAACACAGAACCTTTCAGGCACCAGTGGGGAGTGTCACCTCCTTCATGGACCACATGTGGCCACACAGGGTCTATCAATCCCCAGTGACACCCATCCATTCATAGGTTTACTGTTGCTAGGGAGTAGCTGGGATGGGCAGGATATAGATGGGGATGGTGTGCTTGCTGGGTTGGGACAGAGCTCAGAGCAGCCTGACTGCGGTAGATGTCACACCTTCTGCTGTTCTCCCCTATGTTATCAGATGCAGGGGAGCTGGTAGGAAGTTTGCAGCTGTCCCACTGGGGACCTGACAGTAATGTGCATGGGTACCTTTTAGGGGCTTGAGCTTGGGGACAGGTTTGTCTCCATTTCCACCCAGGCATAAGCTGTTGTTGGGCTGAGCTTTCCAAGCCCCATATTATTCCCTTCTTGGAAAGCCTCCCTGCTCCTTGCTGCCTAGCTGCTGGCTGACTCCTCGCTTTGGTCTCCAGGGCCCATTTCATGTGACCCTCTGAACAAATGCAGCTTTTCTCTATTCCCCAGAAATGCCCTGACTTACTGCCTTGAGCCCTGCCTGTGCTTTCTCTTGTCCTCCTCTTACTGCTGGGCCACGTCGTGCTCATCCTTTGAAGCTCCAGCTTAGGCCTGGCTTCCCCGGGCTATTCTCATGGGTCTTTGAGATCTCCCATGCCTTCATTTCCCCTACCCACACAGCCTTTCCTACTGAGTACCACCATGAGTCCTTTCTCTCTTCCCTTCACCCAGCACTGGCAACATTCCATACATCCCACCCAAGCAGTGTGCTCTGTCTGTGAGGACAGGCAGCCCATCTGATTCTGTGTGTCTCATTTGGTTTTCATCTATGGCTGTACTCTGAACACAGTTGGCATTTACCTTGTGACTGCTGAGTAAAGGACACACTGTTCTGGGGTGACAAGGCATTGTCCCTTGCTTCTCTCCTCATTTGTAAAATAAGGGGTTGAACTCTGAGGGTGGTCTACCTCTAGTATTTATCAGATCCATTGGGGCTCTTGTTAAAATGTATGTTCCTGGGCCCCTCTGGTGGTGGATAGTCATAAGAAGATCTGAGGTAGGCCTGGGTGTCTGTATAATTTACACATGACCAAGAAGTTGAGCGAGGTAGGCGGTTGCCAGACTATCCTTTGGGCAGCTTGAGTCTTGGAGACTGAGAGGTGGCCAGAACTGTAAAGGGAAGACGAGGCTATAGAGTGGTAACTATAGTGAACGAGGGAGGAGTTATTCTCACCATCACCATCCTCAACCACGATCATACTCATCAGAACCATCTGTATTATTATAGTCATGACTATTTAGCATCATCACTGTCATGACCATCTTCATATTATGAAAACTATACATATTGTTAGAGCCATCCCGTCATTATCACCACTACCACATCATCATCTTCATCACCATCCATCTTCATCATCAGAACTATTTGTATTATTATAGTCATCAGCATTATAATCATCTTTATAACCGTCATCACAACCATGATCATTTTCATCATCATCAAAACCATCACTGTTGGGGCTGGAGAGATGACTCAGCAGTTAAGAACACTGACTGCTCTTGTAGAAGACCCAGGTTCGAATCCCAGCACCAACATGGCAGCTACCAACTGTCTGCAACTCCAGTTCCAGGGTATCCAAAGCCCTTCTCTGTCCTCTGAGGACACTGCACAACACAGGCATACTTACATACATGCAGGCATAACGCTCATACACATAAAATAAAAATAAATGTTAAAAAATCTCTATTATTATAGTCATTACCATATCACCATCATCACCATTGCTACCACATTATTACCTTCATGAGTATCACCATCACCATAATTACCATCATCTTCATCATCTTTATCATCATCACCACCATTATCATCATCAGAACCATCAGTAGTAGTATAGTCATCACCGTATCACCATCATTACCACTGTGATCCTGGTTTTCATCATTATCATCTTCACCATCACCATCACCATCACCATGTTCATCATCATCTGCACCGTCACCATCGTTATCTTCTTCATCTTCACTGTCGCCATCACCATCATGTTCATCACCTTCACCTCATGATCAGCATCATGATCAGCTCTATCACCATGACTTCTTCATTATAACCGTTACCATTGCCATCACAGTTACCAGCACTGTCCCCACCACCATCATCACCATCGTCATCTTTTTGATCATGACCACCACCTCCATTCATCAGCAAAGCCACTGCTGCCCAGTGCTCGCTAGAGACCAGGACTTGTATTCCTGTCTTTTTGGCTTAACTTCCTTCACTCTCCCTAGAATTTTTAAAAATTAAATCCTAGGGGAGGCTGGGTGTGGTGCCTCACTCCTGTAATCTCAGAACTCAGGAGGACGAGGCAGGATGATTGCTGTGAGTTCAAGGGCAGCCTGAGTTACATAATGAGTTCTAGGCAGTCCGGGATAGAGGGACACCCTGTCTCAAAAAGCAAAAACAAAAACAAGCAAAAAAATATCCTAAAGGACTTTTTAACCCTAAGGACTTAGGCTCCAGTCAGCAATGCCCCCAACCTCCGCCCCACTGATGACCCATCCTGCTGCAGGACTGAGCCTCCACCTTTGGGAGGGAGCAGCCAGGGGCACTGCTTCCATCCCCATACCCCACTGTCTTTATACCAGTACTGCTTCTTGCCAGACTGTGCTTTGAATCCAATCCAGGCCAATGTTTCTTTTGTATGATCGCAAAACAAAGATTTTATTTTTCCTTCTCCCCAACCCCATTCTGCCCACTCTAAACTCCTGTGAAAATAGCATTTGTAGCCGAGCCTTGGGCCAATTTGTGTCTTTGTGCTCAGTGCACGCGCTCTATCTTTCACACCACAAACGGCTTTGCTGAGGAAAAAATATGTTTTCTCTCTGCAAAATTGCCATTTTTAGGCAACACATAGAATGCAAAAGAGATGACTCCACTTTTTCTTCCCCTGGAAAACCCCACCAAGATGTTGTTTTCCTTTGCTTTTTCTGGAGGGGAGATATTTTTTGACAGCTTTCATTGCTAATCTGGCTCTGAGCCCTACAACAAGTGCCAACTCGTAAAAGAAGCAGAGAAAACTTAGATTAGCAAAGATAAGATTCTTGCAAAGGGGAACAACACCCCAGAACTCAGCATTAACAGGGCCTCATTAGCAACCCTAGGCTCCTGTCCCACAAGGACCAACCCCTTGGGGGCCTGAATAGGGAGGCACTCTGGCTTGGAACACAGCCCCTTAAGCACAGGGACTGTCCACTCACTGGAGGGTTCCCAGAATGCCCCTGTTCAATATATCCTTCGAGAGTTTCTTAATGTAAGATGGAGATGGGCAAGGTGTTTGGGGGCTGCAAAACCCAACCAGATGTGGGTTCTGCATCAGTTTTGTCCAGCCTAGCATGGGAGGGAAGAGTTGAATGGAATTAGTATCCCCATGAATCGATGCATTGGTGGGGAAATGCAGGGAAAGTCCTAGCTCCCAGGCAAGGTTCATTTAGCCAGATAAGCATGGAGTAGGGAGGAGAGACAGAGAGGTGACAGTTGAACTGACTAGCAAGTTTCATTTTTGGTGTGCAGACCTTGGACCTGGTCTGAGACTACATGAAGCCAACTTCCTGCACTCCCTTCCCCTCCCTTCACTGGCCCAGCACACACACACACCCTCTGTAGCTGGAAGGAGCCCTTTAGATGCTGGCAGCAGCTGCTGATGTGCCCAACTCTCGCTTTACTGGGCTCATTTCTGAGATTCTCATGACCCAGGTTTCCACGCTCCTGCTTGCCACTATGAGTCCAGTAGACCAGAGCCAGGAGCACACCACCGCCTTGTCTGCAACACCACACTGTTATTCCATTTCAGACCTTCCTGCTCAGCCTCCTGCTAGATCATCAAAAGCCCATCCAGCTGGTCCAGGCCCAAAGGAGCTGCCTAAGGAAAAGCCCAGCAAGAGTGCAGTTTGGCTTAGCTTGGGTTCAGGAGTCCACTCAACATCAGTCAGTGGGCATGGTAATCTCAAACCACGCCATGAGGACCCACCCCTTTAGAATCAAAAGTGAAGTCAGGAAAGAGGTTACTGTGAGCTGAGAAAGCTACCAGGTGCTCCCCATGTCACCACACCTTTAATTCACAGTATCTTCTCTGAACCCCAGGCTTCCAGTCTTTAAAACAGCAGCAAGGTTCTCAGCCTTTTGGTTGAGATAAAACATAATATGACCACAAGACCACCTGTTTCATGAGATTGTTTAATCCTGAAATATATGTAGTAAATAGCAATGGTCTGCACACCTTATGATGGGTCTGAGGGCCTTTTCAGACACCACTTGAGGCCTTTCACATGAGGCCATGGATGTGGGAAGGTCTCACTCCTCACCAGTCCCACTCTCCAGGCCTAGATCCTGAGAGTTGAGCAAGGTGCCAGGTGAGCCTGGTCCTGTCATTCTGGCCACAGTCCTCACCAGGTCCCCCGATACCACTTGATATAGGGGTTCAAAGAGCACCTCTAGAGAGGTTCCAGGTTAGTGTGTCCCTAAAGAAAGAATCAAGGAGAGACAGAGTTGCAACAGAAGCAGACAACTTATGAGGGAAAGGTATGCCTCTAAGGGAAGAAGCAGGCAGCTCTGCAGATCTCTGGTGCCGTTGCACAGAGGTTGGGACCCCTGTGTCAGACAGAATGGCTTCTGGCTCATTTGCATGCTGAGGGCTTTCTGGCTGATTTCAATAGTATAGGTTTTCCATGCATGCTCTGTTACATGTACTTCTACATACAGCTTCATGAATCATCACTGTCTCAGTAGCATCTTAAAACTCCACTCATGGGAGTGCCTTTTAGTATTCCAATGCCACAGGTCGCTCTCTAGAGGGCTTCACTGGCTATGGTTGGAAGGCTAGGTGCTTTCCAGCCTTGTTCTTGGCCAACTTGTTTTCTTATGTTAACTTTGTAAGGCTTTAAATCACCTCCTGGCCTCACTCTCTGCCCTATTCTGGACTTGGTACTGTTCTGGAATGTCTGCTGCCACTCAGATGGAAAGGGAAGGGGATGAGTGCTCTCCAGGTCAGGGGGCAGAAGGCTGAGCTCTGTGGGTTGCAAACAAGCCCAGCTTGGGCAAACAACACAGAAGCTAGAACAAGGATCTATACTCTGCAAGTGTGGCAGGCAGAGGGTTGGATCCCAGAGCAGACTGATGTTGGAATAAAGAATGGACACCGAGGAATGTGCATCAAGTGTGCACTGAGTACCTACAGCAGGCTGCGGAGTGACGCACATAGTCTGGGCAGCATTACTGCTGGTTCGTCTGTAGGAGGTTTGGAAAGGGGGAGGCAGGAGGCATGGAGATCACCTTAGATATTACAATTTTGTTGTGGGTAGAAAATGATCAGAGCCAGTGTTGCTGAGCAGCGATGGAAAGAAAGGGGCTAACCCATGAGAAATTTTGAAGGAAACATTGAGAAGGGAAATTTGAGTAAAGGAGTTGGAGTCCCAGGTTCTGGGCACTGGCAGAAGTGTAGGGGAAATACCACTAAGGGGAACAAATGGGTGAGATCTAGGTATTATTGACTCCTGGGTTCCTTCTCTGTTAGGCAAATGTTTGGGCTGTGAACACCATAGGCTGAGCAGCTTAAGCAAGATGGCTAGTTCCCAAAGTTCTGGAGGCTGCAAGCCCAGGCTCAGGATGGCAGCTCGGCTGGCTTTGGTGAGGACCAGGGGACACAGCTTCCTCTCAAGCCCTCCTCTCCTGTCCTGTCTTCTCATAAGGGTGCTAATCTCCTTTTGCGGGCTGCATCCTCATTTAAAACTGCAAGCCAGCCTCTGTCACCATCCCTTGAGGGGCTGAGGCTCTGAGGAAATTTAGACATTTGCCATACCAGTGAATGCAGGGGCAGCAAGACTCCCCCTAAAGGGACAAGTGCCGACAGCATCCGAGATAGAAAGGAAGACAGACCTCTTTGACAAAGGTCAAAGGTTTACTTTGGGGTTTCAAGGCCCTCAGTCCAAAAGGCTAATTGGGGCGGACTGTGTAGGTGAAGAGACCTAGAAGGGAAGGTGTGGAGAAAGTGGTAGAAAATTGGTTTGAATTCTTGGCAACAGTGCACAGAAGAAGAATGGGCAGGGCCCTCCCCCAGGACTGGCCTACGCCAACTTCACTGGGCTCCTCTAGGTACAAGGCAGGTTTGGTGCTGGGGGAGGTAGAGAGGTGTCTTCTTGGTCCTTCAGGAGCTCACAACTGAAGAAGATTGAGAGTGGTCTCAGAGGCAGTGCAGGGGTCACCCTTAGCTGGCGCAGTGCTATCTCTGCTAATCACAAGGAGTGGATCTTGTACCAGTATGCTAGCTTGGATTTTCATGTGTCCATTGGGATGATGGTGTTACACAGGGAAGCAACACATGAAAGACCTTTGTCTAGTTCCCACCACATTTATTAAGTGATGCTCTTAGGTGTAACTGTTTCCAAGGAGACAGGTACACATCCTGAGTGCTAAATGCTAGCAACTGGACTCCTGTGAGACTGGATGGCTGGCTCAGCTTGGAGGTGCAGCTCCTATAAACAAGAATTACATGGTAAGGAGCTTGTCCAAGGCAGTGGGGCCTCTTTTATTGCTGGGGGAACTTTGCAAGAGTTAGAAAATGAAATGTGTGTTTATCAGACAGGGAGGCAATTGGGTTCCTGGATATTTAGCCAAAGGAGTTGAAAACATATGTCCACACAAAAGCTTATACATATACGTTGATATATTGCTAAAACTTGGGAGTAGCCAAGATTTTTGGTCCAGTTTGATTTCTGTTGCTGTGATAAAACACTGACAAAAACCAACTTAGGGTTCATTTGCCTTGTACTTCCAGGTCACGGTCCATCATTGAAGATGGTCAGGGCAAGCATTCAAACAAGAAGCAGAAACTGTAGAGGAACACTGTTTGCTGGCTCGAGTACGTCCTCACTTAGCCTACGGCCCAGGACCATCTGTCCAGGGAATTGGTGCTGCTCACAGTGGACTGGGCCTTCCTACATCAATTAACAGTAATACAATTCCTCCATAGACATGCCCAAAGGCCACTCTGGGAAATCCAGTTGAGACTCCCTTCTCAAATGATCCTAGGCTGTGTCAGTATGACAGCTAAAGCTAACTGGGACAATGTCCTTCAGTAGGTGAATGGATAAACAAACTGTGGTATGATAAACAAACAATGGACTATGAGGTAGTACTAAAAAGTTATGTGCTTTCAAGCTACAAAGTGCATCCTACTAAGCCAGTCTGAAGAGGCTGCATTCTAGGAATGCAAAACTGGAGATGATAGATGGATCAGTGGTTATGAAGTTTAGAGAACAGAAGGGTGAGTAGGCAGAACACAGAGGACTTAGCGGCAGTGAAAATACTGTTTTGAATTGTGTATCCTAATGATAGGATATTGATGGGTGATGTTATGTGACATTTTAATAGTAGATACATGTCATTATGTGTTTGTGAAAATCAATGAATTCACATCAAGAGTGAACCCCAATGCAGAGTATGGAGTTGGGGTGATGGTGCATTAGTCTAGGTTCATCAGTCATAACAGATGGCCATTGCAGTGGTAGACGTTGATCATGGGGGAGTGGGGGCATCTGTGGCAGTTATCGTAAAGCTCAAACTGTTCTAAAACATGAGGCCCATATTAAAAAGAAAATAGATCTAAATAGTGTGGAGGTTCTGAAGCCTGGTGCTCATGTCCTGTGGTGACTTCATAGAGTAGTTACTGAGCAAGCCTCCAGGCACTGACTCTGCTTGGGGGCTTTCTGTGCAAGGCAGATGGGGAGTGTGGCTGGGCAGGGGCAGGAAGGAGGGAGCTCCCAGCCCCATGCTGCTGTTGTCTTGCACTTTCAAGGTGTGAGGTACCAGGGGCAGAGGGCGTTTTTTAAACAACGTTTGTTAAACAATGAGCATTTGCTCTCCTGTTCTACCACAGGATGGCAGGGAGGAGTGAGTGCCAGATTATGTGTAAGGCAGCAAACGAGGGGCAAGTAGCTGGTCTGAGACACGTGGCCAGGAAATGGAGTGTCTGGGTCTTTGCCTTGTGGCAAGCAACCCGACAGTCAGTGAGTCAGGCAAGTTGCTGATGCCTGGAGTGAAGTGATTTAGGGCAACTTACCACTTCTGAGCCTCAGTTGCCTTGTCTTTAAAATGGGGGCAGTGCCTTCCTTGCAGAATTGCGGTAGGAAATGAGTGATGTAATGGACACGAACTTTCTAGATTCATGTGGCGACTTTAAGAAACAGACTGTGAACCACAGTTGGGATTTTAATTTTCTAGGAATCACATTTGAACAGGTAGGAAGAAGGCTTGGGAGAGCTCAGTGGGTGAAAGCACTTGCAGCGTAAGCCTGGTGACCTAAATTCAGACCCCTGGAACCCACATGAAAAAGCCAGATGTGGCTGTGCACCTCTGTGATCCCAGGTCTCCTATGGCAAGATGGGAAGGCAGAGATAGGCGCTCACTTGGAAGTTTCAGGCAGCTAGCTCGGAGTGCCCAGCACAGGAGCAGAGCAAGAGAGACCCTGCCTCAAACAGAGTAGAGAGAACTGAACCCTGAAAGTTGTCCTCTGACCTCCTCACGAACACCATGGCATGCACAGACAGACACACAGACGCACACGGTTAATTTTAAAAGTAGATGAATTTTAATTACGTTTTATTTTACCTGATATATAAAATACCACTGAAACATGTAATCAACATAAAAGTTATTCATAAACTATTTTAATATTTTTGTGTGTGGTGGTGCTGGGGATGGAACCAGGGGTCTTGGCATAGCCCCCCTTGACTCTGGCCCAGATTCTTTGCTGTCCGGCGTGTGTGTTGCTTTCAGGATACAGCCCACTTTGAACCAGCCGTGTTTCAGTGTTTGGCATCCACACATGGCCAGGGACTTCCATGCTGTGGAACATCACTGTCTACAGGTAGAGGCATGTTCTCTTCTTCCTCTCAGGGGGGAAACAGTATCTCAGAGCTTCACCTGTTACATACCCAGTTTATACTCTATCCGGTGTATTCTAGGATGATTAGGTCAAGAACTTTATTTCACGTGCCATAATGTATATCCAGAGAATCAAACTCATGAGTTCCCAAACTTGCAATCACAGGCTCATGCCAAGTCAGGAATTAGTCTTTTGTTGCGGAAGCAATTTGTGTTCTTCTCTCCCTCTGTACTTACCAAGCCTGCCATGCGTTACATTAAGTATGTGAATTCCCTACTCTAAATCTTTTGGAAGTAAGGATGTGCACCCCCCGTCGCCTCTCTCCCTGTACTCCAAGGGTCCATCTCTCAGCTGGCCTTAGTGGGCTGTCTTCAATCATATTTTCTGAATAGAATCCGTCAACCAAAGGCACTAGCCTCTGTGGACAGGAGAAGCATTGTAGAGAACAGGCTCTGAAGTCAGATTATGTAAAAATGTGTTGAAAGGCAGTGGGGACATCAAAGGTAACCTCAGAATTGAAGTTTTGATTCCCTCAGACATGGATCTGGTATAGGTGAGTAGAGGGTGCTGGCGTGGGCGTGTTTGGGAGACATGGCAGAAACAGAGTGTCTGGAAATCCATCCCAGGTGCTGGAACCATCATGAAACTAATTCTTCTCAAACCTCTGTGAGATGTTCCAACTACTAATAGAAGGGGACCAGGTAGCTCTTCACCTGATCCCTTCAGGGCCCCATGCTGGGCGAGAGCTGGCTGCCACCCTCTTGCAGATGTTGATTCCTGGGGGCCGTGTGGAGAGCAGTCCCCGATCCCCATCTATGGAGACAGGTTGGAAACTGGAAGCAGGATGTCAGTCGGTTCTGACTGCTCTGAGGAGTGTGGCGGGCCTGGTGTCTGCTGTGGTGGGTGTGAAGAGAGACGGATGACACTCTCCTGGTTTTGTTTCCATCCTGATCCCACCCTGTTCTTTTAGAAAAGTTTCTCAGTTCCCCTCCAGCAAATGCTTCCACTGCCAAAACTAAACATATGGCTGAGCAAGCATTCTATGTCCACATTCAAACTGTGTGGGAGTCTTTGAGAACCCAGCCCACCCGGCTGGAGAAACACACACACACACACACACACACACACACACACACACACATCTTAGCAGCAGGGATCCATGACCAGTACAATGGGGAACCTTTGTGGAGGCAAATTCCTAGCAGGTAGCCATAGCGGGGGCAGGGAAGCCTTCATGTTCTAGCTACCTTCATGCCCCCGAAATCTTGCAGTTTCAGGGATGGAAAGCATGCCTTTGTGGGAGGTAATTCCCGACCTGCAAGTGTGGCCTGTGCTCAGCTGCCCAAGCTAGTACCTGCCCCTTGCTCCTGCAGGGTGATTCTCTGTGCCCCAGACTGCCAACCATCAGATGACCTGGGGGCTCATAAGGCACCCTGACTGCCCCCCAGGACAGAGTGAGGACAGGGGGCTTTGGGGTTCTGTGCACACTCTGCAAACTGTGCCTCCAGGCAGGAGTGGGAGGCCAGGCTCCGGGCTACATTGCCTGGGAACTGGGAAATGAAGACTCAAAGGAGGCCCAGCCATCCTTCCAGCCCCCACACTTCTCACTACCACCCCTGCAATTTGACGGTTTGTTCAGTACATCGGAGGCTGTGGCTGAGCCTTGGTCAGAAGTCTGAGCAAATTGGAGCTGAAATTGTCTCAGCAGGTAAGGGAGCACTCACTGTCAGCCTGGTCTCTGTGGACTAGCAGGGAGAGAAACACACTTCCCTGCCTGCATGTGGCTGCTGGCTCCCCCCAGGAGCCCAGACCTGGCCCTTGCATTAGAGCCCCAGCTCTGCCCCAGAATGAGCACTGTTAACAGAGATCCAGGCAGATCTAAATATAGATTCATTAACTGCTGACAAGTAGCAATGGTCTGTCCATTTCTGTAGACTGCCTGGAGTAGCTGGAGAAACCCAAGCCTTCTTAGCCTTAGGTTCTGCACCTATGAAAGGGACTGTGTGGAGAAGGGGTGGAGGGGAGATGGCTCAGTGGATAACACGCTTACTTCTCAAGCGTGAGGACTGGATTTTCGAACCCCAGAACCCACAAAAAGTTGGGCAGGTGTGGCAGAGCTTGGGATATGGAGATGGCATTCCCAGAGCAAGCTGGCTAAGCTAGCCCAATACAGCAGCTCCAGGTTCAACCAGAGACCCCCTCCCAATAAATAGGGAGCACTGGAGGAATACTTGTGTCAACCTCCAGCCTCATGCACATGTGCTTACTCACCTGCACACATGTGCAACCACACACATGCAGTCATCATGTACACACACACATAAACCACATACATATGAAAAGAAAAAAAATGGAAGAAAGGGGACACATGAGCACCCTTAGTCTAGTTCTAAGGACCAGAAAAGATAACACAGGCAAAAACACGCATGGTCTCTGCCTGCCCCCACCCCTGTCGTCTTTGTCCATCTGATGACCACTTAGCTGGGGATCTGACAGTCCTTATCTCACCTGACATCATCATGTGATCTCCCACATGGAGTTGACCTTTCTGCCTTGGTCACACTGGGGCTACCCCCTCCCCTCTACATTAATTTGTCCAGTTAAGATACAAAATAATTAACTTCATTATGACATTTTCATGCATATTTGTCAGTATACTTTGTTCTTATTTGCCCCCCTCACCCACTGGTCTCCCCATCCTCTCTGCTCCCCTCTTTCTGGCCCCCTCCACTCCCAAATGCTCCCACTTCCTGCTTTCATGTTACATAGATTCCATTACCTTCTCCCCCCATCCCTTTCTCCCCTTTCTAATTCCAACACACACATATTTTCCTCCCCCCACTGTCGACCAGCAACAAACAAAGTTTTGTTCTCTTGCACAAGCCAGGTCTCTGTGTCCACATTCAAAGTTACTGTACCTGCTACTGGTAGCCACACTAACCTAGCCGAGTGCGGGCTTCGTGGTGATTCATGGCAGGCGCTGTTGTATGACTTCTTTTCCTGGACCATGTGTTACTGCCCTGCCCTGTCTCTCATATGTCATAGTCCCATGAGTGAGATGGGTTGGACTTTTTGAGGCATGTGTTTGTGAGTCTGTGTGTATGTTTGTTTGCATGTGTGTGGGCCAGAGATTGATATCTGGTCTTTTCTTTGATCACTCTACTTTATTTACAGAGGCATGGTCTCTCAAACCCAGAGCTTGCTGATTCGACTAGTCTAGCTAGTCAGCTTGATCTAAAGATCCCCCATCTCTGCCTTCCTAAACACTGAGATTACAGGTGGGCTGCCACACCTGCACCATACTTTATGTGGGTTCTGTGGCTCTCACTTGTATGGAAAATGCTTTACCCACTGAACCATCTCTCCAGCCTCTGGGTTAGACTTCTTTAGGAGAGTCTGAAGTTTGGGCTTCTGGGCACAGCTTATACCATCTCCCTTTGAACTGATGTGTTGGGGGCCTCTGTTATGTGAAGTAGAAGTCTCTTCATATCCGGATAGCTCACGAGCTCGGAGTTATGTGCTGAGACTCCTTTCATAGCAGGGTGCCTTCCTGGCATTTTTCCTGACTCTCCTTTTGAAGTGCGCGCCACAAATGCCATAACATAAACATGGCCTCTGGCTCTAGGAATACCATGCTTTCCTGTGTGATTTTTCAGGTAGTCAGCGGTCTGGCAGCATGGCAGAAACCTACTTCCATATGCAAATAGAATGTCTCACAAAGTATCTAATCAGCCAAAGCTTTTACCACTACCCCCATGGTATAAATATCCCAGTCTTCTCTCAATGATAGAGAGCTGGATCATAGAGAGCTGGATCACTTGAAGCTACACTTAATAAAGCTGTAACACGGACCAAGCAGAGTCCCTCGTCTTACTACTGATCCAGCCTCTCCAGAGGCAGCATTCCTCTGTCACTGACTCATGGATCCAGCTTCAGCCGCCTCATACTTTCCTGCGTGTTCTAGCGGCCGGTGGAACTTGCATATTGAGGAAAGTAGACGGGTGAAATCAGGGCGGAGACACGGCTGGACAACGCTCCAGCAGCAGAGACCCACAGAGACACGGAGAAGCCCGCGGGGCCAGACCCGCCTTCTTCCAGGGCACGCGGCTGAGACCAGGGGACCGATCCCTGCGGGACCACACGCACCATACTGATGCTTTCTGCTTGGACGGGGCAGAAGACTAGAAGCTACTATGAATTGTGATGGGCTCTAAAGGAAAAAAAAGAACTATCAATTTATATTTGTGTCATGAATGGAAAGCATTACTTAAGCAAGGCAGTGCATCTGCCCATGGGTTTATGTTAAGAGTGTCCTTCATCGGATGGGACTTTAATGGAAGCCGGCGGCATCCGGAAGTTTTGTCTCAGCTGTCACTGTGTAGCTGGTGTGTGTTCTGCTCCCAGCACAGTCAGAACCCAGGCTTGTTACCTGCCCGGCGCTAGGAACAGAGTCAGTCTTTGACAGCCTCCCTCTTCCCAGGCCTTGTGCAGTGCCTCCTCTTGCTGCCTCCATCTTAGAGTCTTAGGACACAGAGCCTCTGGTCTGATGTTCAGAGAGACATCCAGCCTCCTTCCCAAGGCGGTGAATATATGAAGTGGACTGAGGCCTCAGGGGATGGGGCTCAGGGTGCCTTAAAGACAGGCGCATGTGCTCTGTAGAACGTTCTAGGCCCTCACCACTCTGTCTGCAGACTGCAGCATTTCCCAAGAAGCTCACCTTTCCATGGTGTGCACTGTGTGCCAAACACAGGCCCTTTGGTGGACTGACCCTGCTCTTCACGGTAGCCCTGGAGATTTTACATTCAGCCTGTTAATCAAGGGTTGGCCGGGACTTGAAGAACCATGGGAGAAGAGAGAGGTGGGAAACTGGGATGCTCCTTTCTAGAAATACCCAGAGGGTTTCTCCTGTTTAAAGCATGTGTCTCTCTTGCATTTCCTCCTTAAACACCCAGTAGAGTTCTTATTTCCAGAATGGATTGTGGGCGATTGTGGGAAAGGATGTTGAACGGCAGGAGAGGTCACTTAGAGGGTGTCATGCACACCAGCCTCCTACCGTTGAATCATCTGACCCACCCTGAACACTAGCCTGA
Organism: Nannospalax galili; assembly: GCF_000622305.1. Classification (NCBI taxonomy): domain Eukaryota; kingdom Metazoa; phylum Chordata; class Mammalia; order Rodentia; family Spalacidae; genus Nannospalax; species Nannospalax galili. Next base: position 956,480 of record NW_008333388.1, read on the forward strand.
CACCGCCAAAGAGTCCAAACTCAACTCCTAAGGCCTTGGTTTGAGATCCCCTCACCTTGACCTCTAAGCTCCCAGGTGTCAGGGCAGATAGAGGCCTGCTAAGACAGGGAAGGGGATGTGGCTCTGGTGGAAAGAGAGGCCCACTGTGCATCTCTGTCATCTGTTCCAATGGGCTTAGCTTTCCCTGGACAGGCATGCCCCACCCGCCTGGCATGGAAGAGGACCTGATCTCCATTGATTTTGCAGCTTCTCTCTTCTTTCATAACCTCTGCCTTTCTGCTCTGTTTGGGCTCAGCTGGGAAGCTAGCACAATGACCTCGGATTGGATTTCTCTTCTGGGTTCACACATATGCGGAAGTAAAGCATCTTCAGTGGTCAGCGTCAGCCCCACAGGCACCCAATCAATGTTCCCACTCTTTCTGGAAGTTGGAACCAATTAATCAAGTCAGCCTGTGCCTCTGAGGGATGTGCCGGCCAGGGTCAGAGCTGTGCAGCCTCTGCCAGCCACACCACTGCTTCCTTTACCTCCAGGCACAACAGAGAGCCGCTAGGCCTGCAATAACTCTGGTACTGGCCGGTTGAAGTGTCACCCAGATTTCTGGAAGCCTGTTTCTGAGTCTTGGCTCCTTTGCCTGATGCCTGGGAGCTTGGTCTCCATTGGAGGGGAGGGGCTAGCAGCCACCCTCCCTTTGCCCAGTTGCTGCTCTGAAAAGCAGGATGTAAATATTTAATCATAAGGGTGGCATCTGGAAGGGAAGGAGTCAGCCCCTTTTTATGTCACAGAGACCAAAGACTCTATGGGTAACTGTGGGGTAAGTGCCCATCAGCATCTCCTCAGTTACCCTCACCTTCAAGTCAGAGGGTTGATGCATCAGGGCTGTGCCCTTCACTTTGATTTTGGTCCTTGCTAGGCCCTTGGGCACCTGAACAGTGGGAACATCAAAGTGAAGGATGCTGAGGTCTGGTCTTTCAGAGCCACACACCACGGGGGTACCGGGCACTCTGAAGTCTAGATGACACATAGACTGTTCTCATAGGGCTCGAAAAATGCATTCAGGAATGAGGATGTAAATTTTGCTTGGAGCAGGAAACGGGGCTTAAGGATAGTGTCTGAACACGGTGGGTGAAGATAGCTCAGGGGGCATGCCCAGTCAGGGGGTTAGCTCCACACAGGCATGGTGGCAGGAGAGATAGCACCTCTGGGATTTTAGAGGGTCTGTAGAATCTGCATTGGGGATAGATTTCTGGAGAGGTAGCATGCTGGTTACTAGGCAGAGCAAGAGCGAGGGAGAGAAAGCACTTTAGAATGGAAGCCAAAGCCAAGAGAAGAGTTTGAATCTTTTATTTTTTCTTGGTAGTGATAGTTTGGGACAGGAGATGATGGACCATGTTTGAGGAAGACTGTGCATAGCTAGGTCTGGAACATCTTCTAAAGGCCTTCATGTTAAAGGCTTAGTCCTGAGCTTTGCACTACTTAAAGGCAGTGGGGCTTGTAAGAGGCAGGGCTTGGTGGGAGGTTTTAGGTCATTGAGAACTCACCCTTGAAGGGATTGCATTGAAGGGAAAAGGATTCTGGTCTCTTCCTCTTTCTTTTGTACCTGGCTACCAGGGGAATCGAGCACATGTCCCCACCGTGATGTATTCTACTGCCGTAGGCCCTTGTTCATGGACTAAAACCTCCAAAACTGTGAGCCAAAATAAAACCTTGCCTCCCTGTAAGTGGACTGTTTCAGGTATTTGTTGTGGTCACAGAATGCTGACTGACATAATGGTGGTGGTCTGTGTATCTTGGCTAAGAACAATATAATCTGACAAATAAGCATGTACCCCTCCCAAGAGTATTCTCAACAGGGATACATGTCATGGCCCGGAGTAGTGGAAACTTCTAACATGACCTGTAGTTTTTCTCTGAAGCTGTAGTGGTTCTCAGGTGCTGCATTTGTGCTCCTTGTTCCCCTGCGCTGCAGTTCAGATCTAAAATGCCTCCTTAAAGCCCATGTTATGATGTTATGTTACAGATGGTTCTATAGGGAGGTGGTGGAAACTTGAGGAGCTGAAACCTAATGGGGGGGGTCTTTGGCTCACTGGGGTGTGTCCTTAAAAAGGATATTGGATCTTTGCTCTCTTTCTCTCCTTTTCACTTCCTGACAGTCTTAGTTACTTTCCTCATCGCTGGAACCAACCTACCTGACAGGAGCTGCATGAGGGAGTGTGTGTTTCAGTTACAGTCCATCATAGAGGGGAAGACATGGTGGAATAGACGGCAGTGAGAATGTGAGGTGGAGGTTTCTCTACATGGCAACAGTCAGGAAACAGAAAAGTAGGCCAGGACCAGTGGTGGGGTTCACCCTCAAAGGCTCACCCCCAAAGTCTCCACAGCCTTTAAAATAACACCACAAACTGGGGGCCTTATGCTCAAAACCCAACCTGCAGTAGATGTTTAAGATACAAACCATAGCACCAACCATGAGGTAAATAAGCAGCTTTGCTTGCCATATACTTCCATAGCTTGGGGCCTCACCATAAGCCCCTGGATGTCTAGTCAGGGGCTGGAACCGCTAAAGCTGTGAGCCAAAGATCTCCTCTTTAGCTGAGCACCTCTGCAGACTGAGCACAGTGTTCAATCCAGGAGCAGTTTGGACAGCCAGGTCTTATCAGGAAAGATAGGTATGAATCTGGTGACTTGAGTTCACCATGGTAACCAGTTGGAGGCAGGAAGGGAGCTTGGAGCAGAGCTGAGTCACCCTGAGGAGGAGGCCGTCTCTAAGTGGGTATTGGGATTTCAGGGTAGGCAGAAGGGGACTGCTTGCTGCAGTGTGAACCTTTGACTTCCACAACTGTTCCTGTAGAAAGCTCACAAGTTTGTAGGGTTGAAGAGCTGACCAGGGAACTTCGTGTCCACCCTCTGTCATCTTGGGGGCCTGGGGACAAATAGAGCAGAAGAGACAAGAATGGAATAGTAGGCTAGCTGTCAATGTCAAGGTCCCCTGCAACCTGACCTTAGGTGACTTAGTTCCTTTTCCTGTTCCTGAGATTAAACACCCTGACAGAAACAATCCACGGGAGGAAAGGTTTATTTCAGCTCTCAAGGTACAGTTTATCACATCAGGGAAGTCAAGGCAGCAGGAGCTTGAAACAGCCCGTCACATCCCACCCACTGTCGGGAAGCAGAGAGCCCTGAATGTCAGTGCCCAGCTTATTTTCTGTTTTATTTGGTATAGGATGCAGTCCCAGGGAATGTCCCATAGTTAAGGTGTGCCTTCTCACTTCAATTAGGTTAATCAAGATAATCCCTCACAGGCATGCCCAGAGGCTAACCTAGCCTAGATAATCCCTCATAGGTGTGTTTGAGACTTGTCTCCTAGGTGATTCCAGAGCTTGTCAAATTGGCAATGCTAACAAGCACACTGACCCTCCTGTTTTCTCTGGACACTGTGTCTCTGGAACCACTGCCACCTGAGGGTCCTGTCATCCAGCCCAGCTCCCTGTCCCCGGAGAGATCAGGACCCATATTGGTATGTTGGCTGGTTTGCCTTTTCCTCTGGAGACTCCCAACCCTTTCTCAAGCCTCAGGACCGATGAACCTGCATCCTGGGTCTCTCGTAATGGTCCTTCTTTCCAGCCTTCTGTTCCTTCTGCTCTTTCTCCATTTGTTTTTTGAGTTAGGGTCTTGTGCCACTCAAGCTGGCTTCAAACTCATGGCAATTCTGTCCCTATCTCATGAGCGCTGGGGTTATAGGCTTGTGCCACCACAGCTGGCTGTAACTGTCCTTTATTAAGCTCTACCAGGGCACCTGGCATGTGGATCCACTTTGGTTCTGAGTGGGTGTCTCTGATTCTTAGTACAGTGTCGGCCTCTAGGGAGTGGACACAGGTCTACCTGGTCTTTAGGTGGGAGCACCCAGCAGTGCTCAGCTGCACAGGGCCAGGTGCTTCTTGAATGTGTGAGTGAGCAAACAGATGAATGAATGAGCATGTCAGCCAAGCCCCACAGAACTGGAGTTATGTTTAGACTGTCTACACCTGGCACTTGGGCTTTCAGGCTAAGCTGCTGCTGTGGTTAGTTACAGAGGGACTCAAAGCAGTTTAGGTTGTATAGCTTAACTTCATTTATATTTTATAAGTTGTCAAAGCCCATGTGTTGTCCTGACCAGACTAGGGTCTTGGGTTGTCCCTTTAGGACATATATATATCTATCTGTCTGCCCATCCATGTATCTATCTACTCTCTGTTGTCTATTTATATGTGTCAATATATTTTACATCTGGGGGCCTGAGAGATGGCTCAGCGGTTAAGAGCACTAGCTGCTCTTTCAGAAGACCTGAGTTCGGTTCTTGGCACCCACATGACAGCTAACATCGGTCTGTAACTCCAGTTCCAAGGGAATCCAACACCCTCTTCTGACCTCCGTGGGCCTTGCTCTACATGCATGCGCTTACATATGTGCAGGCAATACATTCATACAGATAAAAATAAAATATTTTTAATTATCTTTTAGATAATTTACATCTATCTCTGGCATCTACATGTACTTGTCTATGTAAATGTATGTACCATCTATAGTGACTGTGTATTTCCAACTGTCTATCTTCTGTACCTGTCAATGTGTCCATCCATCTTTGAATTATTACTGCCTACATAGCCTTACCATCTACATCTAAGTATGGTATCTGTCTGTCTACCTAAAGGAAAGACAACTTGCTCTGAATTTGGGTGACCCGGGTTTGAGAGGCAGGAAGCTAGGAAGGCACGAGAAAGACAGAAGGGGAGGGCCGTGTAGGCTGTCAGGCCCGGTGGGCTTGGCCAAGAGGGGGTGGCGGAGAGGCAAGGATGTTTTGGCTTAGAGCAGGGCGGTTGAAGTGAGAGAGCACCGACCCTGGGGACTGCCCCAGCAGCTCAGAAACTGGCTACACAGGGCCGAGGAGCAGGGACTGAGGCTCCAGGGGGATGATGTCCTTCTTGGCGGTGAGGAGGGGGCATTCAGAACGCCCCCGCCGAGGGCGCCTGGAGCAGCAGCCTACTGGCAAGGTGGAGTAAGGGAGGGACTCAGACTGGGACGTACTTGTGTCCGCCCAGGGGACGTGGGGTGGAAAGGCGAAGGCGTGGAGAGGAGAGAAGGATCTTGGGCTTCAGAGGAGGCCACCCCCTCCCAAGCCTGCTCACTGTACGCACCTCACAGTGAGCCCGGAGGTCACCAGCCCCGGCACGCCACGTTACCCAAGGCTGACTTAATACGGACAGGGCTAAGGGAACTTGGAGGCCGAAGAGGAGGCGGAGGTGGAGGCAGAAGCGGAGGAGGAGGGGGTTGCCCCGGAATTCCTGGCCACACCCTCCACTCTGCAGCCCCGCCCCTGGGCCTGGGAGGAACAGCAGCGCCCAGATCAGTGCAGGTCTGCTGGGAGGGCCGCCTCCTTGTCTCGACCCAGTGTGGTTTGAGTCTTGCAGCCCAAATCCGAAGGAGCACAGACTCGGACAGTCAGCCTCTGAACTGTCGAACTACCGCCCACCGGTGGTGTCTCTGTGCAGCACTTACCGGAAGGGCTGCGTGTTACTGCTCAGCCCACACTTGCAGAGGTGTCTGGGACATTGCTGAGGGTGTGTTTGGGGGTCCTGGCTCTGAAACCCCAGGTCTGCCTGATATCTGAGGCCTGGTGGCCATGCCCACCTTCATACACTTTCCTGAGAGACATCTGTCTTGCCCCACCCTGCTGGTCGTCTGCCAGCCTTCCCCCCACCCTGATCTCCAACTCCCATCTGACCAGGTGCCCTCCCCAAGGACACACCTCCTGCAGGTGTGGAAAGAAAGTGTGCAGGGAAACCCCCAGTCCCTTTATAGAGAGATGTCTTTGCTGCTCTAAATCTCAGCAAACCAACTCTGAAGACTGCTGAAAGGAAAATGATCTCTCTTTGCAGATAGGCGTTCATCCAGTATGTACTCTGAAGAGTGAACCTCGGAGTACATCAGAATTTACTGGAAGTAAGGCAATTTAGAATTGCTACAGACAACCTTGAACAACACATTTCCCCGACTATTTTGGCAAAACAGCACCCAGATGCAGCTGCCTCCAGCCCCTTGGGCCTGGCCCCCACATACATTCTCCCAGCCTTAATGTGAGTGCTGTCCTGACTTCTCACGTGGCACACCTAAAGCCGTGCATTTGTCTAGCTTCCTGGGTCCCACATGGTACAGATCATCATATATCACATGTGTTTGTAAATGATTCTGAATGTTACCTTCTGAACCAGACATAATGACTGTCTGCATGACAGCTGAGGGAGAGCCACAGTTTGGGTCCTCTCTCTGTGCTCGGTGGCCTTCCTTTGATGACCAGGCTGTTGCCCATTGGACAGTGGTTTTAACCACATCTCTGGTGACTGACCCCCAATCCTGGCACCTACACAGTTCAGCAGCTTACCCTTTTGTTATCCCAGGGAAGATGAAAATGAGACCAAACCCAGAAAAGAATGCATAATCATCTGTCCAGTGAACCTGCTTGCATCCCTCGGGCCTCCAGGAGGGGAGGAGGAGGCTCAGCCTAGATGATAGTGGGAAGGAGGGCGGGGATGGAAATGGGGGGCTACTGTTGTAATGACTGTCCTCAGGGAGGCCTCAGGGAATTTTCTGGCCTTCTAAAGGAAAGAACATTTGCAGGCCTGCGCAGGTTACCAGCTTTCCTTTAAATATTTGCCTTTTGTGATTAGTTCCCTGCCTGCTTTTGAAAATGTGGTCATTTTTAAAACAAGAATCAATTTTTCTCAGAAGGGGCACAAAGGGCCCTCTGCGCTGGTTGGGAGACTTTCTGTCCTCATGCATAATAAAAATTGAGATTCAGTGGGAAGGACAAATGCTTAGGGGCTCTGGAAATATGGATTATGCAAATAAGCTATTTAAGGACCTTTAAAAATGCTGACCAGGTCTGGAGTATTTACTGGCTGTTAGAAGCGTGGATTGTCTAATGGGTATTTGGGGACCTTTAAACACTCCGATTATGGTGGAGCTAGAGAGCTACCAGTTCCCTTCCGGCCTCTTAGGCCTGTCTGCTGGGTGAGGAAAGGTGTGCTTGGGCAAAGCTCTCTTTATTTGGTGCCTGGGGTCCATCCTGTGCATGGCCTGGATGCTGGACAAGGGAAGAGCTTCAGAGAAGGTGGTGGCCTCACAGAGGCAGCTTTGGAATGACTCTTGATCCAGATAGGCTGGGAAGCAGGGCAGTACGCAGGCTGTGTCCTGAGAGCCGCTGTAGAAAGCTTTGCTGCTTAAGGACCTCCCTCTGAACTTGGTTTTTGTCACACTGACTTTGAAAGCATGGTTAGAGAATCAATAAAAATAGGAGAGTGCTGGCTTTTCTGGGGAGGTTCCTGCCAGTTCTAGCAGCATTAGATTAAGGGTTGGAGAAGTCCCCATGAGCAATGATGCTCTGGGCCAGATCTCCAAGCTGCCATTTAAAGACAAAGAGACTGATATTAGGTTGTTTAAACAGTGTTTGAGCAACAAGTTGCTGTTGTGAAGAAAGTCCGTTTTTGGCTGACAGAGGTCTTTCTGGACCAAACTGACCCAGGCTCAGCCTTTATAGGCCCCCAGGGAACAGACAGACAGCTACTGCAGACTTTAACTCTCCAGTCTTCAGAGTCTGTCTTTGATCCTACTTTGTGAACAGTGGAGACCCAGGCTCCTTCTCTCCTGGACTCTTCTCTCCTCAATGGAGGCTGCTGGTAAATGCCATGCCCATGAAGCGCAGCCTCCTCAGCCTCTCCCAGGTACCATGGGCAAATCCTGTTTCTCTCTGGCCTAGGTGTTCTTTTCTGGAGACAGAGGTAATGACAGCACCTGACTCTCAGGCTTGCCAGGAGGTTTGAACACCTAGTGTGCCTTAAGGGCTTTGTACCTGTTTACTTGGAAACCCAAGTTCCTATTGACTTTAATGCCTGTGTTGCTGTGTAGCCTTGAAAAGCTCACATCCCTTTCTGGTCCTCATTTTATTTCAAACTGAGGAATGAGGGTAGTCTGCTGATGAATCTAGGCTTCTGTGACTCTACTCTGCCAAGACTGTGTCATCTCTTGCTTGGGGTGCCAGGGCTGTCCCAAAGACCTTGGACAGGAGATGATGTCCTGGAAATACAGAGGGATATTGAAATGTAATTGTATTTACTATGGCTGTTGAGTAGAAGTGATCTGGCTGGAGTGAAATGGACATGTTTGTGGTAGTTAGTGCTTCCAAGTCAGTTGTTGGGTTCCTCAGATTAATCCAGGGAGGAGGAAGATTGGGAGGGCTGGGCAGGGGTGAGGGACCCATAAACTGGAGTAGTGGTGGGAAGGGAAGGGAGGGGTGCTTTTTCTATTGCTGCTACTTCCGGGTCTTCTCCAGCCCCATGATACTGGCAGCTCTTCCTTGGACTAAGGAAGTAGCTTGTGACTGCTGTTCTGACAGTGATGGTGACGATGACGGAACAGGGACAGTCACATGAGAATGATCGACACAGTCAGGAGGTGTTTGAGACGCTCTGCAGTCATGAACTTGTAGTTCTTTCTTTGGAGACAGGTGCTGTTATTATCCCCAGTGCACAGAGGAGACAGAGGACAAGAGAGAGATTAGAGCAGCTTGCCAATATGGGATTTACCTACACAGGAGTCCCAAGCAGCTGATATCTCAGAGGGGCTTGGGATATGTGACCTGCCTTTTTCCTGGTGGCCTAGAGTGAAGGTCTCAGCACTGGCCTGGGCCCAGTGGAAGTAGGTAGACTCTTCCACTTCATGGGCTTCATGGCCTGGCCTCTTCCATCCAGGAGTCTCCTCATGTATCCTCAGTGGGCCTGAGCACGCCTAAGAGCTCCTGTCACTTGCATGTCTGACACTCCCTTACTGAAGTGTCTCACCTCCTCATTTGCTGTCTTGTTCTGGTCAACCCTATGTTTGCAGCAAGGTGCCTGCTCTGTCCCCACCCCTGGTCCCCTGTGTATGGCTCTCTCATTCCACCCCCAGCAGACTGGAAGCAACTCCTAGCTCATGTGTTTGAGCACCTGTAGGGTCTCCAGCTCGTGCTGTTGGAAGGTTCTAGTACCTTTAGGAGGTATCTTGCTGGAAGAAACGGGTCACTGGGGGCGGGCTTTGATGATGTATTGCCCCACTCCACTTTCTGTTCACTGCTTCCTGACTGCCTGTGCGGTGTGACCAGCCTCCTCATGCTCCTACAGCCATGCTTTCCTACATGATGGGATGCATCCCTTGGGACTGGAAGCCAGAACAAACCCTTCCTTACATGGCCTCCTGTTGGATATTCTGTCTGATAAAAGTAGCTGATAAACTCTCCAAGCATGAGGACCTGTGTTGGGATTCCCAGCATTCACAGAGAAAATTGAGTGTGGTGGTGTGTCCCACCTCTGGGAGAGGGGTGGCTGGAGACAAACAGTCCCAGTGACTTCCTGCCTAGCCTGCCTACCAATTGTCAAGTTCCAGATTCAGATACCCAGTCTCATAAAACAAGGTGGATGGGGCTGGAGAGATGGCTCAGTGGTGAAGAGCACTGGCTGCTCTTGCAGAGGAACCAGGTTTGATTCCCAGCACCCACATGGCAGCTAACTAAACTGTCCAGTTCCAGGGGGTCCAACACCCTCTTCTGACCTCCTTGGACATTGCACAACACAGGTGTCCTTACTTATGTGCAGGAAATATACTCATACGCGTACAATAAAATAATAATAACTAAAAAACAAGCTGGAAAGCAGTAGAGGGGGACACCTGACTTTACCGTCTGGTGTCTACACACATGCACAGGCGTGCGTACCCCCCACATGCACAGGTGTGCGTACCCCCCACATGCACAGGCGTGCATATCCCCACCACATGCATAGGCGTGTATACCCCTCCCACATGCACGTACATGCATACAACACATTCACACACAATTTTTTGTTCCAGAAATAGAAATTCAGTGAGAATTCTCACTGATGAGCTCTCTACCTACGAACCGTCTGTCAACATTTTGCCTAATTTCATTTTAGTAATCTCATTCACATTAATGAGAACATATTGTAAACACAATTTGTATCGAACATTTTCTTTTAACATCTTATCACGAATGTCTCCTCAGTCCGTCAATAAAATCAGATTTGAAGGCCCTCATGCTATTTCCCTGGAAGAGATGAACTGTAATGTTTCCTTAATGTTGCTGCCATTAAACTCGCCGCCAGTTTCTCAGGGCTGTGACTACTGGCACACTGGAATCTCTTCACCAACACGGTGGCTTCTTGTGACTGTAACCTCCTTTCTGAGATCACAGTATGCTTGGTGGAATTCAGAGGTAAGACCACTGGGCAGAGGAAGGAGAAGAAAGCAGAGTTTTCTTTGTCTTCTGGGTGTTAAGTAAAGGTACTTTATGCTCTATGTGTGTTCCCAGAGCCATTGCAGGATGAAAAACTGAGGCTTCTGGGTATTTAGAGTTGAACCACAGCCACATAGCTAGTCAGAGGCTTTGTCCAGCTACAGAGTTGGTTAGTCCTCGGCCATGCTCACAGAAGCCTGAGGCTCAGGCTGTGGTGCCTTGGGTCACAACAAGGTGTGGAGTGTGCATCTTTGGAGAGCCCTGGGGAGATGAATGCTTCCCCCAGGGCCATGGAGAAAATAAGCAGTGTGGTGGACCTGGCCAGAGTGGACCCCTGTGCTCAGGATGAGCATCTTTCAGTCTCACAGCCTGCTTCCTGGAGACAGATCTTGCCCTGGACCTCCCTGGCTCCTGCCCTTGTCCACCACTTTCCTGTACACTCCTAATAAGTCTAAATCAAATAAATTTTTTGGATTTATACTCAAAAATTTGAAGTGGAGTTCTTACCAAGCCTGTCAGTAAGATGGAGAAGGGAGGGTGAGGAGAGGTGAATTCGAGGAACTGGGCTGTTTTTAAACACATTCTCATTATTCCAGAGCTTGCAGGTCACCAGTACCAGAGAACACTTCTACAGACGTGACAGCTGGTGCTAAAACAATTAGGCTCAAAATGACAACCTAAGGCTGTGTGTGTGTGTGTGTGTGTGTGTGTGTGTGTGTGTGTGTGTATGCACATGAATGCATGTGCATGGCTGATCATCTTCTCCTTAGGTTGAGGAAGATTTTCTGGAAATGTGAGGTGCAAGCCTGTGAGTGGGACCTGAGAGACAGCACTAAACATGTAAAGAGAGCTGAGACCATCACCCTCTTGCTGTGCTCGGTGGGCCTCAGCCTTTCCTGGCCAGTCTTCCTTTTGGTTAAGCATTGATGGGGTCAGGACTTCTGTGTCTCCTCTTCAGCTTTGGGAGGCATCCTGGGCTTAGAGCTTCAAGCGCCCCTGGTCCCTCTATTTCACCCTAAAGTCATTCCTCTCTGGCCTTGATCTTGTTTGAGACTCTTGTTAAGTTCCTGGTGCAGCTGATTGTTACTGAGGAAGAGACACAGCTTCGTCCAGCTTCTGTCCTTGATCTCAGCCATCCGCACCCTACTGCCCAGCACCCTGATCCAGTATTCTTCACCACACTTGTGTCTGTTGCCCCTGCAGATGCTTGTGCCTGTGGGCTATTGCCCACATCTGTCCTCTACCCAGAGAGCTTCCTCTTCCAGAATCTCCCTCCTTTTAAGAACTTCCTGAATGGTAGAATTGTCTTGTATGTGCTTGTTGACCTAGCTTGGAGGAGAAGGCAGGTGTGTGTGTGGGGGGGGGAGTGTAGGTCAGGATCAAGATGAGTCTGGTCACTCTCTGAGTCCCCTCCAGCTCTCTTGTTTACTGCTGAATGGCTGTGGGTTCTCACATGCCCACCTCCCCATCTGCAAGGTGGAGACAGCCAGTTCTCCACTTCTGTGGTTGTTCTGAGGCTCTGAGTTTGAACAGGCTTCGGACACAGAGAAAGAATTGGAGACTTGTAAGAAGACATTGCTATAGCGCTGGACTGAGTAGAGTGACTGGCAGACCAGATGCCCTGGAAGTACTTAAAATATTTTTATTTTATGTGCCTGAGTGTATTACCTGCATGCATGTAAGTATGCCTATGTTGTACAATGCCCATGGAGGTCAGAAGAGGGCATTGGATCACCTGGAAATGGAGTTATGGGCAGTTGTTAGCGGCCATATGAGTCCTGGGAACCAAACCTGGGTCCTCCGCAAGAACAGCCAGTGCTTTTACCCACTGAGCCATCTTTCTAGTACCATCCCAGAAGTCTTTACAGAATGGAATCACTTACAATAAAGTTGATATGGAAGATACAAAGATCAGGTGGTTTGAAAAAAAAATATGAGAATACTGGGTGTCTTCCTGGAGAGAAAGCGCATGCAGTTAGAAAGGCTGTGGTGTGTGCATGTGTGCATGCCCATGTGTGTGTGCACATCTGTCTGGTTAGTGGAAAGTGAGGGACAGAGTTAAAGGCAGACTCTGATTATGAGTCTCTTCTTGCTCTAAAGTGAGAGAGAGAGAGAGAGAGAGAGAGAGAGAGAGAGAGAGAGATGCTTGTCCTGGATGTACCTGTGGAGGCCAGAAGTCAATGCCTTTAGTCAGTTGTCTTTACCATTCTTCATGTTATTAGTTTGGACAGCGTTTCTCACTGAGCCTGGAGTTCACTCTTTTGACTATACTGGCTGGCCAGCCCTTGGGATCTATTTTCTCTATCTCCCTGCCCAGCGCTGGGGCTACAGGTGTGCACCACCACCTCCAGCTTTTAAATGGCCACTGGAGATCCAAATTCAGGTTCTTGTGCTTGTACAGCAAGACTGTTACCCACTGAGCCGTCTCTCCAGCCCCACCCCAGTCCAGTCCCTTTCTTATGGACAAGAACAGTGTTCAGACAGCAACAGCACACCACCAACACAAACAGAGACACAGACAAACATACACATACAGATATATACACACAGAGACACACAGACACACACACACACACACAGACACACACACACACACACGCACACACACACACTCCAGTTTCTACTTTCTTAACTTCAGAAGACCGAAAGCTAAGAGAACAGGATGGAGTGTTGTGTTTTGCTCTTCTTCAAAGAAAAAATTGGGGGTGAAAACCTCTCCCAAGTTTCCCTGTAATGAGGGAAATTCGTTTCTTGTTCTTGGTTTCTTCCTTCTCACCTAACTTGAGCTACATGTGAAGAATGTGAGGAAACGTCAGAGGCCATAGAAAAGGAACCTCAAACTCCTCCCACTAGCTGGGTGGCCAGAAAACTCTGTCAGTGGAGGACAGAAATCACTGATGATGGAGCCAAGTGCCCTCCAGGGCTTGTAACATCAGCTGAGAAGCAGCCGAGGGTGACCATGGTCCCCCCTCCCTTGCAAGTGCCTCTTGATAGAAAGTAAAGTCTCACAGCAAGTCACAAAGGAATGTTTTAGTCAATGTCTATGAAAGATATTATTGATTTGAGAAGAGGGTAAGAGAAAGTGGTCACTGAAGAAACGTGATTTTCCAGCCATTGCTTCCTTTGAAATTTTCTTCTCCATCTCTGTGCATCTGTAACATTGAATTCCCGAACTTTAGTTGTGAGACGAGTGTTGGAGAGCATGATGGTCAACTTTACCTAGGTAGGGGGTCCTGACCTCTTTAAAAAAGAGCTGAGCAACGAGGAAATGAACCATGCATGTATGCATTTCTTTCTGCTTGTGACTGTGGCTGTGATGGACCATAAGTTGGAGCTGTGAGCTAAAACAAACCCTTTCTCCCCTAAGTTGCTTTTTGTCAAGGTCTTTTATCACAGCAACAGAAATAAAACTCAGAGGTCTTTCTCAGCCTCCCTTTATCAGGTATCAGGAAACTCAGGCCCAAGAGGAGATGCCTTTCTAGAGCACAAAAGCCATTGGATAGCTGGGCGAGGCGATACACACCTTTAATCCCAGCACTCAGGAGGCAGAGGCAGGTGGATTTCAGTGAGATCAAGGCCAGCCTGCTGGGGCTACAGGGAAGCCTTGTCTCAAAAAAACCCAAAACCAGCCAAACAGAAAAAATAAAGGCCATTGGATTTCATCTTTCACTCCATCCGTTCCCTCAACAACGGGGCAGGTTCACTAGGGTACAGATACTACCAGGGAGATTCTAAATCTCACAGCAAAACCATCTAAGGGGGGAAGGGATTGAGATTTGTGGGTAGTTTCTGAATAGTGTGTTGTAAAATACCATAGGCTGGGCAACTTATAAGCACAGACATTTACTTCTCCTAGTCCAGGAGCCTGGAAAGTGAAAGTTCAAGGTTCTGACAGATGAACATACTTGTGAGAGAGAGAATTCTCTGGCATATTTTATAAGGGTGCTAATCCCACTTGTAAGGACTCTATCCTTAGGACCCAAATGCTACCTAAAGCCCCCACTTTCTGATACTGTTACCTTATGGGTGAGGAGTTTACACATGAGCTTTAGAAGGACACAGTCATACCCTTGCAAGTGTGATGTGTGTGGATACAGAATCTGTGGAAATCCCATCACACTATGAAATGATACACTCATTCTAGTCAGCAGGTCACATTAATCTAGGACTCCCCTTGCCATCAGGTGGTGCAGTGAGCCTAATGCAGGAGGAGAATGACTTTGTGACAGAACTGACCTTTGCAGGGCACATCCGTTTTTAATTCTCAAAGGTTATTTATTCTTTGACAATTTCATAGATGTATATATTGATCCTATCCACCCCTAACTTTCTTTGCACTTCTGCCAAACACCCCAACATGTCCTCTTCTCTTTATATCCTCTCCTTTGTTTGTAACCCACTGAGCCCAGTTAGTGCTGTCTGCTGATCTTGAGAGCAATACTAATCTATGGGTATAAACATAAATATTTAGAAGGCACTTTGATGATACATCCATTTAGTAAAGCAACAGTAGTGGGTTCCCTTATAGGGCCTCCCAAGCCATGGGTTTTTGACCAGGTTTACAGTAGCAGGCATTAACTATCTCCTATGGATCAAGCCTCAGAGCCAATCAGAAAGTGGTTGCTTACCCCATAACAGTCATACCCCCTATTGCACCAGTGGGCACACAGGGACCATGTCTATAGACATCATTCTTCTTAGTGTTCACAGCTCCTTGTACATATGTGGATCTTGCCTAATCCAGTGCCCAGCCTGCTCTGCTGCGTTTGCATCAGGCACTGACCAGTATCCAGGCTGGAGTAAAAGTCATTCTCAAGAGTGTCTCAGACCTCTGTGGGGCCTGAGGAGAGTGGTAAGGAGAGACACTCCCAGCCCTGCAGAATGCATTCCTCGTGATGGAAACAGGGTCTCATCTCTGCTGACATTCCCAAGCAGGTCCCCTGAAGACCAGCCTTCTCCAGAGGCAGAAGCCTGACTTGGTCCATGGCCCCCGCAGGAGTGGGGTACTCACCCAAGTGTGGAAAGTAGACATTAGGTGACTGGGCTGAGATGATGTTTCTACAGTACCAGATAATACTTTCCTAGAACTCTCTAAATGAATGTGAGAAACTTGGGGGAGGGTTGGAGATGGCTCAGTTGGTACAGTACTTGCCCCGCAAGTGTGAGGAATTGAGTTTGATCCCTAGAACCCATGTAAATAAACACATCTGGGCGTGGTGATATGCACTTGTAACCCTAGAGGTGGGGAGGCAGAGACCAGCTAATCCCCAGGGCTGGCTTGCTATGTGGTCTAGTGTAACTGGCGAGCCACAGGTCCCAGTAAAAGAACTCGTCTTAAAAAAAACAAGGTAGATGGCTCCTGAGGACAGGTGAGGTTGAACCTGATACAGGTGCGCTCTCTCTCTCTCTATCTCTCTCTCTCTCTCTCTCTCTC
>NW_008333388.1:972287-976522 GCF_000622305.1 Nannospalax galili
ACACACACACACACATCAACAGGGCTCACTACGACCACCACCACCACCACCACCACCACCACCACTACCTACTTAGCTCTCTAATTTATAGTAGCCTACATGTTAGACAGCTTCTCCGACTTTTAGTTCAGCCTTGCAAGTTATCAACTGAATGGTTCATAATGGATCATTCCAGTCTCTGGTCTCTCAACAGCACTTACTGAAGGCAGAGACACTCTCGGTCTCTGTACAATCACTAATCACTGGGGGTCTTTGCAGTATTGGTCCAGCCCAAGTTCCTCTTGCTGCCAGATTTCTCAGCAACGCTGTCTGTACCCAGGAGGCATTGCCACAAGTGAAAGAAACTCAAGACTGAGCTTTTCTCTTGAGGTGGTCTTGGCTGGGAGATATGGTTTCTGTGTCGACACACCATGTTTCTACTATCCTGTACCCGTTTCCTGGGCTAAAAGGGGGGCGGGGAGTAAGGAGCTTTGGAGTTAGGCCAGTGTTTATTTGCATTCTATTATTTCTTAGTTCAGTCATCTGAGGCAAGCTACCAGAGTCCCCAGATAGTCCCCTCGTCTGGTGATGGGAGTGCCCTCCCTTCTGTAGTCCCCAGATAGTCCCCTCGTCTGTGGATGGGAGTGCCCTCCCTTCTGTGCCCACCTGCTGATTAAGTGGAGCCCTCCAGGAGTAAGTGAAGCGCAGCACTTGATGCCCCTCAGCTTCTGAACATTGGGCACAGCTGGGCAGAGGTATCGTGAAAGGCATCCAGAGTAACCGATCATGGACTTCATTCTTTGGGCAGATGTGACCAGTAAGTGGCCAGGTGTGAGGACAGTCACCAACAGAGCCTCCTTTACCTTTCTTCTAGAAGGAACTTCATGCAGGTCCCCCACTGACTCTGAGTGGCCAGACTCCACTAATTTCAAGCCCCCAAGAGCCTCTGAACCACATGAGATCATCAAGCTGCAGAGGATTCAGTTGAATGTCCCCTTCAGAGGGGCACTCCAACCACAATTGGGACTGGCTCTGCTGGGGCTGTCCCTGCAGAGGAAGTGACATCGCAAGGATATAAAGATGTACAGCAGGCTTGGGCTCAATTAAGATTGGAGTTGATTCTTGGTCCATAGCCCCCCCCCCGTTACTTGTGGCACTGGGGTATGAGTGCTTTGCAGAGGAACATCAGAAAGAAGTTGGAATCCACACCCAGGGCCAACATGGTATTGAGGTCCCAGTCAAGGGGCCATGGTTTCCAGTGTGTTCTAGTGATGTAGGGAAAGTGAAATGAGTAGTTTCTAGAGTTTGTCATAGAAATGATTGAGGCTTTGCCGGTCTGGGCTCAGCAGCTGTGGAATCCACTCTGGGCCTCACCCTGATTGATACAGGGTAGGCTGAGGTTGAAGGTAATGCTGTATAGCTGGACTTGAAGGAGGCCCTGTCCCTGAAGGAAGTGGAATCTCACAGAAGAGTACAGGGTAGAGCCAGGGTGGTGTAGATAGGTCAGGAGTCTAGCTGGTTTGGGGCAGGTGTTGCTGAGTGATAAGAATGGGACAAGGTTAAAGAAGCCAGGAGCAGGGAGAAGACTCAGGGCAGCCACTGGCCTCTTCATGCTGTGCCCAGTGGCCTCAGGTGCAGGATCCCTGATCTTGGCATTGCTAAGTACTGCAGCATGATCTTGACAACACAGGCTCCAGGCTGCCTCACCAGTCAGCCAGCCACCTGGATGAGGGAGTCCTACAGATGGAGGAGGCACCCTGGGGTGTGGTTTTCTGCTTCCGCCTCTTTGCCAGCACTTCTCACCCATCTTTCCTTCTTCCCTTCTGTGACATCACCTCTCACCATGGCCCTCACATCCCATCCCCTGGCTTGCTGGTTGCAGGGCTGCTGCTGCAAGTGGTAGGTGTTGATTAAGATGGATGGATTGGTACGAGGCATTGGATGTGACTTGAATAAAAAGCACAGCTTCACCTGGGTGTGGGGGCACATGGCCAGCAAGTGATGTCACTTGGGAGATGACTTTACTATTGAAGTTTGTCCTTAAAATAGTAAGCACCCCCATTCCATTGCAACTGCTATTTATATAAATGTAGATCATGTATACATTGAAAAAATAATCGCACCTCTGTTTCCCACCTCCTTTTTCTTTTTCCTTGTTATTTTCAGTAGCAATCAGATGCTGATTTTTCAAATGATTTTTCATGTAAAGGACCCACAGACCCTAGGAAACAGTGATATTCTGTGACCTTCCAAGGTGGTTTGCTGCTTCAGGTCGGCATGGGGGTTGGTTTGCTTCATCAGGAATTTAGACCATAGAGATCTTTTGGGTAATGCTCTCCTGTGTCTGGGAGGCATCTTAAGGACCAGCCCCTCCTCCCATCTCCTTGTCACAGTCAAAGCAGCAAGAGAACTTCCCTCCAGACGTGAAATTGACTTGATACACAGTCAGTTCATGGCAACATGATGGAGGGGGTCAGGGGATTTGTCCAAGGTCAGTGGCAAGTGGAGGATCCCAGTTTCATATTCCTTCTCCTGGCGTTTACTCTGTATCTCCCTCTATGATGGAACAAGAGGGACTAGAGTCCCTTTGACATATTACATTCACTTAAAGCCTCACAGGCTGCTATTGGTCCAAGGCTGAATCCCAATTTTCTCATGGTCCAATGAAATAGAGACCTTGCTTTATTTTTAAAAAACTTTCATTTCATGTATGAGTGTATTGCCTGATGTATGTAAGTGCACCCATGTCGTGTAATGCTGTTTTAAAAACTTTCATTTCATGTATGAGTGTATTGCCTGCATGTATGTAAGTGCACCCATGTCGTGTAATGCCCTCGGAGGTCAGAAGAGAGCATTGGATTCCCCTGGAACTGGAATTATGGATGGTTGTTAATCATCATGTGGGTGCTGGGAATCGAACCCAGGTCTCCTGCAAGAACAGACACTGTTAACTGCTGAGCAATCTCTCCAGCCCCTAGAGACCTTGTTTTCAGACAACCCAGCTAGTGCTGAGAGGAACACATTGGTCCTTCTTCATGGACAGCATGTTAGGTACTCATCAGAGAGACAAGCCTTGACTGAGTCAGATGGTGGATTTTTAAACGTATGCTTTAAAATTCATTCTAACAATTAGCTACTAAAATCTGTTGGCCTGTGGGTCGTGTGTGTGTGTGTGTGTGTGTGTGTGTGTGAGAGAGAGAGAGAGAGAGAGAGAGAGTATATTATCGTTAAATTATGCTATAGATTTTACCACCATCT
This sequence comes from Nannospalax galili, assembly GCF_000622305.1. NCBI lineage: Eukaryota > Metazoa > Chordata > Mammalia > Rodentia > Spalacidae > Nannospalax > Nannospalax galili. Next base: position 975,525 of record NW_008333388.1, read on the forward strand.
ATTAATTTTTTATAACCTCTTTAAAAAATAATTGACAGCTAAACAGCAACAGGCTGGAAGACGATGATATCATCTTTGCTATTTATAGAGCTCCATCCCCTACAGAGTACAGATCTTGATATTTAGACCGTGAAGGCCTGTGGGTAGGATTCATGCCCAGTTCTGTGTTTCCTGCTGTACGTATCACATGGCTGTCTTATGACATCCGTTGTTAACCACCTGTTTATAGACAGGAGATTAAAATGTGATCCAAGGTCTCAGTGGAGATAAGAATTGTCCAATTCTATTTTCTTACCTTTATTTTTTCCACTAAGCTTCACTCATTTTGTATATTTGGAAGCAAAACTAGAGAATTGGTTTTTGAACCATTTCCAGTCTGACTGTATGTATGGTTAGGAGCAAAAAAGAAATCTTTGCCCAGGATGGGGAAAGAGCTGAAAGGAAGTTGAGGCTAGAAAGTGAAGGCAAATTTCTGAATACTAACTTTGCAATTCCACCTTTAATGAGCTCTTATAATGCTAGGCTTACCTGTGCCAAGGTTACTCCCTGACTGCCCACTCAGGTGTACAGAGAACTTGGCCTGAACTTGAGCCATTTTTTTGTGTAGAACATTTTCTAGAGTATGTGTTTTTATTGACTTGAGCTATTATTTCCCCACAAATTAAGACCTATGAAAACTCAAAAGGCCCAGAAAACATCCACAGCTTGTTCACACCTTAACATTGAAATTGATGTTGAACTGCTAAGGCCTGCTTCTTTGGAAAGCCTTTGAATCATAATGATCCCCAGTCCAGTCCATTAGAGAGGAGATCAAGGAATAACTAACTAGAATTCAAACAGAAAGAGGAAAGCGATCTCCCAGAGCAAAGGTTTGAGCACTGAGGACAGGTCCTTGTGGCTGCTGCACGGACAACGGTAGGGTTTCAGAACCATGGCCAGCACCACGTTAGTGTCCGGAGCTTTGGATAGCTACTCTGTGTGTGGGGGGGGGGGGGGGG
>NW_008333388.1:976742-985577 GCF_000622305.1 Nannospalax galili
GGGGGGGGGGCAGAACAGGATTTCCGAACTTAGGCCAGCACCTGTTCTCCTGGTGAGCATGTAGGAAACCCCTTCTGAACATTATACACTCTGTCTCCCAGCCACAGTGGTTTTGGGACCAAGGACAGCTACTGCAAAGGCCCTAGTGGGATTTCAGGACGTCGGCCAGCACCCACTAGTGTAACCTGCAGGAGCAGTTTCAGGACCATGGCCAGCATCCAGTAGTGTTTGAGGCCATGGATAGCTGCTACTCCATGGACCAGAGCTAGATTTCAAGGTCACAGACAGCACAAATGTGAGGAAGCAGACAGCCAGCCACTCTGCAGCAATCATCTTAGGTCTCTCTTGCTTCCCTGCAGCCCTAGCATTGAAGGTCCTTCAAAAACATAGCCACTGCCCACCTTTTAAAAGTTTCAGTTTGCTGTAACAGAATGGAACTGTTGTTTTTGCCAGCTCTGGTATGTGGTGGGGGAGGGTAACTTGGTCTCAGCATTTGACAAGGAGTGCTGCTGTCTGGAAAGAAAGTCTACCTTCTGTAGATCACATGCTCAGGTGCTGACATGACCAGAGTCTCCGGGTGGAGGTTTGTTCTGCAGAGTGCTGATCATCTGAATACAGATGGACCAAGCCTGCTCAAATGGCTCAGTCCAAAGACACCAGGCCACCTCAGTAGTCTCCTTACATGGCATATGTGAGATGAGTTCCCATTCATAAGGGGCACTTTTTTGGCAATAGTTGGTGTGATGGTTAATCTCAAATGTTGGCTTGGTGAGATCTAGAACCACCTGAGAAATGGTCTGTGGGGATTGTCATGATTAGGTTTATTGAGGTGCGAAGCCCCACCCACTATGGGTGGCACCATTCTCTAGCTGGGACCCTAGACCCTGTAAATGGAGAAAAGTAGCTTAGCAGCAGCATGAATTCATTGCTCTTTGCTCCTGATTGTGGATGTGATGCAACCAGCTGCTTCAGACTCTTGCTGCCCTGACTTTCCCACCATGGTGGACTCTGTTTGAATTAAGAGCCAGAATGGACCTTTTCTCTCTTAAATTGTTTATGTCGGAGTATTTTATCACAGCAATAGTCAATGCAGCTAATATGGTTGATGACCAGGCAGGATACGTGTGCTTCGTCCCATGTATCACCACAATATTATTGATGATACTTTTGGTGAAGCAGAAGCTATTCTTAGGTATTTTAATAAGTGTTTTACATGTGTTATCTCATATAATTTTCATAACTCTAGACCTATGAGGTAGATATTGACATGGGTCCAAATTTATGGATAAGTCTGAAATGTGGAGAGTCTCAAAATTTTACTTCATGGTACATATGTGCTGCGTGGTAGAGTTGGGATTTGAACCTCTTTTGCAGCCAACCTGCCATTTTCTCTCTCACTCCCCATTACTTCCTTTAATTTCTGAAATGGATTTGGCTTTGGGAATTGAATCTTGTGGTCTCAGGTCTGACATGGCTGAGGATTTGGAGCTAGTTGAATACTATTATAAATCTTTGCACAATGACCCTGTGGGTGTTTTATTTTCTCACAGATAGCCAAAGGAATTATAAGAAAAATATTTGCCCATGAACAGTTTGTTAGCATTGGGGTAGAATACCACCACTCATTTTTCTCAACCCAAGCAATTGATTTTTTATTTTGTTTTGTTTTGCCGAGACAGGGTCTCAATATGTAGCCTTGGGTGGCCTGGAACTCTCAATGTAGAGCCCATGATGACCTCTAACTCATTGAAATCTGCCTGCCTCTGCTTCCTGAGTGCTTGGATTAAAGGAATGTTCCACCATGCCTGGCCTGCAAGTGAGTTTTTAACTCATTCCTGTTCAAGAACTGGGTACTCCAAGTAGCTGAGCCACCTGGATTTTGTGCCTCATAGGCATTACTCAGCTTCATGTGCACCTCCATGGAGCTCTTATGCCCTACCTGGCTGAGAATGTCACCTCACTGTGTGTTTCTTGGTACCCAGTATGGATGAGGGGTAAATCAATGGAAGGATTTGGCTCCCTCTAGTGGCAGGACTGAGTCCCACTGCTAGCGTCAAGGGCTTCCTTATGTGTCCAGGGTGCTGTCCTCTGCCTGTGCTCTGAGCCACCTGGAATGTTGTGCTTTTTGCCCATCAGGAAACACTTCTCAAGCTGATGAATGGAAGGGCAAATCTGTACCTTCACTCTGCAGAAACTCTAGAATAAATCCCAGATGGTGGGTCCATGGAATCTCAGTCCACATTTTCTGAAGGTGTCTTCTGTAGGGGAGAATGGGACCAGCAGCTCTTTGATCTGATTTTCCCCTTCGGTGCCCCAAATTTATGTCAATTTCTGCAACTGTGGTACTTTATTCCCTTGGCTCTGAGCTGCTGGCATGTCCCAGAGCAGGCCTGGGGTTGTCTCCATCTGTGAGTGTCTATGGTCCTGCTCCTTACAGCATTGACCCTCACTTACATGATGTATCAGTTCTTCTCATGTTTTCTGTGTCTGAGCCCTATAAAGTCTGCTGGGAATTTCCAAGGAGCAAAAATCAAAAGGTTGCAGGAGAGACTATGATTCATCAAACGAAATGACTGAACATTTCAGGCAGCACTGCTGAGTTCATTTACTTACTTGTTCATTTAATAAAGAATCATTAAACACCCACATCCAGGATGCATTGCGCACGGGGCGTAAATTCTAGAGGAGAAATAAATTGTAATCGAGAAATAAACAAGGAAAATTGTACATTGAGGTAAGGAACCAAAGCAAAGAAGAAGTTGGAGGTATGAGTATGAAGTTTGACTTGAGAGGGCCAAAGAATACCTCAGTGGGAAGTTGGTTGAAATTTTTTAACAAAAGAATCAAATACACTTTAATGTAGAGAGGAACCATCAATAGCTCCCATGTGCCCAACGACCCAGAGTAGGTTCTTTTGTTGTTGTTTTGTTGGATTTTTGTTAATTTTTAGACAGTATATCATGTAGCCCAGACTAACTTTGAACTCACTATGTAGCCAAAGATGATCTACCTGCTGCTCCTACCTCCTGAGGGCTGAAATGACAGATGTACATCACCATGTCTGGTTTTCACCGTGCTAGAGATAAAATACAGACCTTCAAATATGATAGGTAAGCAATCTACCAACTGAGCCGCATCTCCAGCCCTGGTTCTTGTTTTAAGACAGTGTCATGCTATGTTGTTCAGTCTAATTTTGAGCTCATGGACTCAAGTGACCCCTCTCCTTCATCCTCCCAAGTAGCTGAGACTACTGAGTCAGGCAGAGAACATGGTTCTGGAGAAAAGGCCTAAGAGAGATGATGGGTACTCCCTGTAGACATTGGAAGAAGGCAGTCCCAGAGGCCTTGGGGCCCAAGATTTCCTGGAATATGTGAAGACCAGGAAAGAGACCTTTCAGTCAGACGATAGAAGATGATAGGAACAGCACGAGAGAGGATGCTAAGGAGGAAATTGGGGCTTCTATCATGTGGGGTCTTGGGACCATAGTAACACTTGAGGGTTTGATGTGAGTGAGGCTGGGAGTTCCTGCAGTGTTCTGAGCAGAGACAGCATGGATGTGGCTTTCAGTTTACCAAGATTCCCTTGGCTGCAGTGGGGACAGGCAGAGCACAGGCCAGTCACTGCACTATGTAGCAGTGACCCCAGTGTGAGCCTCGAAGAACAAGATGTTTGTGGTTGCAAGGAATGGTGAGAATTGGCTAAGACCTGAGGCCTCACTGATAGGAGGAGGGGGGGTGAGAGGGAGAGAGAGACAGAGACAGAGACAGAGAGACAGAGGCCTCACTGATAGGAGGAGGGGGGGTGAGAGGGAGAGAGAGACAGAGACAGACAGAGACAGAGACAGAGAGACAGAGAGAGACAGAGAGAAAGAGACAGAGACAGAGACAAAGAGAGAGACACAGACACAGAGACAGAGAGACAGAGAGAGAGAGACAAAGAGAGAGAGACAGAGGCAGAGAGAGACAGAGAGAGAGATCATGGCTGATCTCAGAATCAAGGCCTAAACAGCTGGAAGCATGGCCTTCCTGCCTGTGCCACTTGTACAGTGATGCTGTCCTTACTGAATGGACAGGTGAGAGACTGAATTGATCAGCTAGAAATACCACTTTGAGAGTCCTTGGCTCATAGCCAGGCATGGTGGCACATGCCTTTAATACCAGCCCTTGGGAGGCAGAGGCAGGCAGATCTTTTGTAAGACCAAGGCCAGCCTGGTCTACATAGCAAGTTCTGGCCAGCTGGGGCTACAGGAAGACTCTGTCTGAAAAAAAAAAAAAAAAAAAGAGTCCCTGGCTCTGTCAGTAAAGTGCTGGTGCCTGAATTTGATCCCTAGAACCCACATAAAGAAAAGCTAGGTGTAGTGGTACACTTGTAAGTGCTGGCCAGCCTAGCCTACTGACAAGTTCTAAACCAGCGAGAGATCCAATGTTTAAAAACAACAACAACAACAAAACAAGGGCTAGAGAGGTGGGTCAATGGTTAAGAGTGCTTACTGCTTTGTGAAACTGGCGTTCGGATCCCAGCACCCACTTTGGGCTGCTTATAAACACCTGTAACTCCAGATCCAAAGGATCCAACACCCCGTTTGGACACTGTTGGCACACACATAAACAAAATAAGTCTTTAAATTAAAGAAAAACAAGAGGGACATTTGAGGATGACACATGAGGCTGACCCCTGGCTTCCACACCCCCATATGTGCACCTGCATGTACACACACCCACATGCATGCATGCTCACACACACACACACACACACACACACACACACACACATCACAGAGTCCCTGGACACTAAATTCGTCTTAAGAGCACCTATATACTCATCCTATACAGAGATACATCCTCTCACTTTTTTTGGTCTTTTTGAGACAAAGTCTCCCTGTACCCCAGCTGGCCTGGCGCTCACTGTGTAGACCAGACTGGCCTTGGTCTCACAGAGACCAAGGGACTCTCAACTGCTGGGACTAAAGGTGTGTACCACCATGCCTGGTACCTTCACTATATTTTGTACTCTCAAGATTTGAAGCTGGTTGAAGAGGCATCACTTTTTAATACTTATGGGATATTAGAAATTGTTTTATAATGCACGTAGTTAAGCCTTCATTACAGCCTTGTAACAGACGTATTTGCTTTCTGTGGCTGTGATAAAACACTGACCAAAAGCAACTTGGGGAGGAAAGGGTTTATTCCAGCTCTTAGGCTATGGTCCCAAATTGAAGGAAGCCAGAGCAGGAGTTCAAGGCAGGAACAGAAGCAGAGACCATGGAGGAGTGCTGCTTACTTTCTTACACAGCCCAGGCCCACCTGCCTAGGGATGGTGCTACCCACAGTGGGCCGGGTGCTCCTATCTCAGTTAGCATTTAAGAACATGCCTTGCAGACATGGCCACAAGCCAGTCTGATCTGAGAAATTCTTCAGCTGTGGTTTCCTCTTCCCAGGTGACTCTAGGTTTGTGTCAAGTTGATAGCTGAAGCCAACTATGACACCTATGAAAAAGACCTTAATCTTCTTGCTTTATAGATAAGGAGACTGAGATGCAAAGAAGTATTGGCCACCACCATTCCCCTCACATGTACAGTGATACTGCAAAGCCAGGAGTGTCTCAGTCTAAAGCCCACCTCTTAACCACACCCTACTCCCTGTCCCCCCATACGCATGTCCTTTTTAACTCTAAATAGCTGTCACAACTCTGTCTCTCTCACTGATTAGTTTTTCTGCCTATGTGAAGGGAAAAGTTCTTGCAAAATTTCTCCACAGGCTTACGATGAGGAGATGGAAAGATGGGGGGCTCTGTTAGCCTTCATACAAGTTAGTTTTTTCCCTGTTGTTTGTTGGTCTTGGTTTCGTGGTACTTCCTTCCTTTTCATGAGGATTTATTTAAAATCAACATCTGTAGGGCTGACGATGTAGCTCAGTTGGTAGAGTGCTTTACTAGCATGTGTGAATCCCAGAGTTCCATCCCTAGCACCACATAAACCAGGAAGGTGGCACGTGTTTATAGTCCCAGCATTCAGAAGGTAGAAGCAGAAGGATCAGAAATTCAAGGCCAGCCTGAGACACATGAAACCCTTAAAAAGATTACCTCTGGGCTGGTGAGATGGTTCAACTTGCCACCAAGCCTGACAACCTATTTTGATCTCCAGAACCCACATGGTAGAAAGAGAGAACCCTGAAATCTCAAGTTTAATCCACAGAACCCATGTGGTAGAGAGAACCCACTCCCACAGTGTCCTTTGATCTCTCTCTCTCTCTCTGACAGTGACACATACAATGTTAAAAAAAAAACACCTTTGTAGATCCCTTTCCCCTTTTCTAGATATAGCTTTATATTTAGAAAGACATGATGTGAATATGGAAAACACCCCTATGGGCTTTTCTTATTGTGTGCTAAGTTCATTTTATATTTGACTATCTTATTTTTCTGAGATTTACTTAGAATACATTGCAAAACAGGCATCCAGTCTTCATCTCTCTAAATGCCAATGGTCTGTGCTGCTGTCACAGTCCAGCAGTCCATCCCCTGTCCACCTTTGCCATCCACCGTGTTCCTGTGTGCTTCCCAGCCTAAGCCTTGTGCTTTATTACTACACTGTTTTATTGTTCTGTAGGCTTATAGTAGTTTATCATGTGATAGTAATATCCTTTTATTACTCCTAGTTTTCCAGAAACTTCCTAAATATTCTTATTTATTTTCCCCCATGAATTAAGGAATCAGTCTATCTAGTTAAACAAAAATCTATTAGCTTTTATTGGGAGGGGGTCACACTAAATTTATGAATTAAATTACAAAGAATTTATATCTTTACAGTGCTGGGATTTCTCAGTTAAGAACATGAGATATGTTCCTATTGTTTAAATCTGTTATTCCCAGAGAAGTTTTAATGTTTCTTTCATATACATGCTTATAGAGTATATTTCTATGTATTTTATCTTATATGTTACGTGTGTATGTATCTGAGTGTGCAGTCATATGTGTGCATGTATGTGAGGCAGCCACAGGTTGACACTGGGTGTCTTATTTAGTCACTTTTATTTTATGAGAAAGGATTCTCACTGAACCTGGAGCTTCTGAATCAGCCAGACTGACTGGCCAGCAGGCCCTAAGGATCCTTTTGTCTCTGACTCCCCCATGCTGGGATGACGGACCGCTGCACCCAGCTTTTTATGCATGGCTTCTGGGGATTGAAGCAGGCCTTCATGCCCTTTTACCAGCTGAGCTATATCCTCAGCCCTTTGTAGTACTTTTTAGTGACTGTTTTTTGTTTGGGAAAGCAGGGACTTCTGCTTATTAATTCTTAACCTAGTTATATTCCTCTAGTGTTTCAGTCACGTATCCATCAAGTCTATGGAGCTTTCACCTGAAAACTCCCAATTTTTCCACCTTTCAAGTTTTTTTACATTTTTCTAGTTGAATTGACTAGTACCTTCAGACCAATGCTACATATTTGTGTTGGTAATAAATGTCTTGGGATGCTTCCAGTGTTTTCCAGATAGGCGTGATATTATGGCCTTATGAGTTGATGTGTGTTTGTGTGGGTATATGTGATTGTATATCCAGGTAAGAATTTTATTGTTTTAAAGTAAAAACAAGGGTTTTCCCTTGATTGGGGATGGATGTCAAATTTTAGAAGATGCCTCTTCGGTATCTGTGGTGATGATCCTGTGATTTCTCTCTGCGGATCCATTAATATGGAAAGTTATGGTAATAGATTTCCTCATGCGTTCCTGCATTTGTGGGATTCTTGACTCATTTGTCTAAGATGTGTCATTCTCTTTCTGTGCTGCTGGGTTCTGTTTGCTAATGTTTTATTTAAGCATTTTGCAATAATATTTCTAAGATTGGCCTCTAGTCTCCTTTATCTTTCATCTCTGTGGGTTTTGCTGTCAGTGTTATGTTAATTTCATAGAAAGGCTCTGTAAGTACCTTGCTTCCCTGTGCTCTAGAACAGTCCTAAATAGCTTTACACTCATCTGTTACTTAAGGATTAGATACAAGTTTTGTATAAAACCAATTGGCCAGGCTGGGAAGATGCTCGACTGGTAACCTGTTTGTCATGTAAGCATTAGGGTCTGAGTTGGACTCCAGAATGCATGTAAGAAAGCCTAGCATGAAGGCTGGGCTTATAATCCCAAGTGCTGGGGAGATGGGAACAGGGAGACTCCTGGGGCCGTTGTTCAGCCACAGCCCAGCTAAACCAGCACATTTCAGACCAATGAGAGACCCATCAATAAACAAGGTGGATTGGCTCCTGAGGAGTGACACCTGAGTTAACCTCTGGCTTACAAACACATGCACACATGTTCACACACACACATGTACACATGTTCATACACATATGCATCTGCACCCACACAAACACGAGTGGTTGGCTCTGTGACAATTTTGTCCCTTATAATTTTTCTCTTTACATTTTCTGTCTTTCTAGAGGTTAGCTTTGGGAAGTCATAGTTTTCTATATGATATTCCAGTTCACTTAAGTTATCAGAATTATCCACATATAATGAAACAAATCATTCTTTTAAAAATATTTTATTTATTATTTTTTAATCTTATGCATATGAGTGTATTGCCTGCATGTAGGTAATTGTATCCGTGTCGTGCAATGCCCACGGAGGTGCCCACGGAGGTCAGAAAAGGGCATCAGATCCCCTGGAACTGGAGTTACAAACTGTTGTTAGCCACCATGTGGGTTCTGGGAATCGATCCTGGGTCCTCTGCAGGAGCAGCCAGTGCTCTTAACCACTGAGCCATCTCTCCAGCCCTCAAATAATTCTTATATGATTCCTTTAGTGATGCCTTCTATGCCTGCCTCCATCCCTCCCTCCCTCCCTTCCC
>NW_008333388.1:985781-1007463 GCF_000622305.1 Nannospalax galili
TCTATGTTTTTAAACTTTTTGACTCATTAATTTTTATCAATATTATTTCTGCCCTTTTGATTTCTCTACATTTATTTTATTGCATTATTTTTCTTTCTAGATCTACACCAGAATTTACATTTGTAGAACATTGTGGTTGATGTTCTTGGAGTGCTGGGGCTTAAAAACAGGGCCTGTGCATGCTAGGCAAGTGTTCTACCACTGAGCCATACTACTAGCCCATGTGGGACTTTATCAGTTGTGAGGCATTTTCCTGTATGTATCTTTCATGTGATGCTTACATCCTTGTAAGTTGGTTGGTAGGGCCCTTGTGGAACAGATAAAGTCTACACAGCTAGAAAGGAAAAGAAATGGGGTTCCACTGGGGCCAGCAGCACCCCTTGCCCATGTCCTGTTGTCAAACCTGCAGCCAGGCCTCCCTGGCCCTACAGAGTCTGCCCTCTCTAGCCACCCCCCCCATCCTTTTGGCTGCTTCAGCAAGGCTGCAGTAGGCTTAGGATAAAGCCTGTGGAATCTCTGAGACATACCAGGGCTCAAAATTCAGCCACAATCAGCTTCTCCCCTGGCCCTACAGAGTCTGCCCTCTCTAGCCACCCCCACCCCGTCCTTTTGGCTGCTTCAGCAAGGCTGCAGTAGGCTTAGGATAAAGCCCGTGGAATCTCTGAGACATACCAGGGCTCAAAATTCAGCCACAATCAGCTTCTGATTCTTTTCTGGACCTATGTCCAAATCACTTCTCATGTAACAAACTGGCTCCAGCAAGGCATCCCCTGCACTAGGGCCTTTGTACCAATACCCCAAAGCAGTTATTTGCCCATTTCCTCTCAGCCACAACAGAGCCCCTGAAGTGCCTTCTCAGCTTTGGGTGGGCTGAGCACAAGCCTGAGGACCGCGCACGGAGAAGCACAGGGGTCACGACAAGGACGGGCTAGGAAGGGGCTCTTTAAGGGTGTTGCAGTTTCTCCTTTGTACAGAGGTGTCCCCTGAAGTCCCAAAAAATGAATGTGCCTGTCCCTATCTGCAGCTGCGCATTATGACATTGTAGATGGGGAAATTAGGACACGTAGGAAATTGCCCCAGATTTCCTTCTTTCCTGGGAAACCATTTTGTTCGCTTTCTTGGAAATAATTTTCAACTAGGGGAAGTGCAGTCCTATTTAGTGTTGCTTTGCTGTCCTAGGTTAACTTTGTGCCCTGCTGTCAACCTGTAGAGCACAGCAAATGGGAGGGACCTCATTCAGAGGCCAAGGTGGCTTGGGAAGATCCCCTGGGATGAACTCGCCACTGGCGTTCTTGCCCTGAGAGCAGCCTCCACTTAGTGGAGCAACTTAGGCTTCTGCCTTAGCCCTCAGTTTAGATGCCCTGAGCCTTGTTCTGTCGGGGCCGCTAGCCTTTGGAATTCTTGACAATCTTAAGTACTTAACACGGAAGTGTGCGCCACACATTTGCCTGTGTTTCGGTCTACTATGTGTGGATTTGAGCCCCAACATCTCTGCACAGGCCCTGCTATTGACCACAGAGTGGCACAGCCACTGGAGAAAGAGGACTGATCAAAGAGAGACTTAAGCAAGAGTGTGAAGGATTACCTTAGTTACAAGGAAGAGATTGCTGGAGACCAGTGTGGTCAGCCTCTAGGAAGTTTCCAGGGGAAATGGGTACCACTGGCTGTTCACCTTTAAAAGAAGTTCTGCCCAGCAAGTGCAGTCATTAAGATTTGGCCTTTTCGTCTATTAATTTGGGGTTCAGAGATTTTTAAATATGACACTATCTTTTGCTCCTTTTTTTCTTTTCTTTTTCTTTTTTTGGTCCTTTTGAGACAGGGTCTCCCTATAGCCCCAGCTGGCCTGGAACTCACCATGTAGACCAGGCTGGCCTTGAACTCACAGAGATCCTCCTGCCTCAGCCTCCTTAGTGCTGGGATTAAAGGTGCACACCCCATGCCAGGCTTATCTTTTGCTCTTAAACTACTCCATCAGTGAGGTTCAGTGGGATCTAGAAGCTTCCCGGAAAACTCTTCCTCCCTTTCCACACCTTAGTCACCCTCGCCCTTACAGCCTGTCATTACCGTGCCTGCCAGCTCCACCTCGGAAGCGTTTCCTCTGCTGTGTTTTGTGCCTGCAGTCAGGCTACTGTGGGTCTCACCTGGAACACAGCAGGACCACAAAGCATATAGACTGTTGGTACTCCAGCCTTGACACAGAAGCTGTTGCTAACTTCATTCTCAGAAAACCTAGCTATTCCGCCTCCGTGTGCTAACTCACAGCCTTGCACGCACATGCGGCAAGAGTTGGCACACTTTTCTGCCCAAGTTTCAAATTAAGTAGTTGAATCTTTGCTGTTTCTTGTTCATCCTCTTGTTCATCCTGTCCTCTGGGTTTAGCTGACAGTTGGTGAATGAAAGAAAATGACAAACAGTTAAAGCCTGGGGCAGAATTGCATAAGGATTTAAAGATGAAAACAATTTGTATTTGCCTAACAGTTTGCCTTGTGAATTTAGGAAGGCATAACAGTGGGCTCCGTCCTCCTTTTTCTGTCACTACTCAGGCAATCCCACTTCCATGTGACAGAATCCTTGTGTCGTTCCCTCCAGCCTCTAGGTCGTTAGTCATAGTACATACAACCTTGGTAAGATTGGAATAGGTATCCTGACCCACAGTCATAACTCAGACGACATGTCTTAATCCATCAGGCCTGATGTCTGCGACACAGACAGGTGACAGATATAATCCATATGTCATCATTCATACATCAGTAGACATCATAGTCCATCAGTCTAACATCTGTTTAACCCCATATTGAGCACCTACTGTGTGTGCTAAGCACAATCCTGGTGTTGACTTGACAGCAATGAACACACGGTTGAGACTCCTTGTCCTCATGAGGCTGACGTGCAGAAAGTGAAGGTGAACACTTTGATCAAAGCAGAAAGCCAAGGCAGGGAAGACAGAGGATGGGGCAGTGCCCGAGGCACCAGGAGTGGGGCCTCAGCCCGTCTGCCTTAGAGATCAAAGTATAGCCTAGCAAAGGTGCCCTGAGCTCAGCTAGGGAGTGGATGGTTTCAGTCTCTCCCTCTGTCTCTCTCTGTCTCTCTCTCTCTTCCTCTCCCTTCTTCTCCCTTTCCCTTTCACCCTCCTTCCCTCTTCCTTCCCTCCATGCCTCCTTTACTCTCTCCCTCCTGTCTCTTTCTCTCCCCCATTTTCTGGAGAGATCCTAATAAGAAGCTCAAGTGAGGGACTGGTTCACTGGCTCACTGAGTAAGAACACTTGCTGTACAAGCATGAGGATCTGAGTTTGAATGCCCTGCACCCATGTAAAAGCTGGGCATGGCCGCATGTGCCTGTAAACCCAGCACTGAGGGACAGAAATAGGTAGATGCTGGGAGCTTGCTGGCAAACCACCCATCCTAGCTGAAATGGAAGCTTCAGGAACAGTGAGAGTCTGGCTTAAGGGTATAAAGTAGAACATGAGAGAGGACATCTGACATCCTCTGGCTTCCACATATGAGTGCATGAACATATATATGTGCATATGCATGCATATACTACACACATGCACATACCACTAAACAAGTGATGAAATAAACCTATTCCCATTCAATCAGTCTTCAACAAGCTCTCCCCTCCCCATCATATCACATGCATTATTTAATTTGTTTGAAATGCAGTGCTCTTCCCAAGATGTATAAATCCATAGGAATTTATTAAGTCTTGACAAGAGTTATTGAATGTTCTATTAAGTTTTCCAAATTGTCCAGTGTTGGATGGCTTAAAAATTATTCATTAAGTACCAATAAATTGCATGGTATATTTATGAACTATCTTTGAAAGTCATTAAATATTCATATCGGGCAATAAATCCATTCTCTCCTGTAGGTCTGTTCTGAATGGTGGTGAGTTAGGGTTTAGGCGGAAGTCCTGGGAGTGGGCTAGATTTTCACTGGGTTTCACTAGGACCTCACGGGGTGCACAGAAGCTAGGACCAGTCCATTTCTAGTCATCATCTGTGCCAACCAATGAAAGGGGGCTAGACCATGTAAACCATTCTGATTTGTGATGTATATGAAAAGGGTAAAAATCCAAAGGTTGGAGAGACTTGATTGTGACTAAAACACTGCGTTCCGGAACCATTACTTACAGTGCTGTGACTTTCTGCAACAACACCAGCCATTCACCCAAAATTCACCCATCTGATCCTGGGAGGTAGGAGCACTTAGCTCTAAGCACAGCAACTCATCAATCTCTCTAAGTTACCGTCTGATTCCAGTCTTCCTTTTGTGTGACCCAATAGTGTCTTCAGACCAGAATCAGCCTCAGTTACCGCCCCTGAGGACGGGGGGCTTTTGCACTTGTATTCCAAGTGGGTGTGGTGGCCAGGCCTCATTTAGGCAGGCGTGCAGGGCTTGGCTGCAGGTTGGTGAAGACTTCTTGCTGATTGGCTGGTGCAGGGGCAGCTGCCAGCTATTCCGAGCCACACCCCAGGTTGTAATTTAGTCTCGTCCCAGATTCCTTCAGCGATGGGGAAACTCAGCACCTCTAAGGCCAGTTTTCAGGATGCGTAGATTCTTCTTAGCTGTATGCTGACTCTGCTGTTCTGGGGCTAGAGAATTCTCACATTCTCCACAAATGTTTTCCAGCTGGCCAGCGGAGGGTGGTTCTAGGAAGGCCAAGGAAACCTAGAGGCAAGGGTTCCAGATGGAGGCAGGGTTGGGTCCCCGATACTACCATGGCTTCTAGATTTTGCTGCTGAGTACTTGCCCACATTCCATGACTGTGAAATGAGGGTGCTTGCCTGGTCAACTCTGGGGTTCCAGTCAGAGTGAGAGGTAGAGAGGTTGCTCCTAAAGAGAGCTTCAGCCAGACAGGGGCTCCTGGGGACAGAAAGGGCCCATACTCAAGGTCAAGAAGCCATGTTCGCTTTGTGATCTGGGCATTTGATTCTTTGGGGGCATTCTTAGGTTGGTGGCCATGCTACTTTTTGTGGTTCAGACCTCAGTAGGGCAATAGAGTGAACGAGATGAGTGGAGAATGAGAGGCCACCTCCATGGTGTGCAAGCTTGGTGGTAGGCACCTCCTGCATCCTCCCTTCTCTGGTCACCTGAGCTCGTGGATGGGGAGCCCAGGTAGCCAGAAGCCTTTTGCTCTTAAGCATACCACATGAATTTGGAGAAATTACTATTACTGTATTATTATTATTAATTTGTATGTGGTATGTGAAGGTGTGTGTACATGTTTGTGTGAGTGAGAGTGCTTGTGATACGTGTGTGTATGTTTGGAAGCCAGAGGTGAATTCTTCAGTTTCTGTCTACCTTATTTTTTGAGACAGGGTCGCTCTCTGCCAGGAGCTCACCATTTCAGCTAGACTGACTGGCAAGCAGGCCCCAGGATCTGCCCATCTCTGCCTCTCAAGAACTGGGATTACAAGAACATTCCACTATGCCAGTCTCTTTACCCATGGGGCAGCACTCCAGCTGCACAACTGCTTACACTTATCACCTGGGGAGCCTCGGAAATAACCAAAGCCTGATCCCAGTCTCCACGTGGAGGGCTGCCTCGGCATCCGGAGTGCTTCCCAGGGAATCCCAAGAGGCAGTGAGGTTTTAGACACCTGTCTCTTCTCCAGTGTCAGTGTGTACCCACATACCCTGAAGAGTTCACAGAAGTACACATTCCTTAGCCCCTACTCGAGTCTGTCTTGGAGATCTGAGGGCAGAGCCTTAGAATTGGCATCTCTAGTTAATTTCTAGGTGGTGCAAATGTAGCCTGTACTGATATGATGCATAGTGGCAGGGTTAGATAAGCAGGGTTCTGTGTCAGCATCATTTGGGAGCTTGTTTCAAATGCAAAAATCTTGAACCTCATCAGAGACATACTGAATCAGACACTCTGGGGGTGGAGCCAAACTATCTGTATTTTGTACCTCCCCATCTTAGTAACTCAGGTGCACCTGAAGTTTGAGAGGTACCCAGAACAAACTTGGCACAGCTGTCCCTGAGAAGGATCCCAGAAGTCTCCCCAGCCTGAGCCAGAAGTGAGCTTGGAACCTCCAGGAGCTTGGAACCTAGGGATACTGAAGCTTTTTCTCTGGTTCCTGGGGAACTTGGTGGAACAAGCTTGTGTGAGGCAAGGACAGTAAGGAAGTCAGAAGTGCCTTACCCGGGTGCAGACCAGGTGCATCCCCAGCATCTTTCGGTGGTGACTGTCGGAAGCAGGAACAGCTGCTCCAGCGTTCTTGCCTTTGTGTTTGTTGCAGAGGAAGAGTTAACTGAGAAAGCTGTCAGACAGCCGTCTGTTGCCCTGGTAACACTGTGCAGCTGCCGGAAGGAGAAAGCCTGTGCTTCTAGGCACCAGACTCCACTCCCTGAGTCTCAAGTGAATAGTTTGCTGTCTCCCTTTTTCTTCTGGAAAGTGGAATCCAGAACTGCTCCCACGGGGCCTCCAGGGCCTCAGCATAGTGTGTATGCAGGATGACTGGAAATAGTCATTGAGAGTCTGTGTAGTACATGGCTCTGTGTACCCAACACTGTGGTAGGCATGCACGGGCCACAGTGAATCAGTTGTCCCTGGGTTACATCCCAAACTAGTGGTCTGTGGCCTTCACAGCTCCATCTCCCTCACAGGTACAAACTAGACAGTATTGACAACCTGGAGCCATGCCCACCAGGCTAGTAACCTGTTACTCCAGAAGTCCCCTAGATGTCTCAGAACAGAAAACAAGGCTTAAAATGGGTGTTCTAATTTTATTTCTATTGTTGTGATGAAACATCCCGACAAAATTCAACTTAGGGGAGAAAAGGTTTAGGTTACAGTCCATCACTTTGGGGGATGTCACAGTGACAAGAGCTTGCACAGATGGTCTCACACCCACAGTTAAGAACAGAGAGAAATGAATGCATGTGTTCTCTTGCTTGCTTTTGCTCAACTCTGTTTCTCTACTCTTGCACAGTTCTGCACCCTCTGCCTAGGGAATAGTGCCACCCACAGTGGACTGAGTCCTCCCATATCAATTAATTTAAGACTACCATCCATAGACATGCCAACAGGACAGCCCAATGCAGACAATCATGCACTGAGCCTCTTCCCAGGTGATCCTAGGTTGTGTCACATGGACAAAGCTGACGATCACAATGGACATATGTCCACTGGACCCAGCGACCTGCTGCCTGCTTGACTAGAGCTTCCTGGCTAGTGCATGGTTCCCGGTGGCCTTGGCCATGTGGCTTCCTGAGTGGACAGCCAAGAGCTCTGTAGGTGGGCTCTTTGGATGTCCAGCTTGTCTACTCTTTGCTTCTCCTGGCAGTAGCTTCTTTTCAAGGAAGGAGGAAGGAGAAGGAACATGATCTGAAGAGGAGGGAAGTCTGTGCAAGGGATGGTGGAGTCCGTGTCAGAGAATCTGAGACTGAACAACAGCCTACTCTCCCCACCCCCCGGGTGTGTATCACGTGGATGGAAAAGGGCTTCAGAAAATGCTCCTGGCACAAATTCCAGGGCTGCTCTCTTGGCATCAGGAAGCAGATTTGGCAGCAAGGCCCATTCTGGCTGTAGTTGGTGGAGTGAATGAGGGCACAGTGGCCCCCAGCTAACTGTTCCTGTATGGCTGGTGATGCTCCCTCAGTCTCTTGTCCTTGGTAGCCTCTGGATGTCTCAACACTCATACCACCAGTACAACAGCCACTGAAATGTTGAAGGGTGTGATCACAGCAAGAGAAGGTAGGATGCTAGCTCATGTCCATTGGCTGTTTAGTCCGTGCTGATAACTCACATCTCATTGTATTACAGAGGTGGAGATGAAGGCCTTGGCAGGTGCAGAGCTCTGGGTTTCAGTTCAAACCCGGATCCCGAGGTTCATGCTGTTTGCGCTTCACTCACGCAGAAAGTGCTTCCTAAGAGCCACTTTAGACACTGGATTCAGAGCAGAAATCCCAGCACACGGTGTGAACATCCCGGTGAGGGCTGACCAACCATACCCTGGAATCTTGGGCGGACTGCATCTGATGGTGCAGGTGGGAAAGTGACTGTGGAGACAAGTGGACCAGGGCAAGGAGCCTCCAGCAGGGCATTCAGGAAAAGGCGATATTTGAACAGGAACTCAAAGGAGAAAGGCCTGTGTATGGACCAAGGGGACAGCTAGTGGAGAGGTTCTATGATTGCTCAGGTGGCTGGAGCCAAGTGAAGAAGGGGATGTAATGAGGAAGGTAAGGGAGCCGATTGGCTGGAAGGGTCCAGTGAGACAGTGATGTTCAGGGTCAAAGAACAGTTACATCTTAGAAATTCTGGCAAGGTCCAAAGTTAAGATTCAGTGTCACTCCAAAAACAGATGAACTGGAATGTCAGCATGAACACAGAGCCAGGGAGGAAAGAGGGTGAAGGGGACTGAATCCCCTTTCCATGTTGTGAAGGATGGTCAACATCTAAAGTGAACAAAAATGTACTTGCATCTCCAACGGGGTCGGGGGCTTCCTTCAGGGCTACACAGCAGCTCTGCTCCCAGCCCCATGTGGTGACTCTGCCTCCAAGCTGGGGCCCCAGAAATGCAGCATAAAACTGGTTATGGAATGAGCTGTACTATGTGACTTAATAACCCCTCTATTGTATAATAATATTATGCTTCAGGGAAAAAAAATCCTTTAAGCCTGCCTAGGGCTTGCATTTTCTTCTTAAAAAAGATGGAAAATCGGTCGCCTCAGTGTGCACCAGGGGAACCGCCTCCTCCCAACTCCTGCACCTCCCAAAGCTGTGATTAGGCCAAGGGTCTTGCTTTGTGCTTCAGAAAACAACTCGGGGCGTCCTAAGTGGTTAAGGCGCAAATGTCCTTCCCCTGAACCAGGGACAGCTTTGAAGCCAAGAAACTCAGGGTATAATTAGACATGCATTTGTGCCCAGTGCATGCTCAGTGCCCCATTTTACTGTCAGGGATGACGATTCGTAGGGGTCCTCAGCATGGTTAAAGGCTTCGACCTCACTGGCTGGCTTCTCTGCAGTGGTGACAGCACCCCAGGAAGGCAGCACAGCAGAAGAGCTTGTGGGCAAATACAGGCCAATGCTTCATGGGGAAAAAGTGATAAAGCAGCATATCTGTGTGCCCGTGTTGTCTTCCCTACCCCCTGGGTTGTGGCTGACTCCTTGTAGAACTGTGTGCTATTTGGTCGATCCAAAGGAGGCTGGTGGTCTGCTGGACCCATCAGAATAGGCCCCCAGATGTGAAGTTCTGCAAGGACAGTCTTGACCTTTTTTTAGGATTATTAGTGTGCGTGTGCGTGAGTGTGTGTGTGTGTGTGTGTGTGTGTGTGTGTGCGTGTGTGTGTGTTTGTGTGTGTTAGTGTGTGTGTGGATGTGTGTGCATATGTATATACATGTATACACATACCCACAGCCCCCTACTTATGTCACTACGTGTGGGGGTTGTCCTTTCTGACATAGTTCTTTCTAGAGAAAGTTCTAGAAACCCAGATGTGTACGTCTGTAAGGATAGTCTTTTCCTCTTTTTAGGATTATTAGTGTGCGTGTGCGTGAGTATGTGTGTGTGTGTGTGTGTGTGTGTGTGTGTGTGTGTGTGCACGTGTGTGTGTTATAGTGTTCATGTGGGTGTGTGCATATGACCATGCTGGTGTATACACACCTGCACATGTGTATGTGTGCATGTGTTCGGCCATGTAGAAGCCAGCGGTTGATGTCAGGTGTCTTTCTAAATCACTTGTCATCTTACCCTTAGAGATAGGGTCTCTTACTGAACCTGGGGCTCATCAGTTCAGCTAGGCTGGCTGTCTCCGCCCCTTCCCAGAGCTGGGGTTACAGATGTAAGCCACTGGCCCTGGCTTTGTGGGTGCCAGGGATCTGAACCCAGGTCCTCGCTCCCATGTGGCAGCCACTTTAACTAACTGAGCCATCTCCCCAGTCCCCACAGTCTTGACTTTGGAGGTCTTTATTCATCACTGAATATTTTCTGGGTGTTCCCTCCACACCAAGGCTGAGTCCAGCTCTTCCAAGGTGCCCATGGGTGCCTTCTGCCCCCCTCAACCCCAGTCAGCGCTAGCTGATCTGAAAGTCATACCCGAGCTCTATGTAGAAGACAGTGTGCATTCTGATGGCTCTCCAGCTCTTGGATCCTGCAATCCCTCATTCGAGCTCCCACTGGCCCATGCTTGGAATGTTGCCAGTAGCCAATTGCCTGCCACATGGCCACCAGCTTTCCCGGCTGGTTGGCACACCAAAACCAGAATGATCTTCTTAATTGGTCAATTGGATCTTGCTGCTTCACTGTTGAAATCTTCAGTGGCTTTCCCTTTGTGCTTAGGAAAGGCCTGACTTCTAAGACTGGGCTGTGCTCGCACTACCTTCTCTGAGACTTTAGGCAGTGACATATGCTGTCCCTGCTCACCCACAACCCCATGGTCTCTGGCTAGCATTTTTATCCTAGGCCAGAATGAGTGGCCTTCGAGTTGGAGTGAGCAGATGAGGATTTGAAGGGAGAGAAGGAGTGGACTTTGACACCACTTGTCTTGGGCATCAGACAAGGTGCAGTTTCTCTGACCTTGATCATTTGATGCCTTGGAATCGGTTTCCTTATCTGTAGGTTGTCGAAGTGGCAGACAGCCTGACCCCCAGTGGAATTCAGTGGGTTTTCCTTTTCTTCCTCTTGAGTGGAGATGGGATTGCTCCTTGCTCAGAGGGGAGGCTTGGCCTTCACTGCAGTCATTCCCCACTGCCCACCCTTCCCTGCCTATGGAACCCCTGCATCTTGCCCTCAGAGACTAGGCAATCCTCTACCAAGGGTGAGGCCTACATAGTGCCCACTGTCTTTGGGGTTGACACACTTGAGTGTTCCTTTGACACCTGGAGATAAACCTGCACCTGCCTGCAGCCCCTGGAGCCACCAGCCCAGAGGGTCCTATGCATTTCAGAATGAAGACAGTCGGGTGGGGTAAGTTGAAGGGAGCCAGAACAAGGCAGACCCCAAATAAGGTACACAGGTGTCAGTTTTAAGGAGATCCTCTCCTTCAGGTGTGTGTACATACAGGCACAGTTCTGAGAACCACCTTAAATTCTGCACCCTGGACACCTCATTGCCCTACTTCAGCTCCTGGTCACAGAAAGTTGTATTTCGAAAGGTCATTGAGAACCACTTCTGATCATTCTTGGATTCCTTCCAGAATATTCCTGCCATGGGACCCCATGTAGACTGTTCTGTCCTCCAAGCTCCTGTGTGGGTAGGACTCTCGGAGATGATTAGGCTTAGAGGAGGTCATGAGGATGGAGCCCTTGAGGGGATCAGTGTCCTTATAGACTTGTTCTCTGTCCCTGCCATGTAAGGACACAGCAAGAAGGTGGCTATGCAGGCAGGAAGTGGTCATTAAGAAGCAGGAAATGGCTGTCTACAGGCCAGAAATGGCAAACTGCAGACAGGAAGTGGTCACTTATGGGCAGGAAGAGGCCACCTGTAGGCAGAAAGTAGTGATCACCAGGTGCTAAATCTGTCAGCACCTTTCATCTTCCAGGCCCCAGAATTGTGAGAACTGAAAATCTTGTTCAAGTTGTTCACAGAGTGGCATTCAGCTGTAGCAGCTCACACTGGTTCGGGGATTGGGAAAAACCAGTTTGCATAGAACACTTCTACCTCCCCCACCCAGGCTGCAGAGGACAAGGGTCCTTCTGTACACAGGCCCAGTAGACTTAGACCTTGCTCATTCCTAAGTGGAGATGGAAGGCAATGAAGGGATTCTGTGGCCAGGGAAACCATGTGAGCTAGCATCCTCTCTGCACAAGTTCCTGTCTAGGGTCCCACAGAGTGACCAGAGCCCAAGGTCACCCAGAAGCAGAGGTCACCATGCATGGTGTCCGAGGCCCCTCTTTTATTATTGTAACCTGAAGTGTGATCTCATCCCATAAGAGGAACTAGGACCCATGTTCAGCTTAGTACTGAAATGTAGAGCTGACTTTTACACAAGAGGAGAGACTCTGTCCCGACTGGCTGAAGGCTAGGTCTCTGTCCCTGTTGAGTTGTAATAGTCCCTTATGCCCTGGTTCTGACTGCTACTCTCTCCAGGGCCCTTGAGCCACATGTCATTAGAGCAAATATGAGAAACGCAGGCACACAGCGACACTGCCTTGATTCTGGTGCTCAGGCCAAGGCCAGGCCCACAGCCTGATTTTGCTAATGGAAGGAGGTGCTGGCTCAGGGGACATCACAGGCACTCCATTCCCACTTCTGAGACCTCAGCCTCTATGGATGCCAGGTTGCTGCCTCCTCCAGTGACTTATATATAGCCCAGCTGTGGATGTTCAGACTTCAAAATGACACTGTCTAGAGCAACATGGCCTGGGCCTCCTGGAAAAGTGCCACTCCAGGCAATTCACCCAATTCATCCTCCCGTTTGATTTAACCAAAAGAAGCATGGTGCATACCAACCAGGAGGATGCTCCTGACCTCGTAATTGTATTTGCATCTGTGCCAGAGGGCCAGCAGGCTCCTGAGTCCTGGGGTTCAGGCCTCTGTCTCTCTGCTTCTCACAGATGGCTCAGACAGAACTTTCCTTTTCCAGATGACTTGGCCTGGGCATCATCCAAATGGGACTGCAGTATCATGGAAGGGCCTGCAGAGTGCTTCATGGGCTATTTTGAGATTTAAGGATTAGATAAACAGTAACAGGAGCTCTTTAGATGCTCTGGCTGGACACAAATGAGGGAAACTGAGGACCAGGGAGGCCAAGAAGCTCAACCAAACATACAGCACACAATAAGGTCAGCATATACTCCAAACCACCATGGGTTTCTTCTTTTTGTTTTAGTTCAGTAAATTTAGAAATCAATATTTAGTAACAAATATATAATTCTCTGGGTTTGAGTTTTTTTCATGGTGCTTTGGTTCCATTTTTTAAAAAACATTAATAACGTGGGTGGCCGTTTTTAGATGTGGCATATTTGTTGACTCAAATTCCTGGGACAAAAACAAGCAGTTCTACTCTGTGAATATCCCTGGTCTCCGGTCTGGTTTGTTACGTGAGAAGAGACCTGTGCAGACTTCCTGCTGCATACCTGAGGTGATGCCGGTGGCCAAGAGGATAGGAGCAGGCTGTGGCTGGCAGGGTGGGGTGTACTCTCACGGCAGGTGTACTTTCCATCTGTCCTGCCAGCCTGGAGCATCTTCCTTCCCCTTGGGAGGAAGGCCATCGTCCCAACATTGCCTTTCTGTCTGGGGGGGGGTTCTGTGAGAGGCTGGCACATGTATCTCCAGCAACCTGAGGGAATGGTGGGAAGAGGATGTGCATAGACTTCAAGCTTGACTCCTCAAGGCTCCCCTGAGCTCTGGGACCCAGAGGGCAAGTCCTATGGGAAGGTAGTGGGTCCTTCTATCTCAAAATGTGATCACTTTCTGAGTCTTTGGCTTAGGACTTTGATGTAGGGATTGTGGAGGATAAAGGAGTAGACAGCCTTGATAGGGCTCTGGGCAGACATTTTAAGGGTATGGCTTCTCTGTAAATTGGATGGCCCCAGTATCCCATGGAGAAAGTGTTGGGCAGCTAGGAGAGCAGATGAGATCAGGGCACTGCGTCATCTGGTGGGGGTGGTCTTGGACACTCCAGGAAGACCAGCTGGCTGCTGCACAAACTTCAACATACCCCTGACCCTGCTTGGCCTTGGGGTCCTCCTTTGTGGAGTGGGAATAATACCACTTTGCTTCCTTCTCACAAATGGCAATAGAACCAACACATTGGAGGGACCCATCAACTACAGTCACTGGTACCCTGACTGCTGGGGGAAAGATATACCTTTGTGTCTGGGGATGGTCTTTACAGCTGGATTGGGCCAGTTTTTCCTATAGAGGAGACGATGGTGGGGTTCATGCTACAGTGGGGTGTGTGTGGACACTCTTATGCCCTCTGTCTTAAGCAAGTTTGATGGGATAATTGTAAACCACTGTCATGTTAGTGTGAATTAGTTTGGTCCATTTTTCAGGAGAGACTGAGATGCCTATGTGGGTGGAGGAACAACTCCTCCTGGACCAGAAACCCTGGGTCTCACCCTGCCTTTGTCACAGTGAGACACACATGAGCTCTCTGCACCATGATTTCTTTATCAAAATGGATACCCACTCATTGCCCTGGTTCTGGCAACTCTATGGGTGCCTCTTGGAGGAAACAGAACTACACAGCTTGGGCTGACATCTCAGCTTTTCTGCCAGCTATTCATATGACCACAGGCAAGCCGCTTATTTCATGCCTCAACTTCTTCATCTGTGAAATGGGACCATGATATAGCATTCTTCATGGATGATGTAAATGAGTCCATTCTCATGACATATGTAGACCCATCACAGACCATCTTCACTCTAGAAATGTTAGCTTAAAGAGAAAGGGAGAAGCCAGGCATGGTGGCATACTCCTATAATCCTAGTGGCTTGAAAGACCAAAGCAGGAGGATGGTGAGACTGTGTCTCAAAACATAAAATAAAATATTATGGTCTCAAAAATTAAAAATTAAATAGGGAGACAGTCTTGGGAAAGACTAACAAAGTAAAAAGCATCATTTATCTCATTTGCATATATCGGTGGAGCAGAATTCTTAGAATAGTCTGTGTGTGTGTGTGTGTGTGTGTGTGTGTGTTATGTGCACCCATATGCATACTCATAGGCCAGAGGACGTCAGTGTCCTGCTCCATCACGCTCCACTTATTCCTTTGGGACAGTCTCTCACTAGACCGGGAGCTAGGCTGGTGGCATCAAGCCTTAGTGATCCTCTGTTGCCCTCCCCCAACCCCAGCACTCAGGTACGTGGGCACCCAGGCCCAGCTCTTTATGCAGGACCTGGGATCTGAACTCAGGTCCTTATGCTTGCAACAGCAAATGCTGTTGCCAGCTGAGCCATCTTTGCATCCCAGAAGTAAATTTATGTGGTTCCTGGAGATTGAACTCAAGTCATCAAGCTTTGGTGGAAGGTGCTTTTATCTGCTGAGTTATCTTTTGGGTCTTAGAAGTAAACTCTTAAAATGTCTGGGCAGTTAATATTTGACAAAGGTGCCAAGATGGTTGAATTGGAGAAAAACAATCTTTTGAGCAAATGGTACTGGGACAACTGGATATTGACATGCAAAAGAATGAAACAGGGTGGTGGTGCTGGAGAGATGTCTCAGTGGTTAAAAGCACTGACTGCACTTGCAGTGGACCTGGGTTCGATTCCCAGCACCCACATAGTGGCTAACAACTGTTTGTAACTCCAGTTCCAGGGGATCTGATGCCCTCTTCCGGCCTCCATGGGCATTGCATGACATGGGTGCACTTACATACGTGCAGGGAAAACAAACACATTAAAAAAAAAAAGAATGAAACTAGGCCCTAACCTTGCAGCTCACAATGGATCATAGATTAGGTGCAAAAATGAAAACTATAAAACTCATAGAAGAAACCACAGGAGAAAATCTTCATGAACCTTGAGTCAGGCAAAATCTTAGAGCACCAAAACATAAGTGACAGAGGGAAACGGAATCACATTAGACTCCATCAAAATTAAAGGCCCTTGTTCTTCAAAGGACACCACAAGGGCGTGAACAGAGCCCATGGAATGAGAGCAAATCACATATTTGATTAAAGGTTTGTATCCAGAACAGAGAACTCTTATTAATAAAGAAATAATCCACTTCATACTCGGACAAAATGTCTGGAGTACACCCTTCTCCAGATAGAAATTTCTCTGAGACCTACTAACAACACACAGTGCTGAGCGCCACTGGTTATTAGAAAAATGCTGATGAAAGCCATGGTCAGGTACCACCTCATACCCATAACAGGGATAAAGTTAAAAACACAATAGCAAGTGTTGGCTAGGATGTGGAAAAATGGGAACCCTTGTGCATTGTTGGTGAAGGTGTAAAATGGTACAGCATATGAAAAAGTCTGGCAGCTGCTCCTAACAGAGTTAAACATAGAGTTAACCTATGATCCAGCAGTTTCACAGGTAGGTAAAGACCCAAAAGAGACAGAAACACATATCTTTACAAAAATGTGTACCCCAGAGTCACAGCTGCATGATTCTCAATACTCCACAGTAGAATAACTTAAGTGTGTATCAGCTTATCAGTGGAGGAGCCAGATGTGTCACATGCATATGATGTGATTGGATTCAGTAGTAAAAAGGAATGACACACTGATACCTGATATCCCACTACAGACCTTGCAGGCATGGGGCTAAGTAGTGTATCACATGAGTCCTTCTTATGATATATCTAGAATATGCTAATGGAACTGGAGAGATGGTTCCACAGTTAAGAGCACTGACTGCTCTTCCAGAGACCAGGTTTCAATTCCCAGCACCCACATGGCAGCAAACAACTATCCATAACTCCAGGAGATCTGACGCCCTCTTCTGGCCTCTTTGGGCTTTGCACAACATGGGTACACTTAAAAACATGCAGGCAATACACTCATCCACATAAAATAAAAATAATAAAATATTTTTAAAGGCTGTTTCATAGGACCTCAAGGCCCCTCCCTCATTCCACATTCAGTTCTCATGATGAGCATATAGGCCTAAACCCAATCTGCTCCTTGGTGCAGGAGGGACCTCCAACACTGCCCAGGAGAACTGAGGGAGAAGCAATTCAGGAGCAGTGTGCCCGCCCGAGGCCATGGCTGTTCCTTGACACAAAATCCTCCTCACTGCAGTCTGCCCAGAGGTGCTCTGTTGCTCCTCCAACCCTGCCCTTCTCTGAACTGCCAGCTGGCTGCTCCCTGGGCATGGCTCAGCTTGTTTTGTGGGCTCTGTGCCCCATGTCATCTCCTACCCCTGCTTTATGTCTCTTTCCCATCCTGCTGTAATGTCATATAACTTTTAGCTCCTTTGTTTCTTTCTGAATCCTGTCCAATTCAGGCATGGAGCCTGAGTTCCAAGGGTGGGGACCTGGAAGGCTCTAGACTTCATCTACCTGCTACAGAATTGGTCCAGGAAAGCCACCCCCAGGGAAGCTGGTGGATGTGGGACTCTGCTTGGCTCTTGGAATAAACAGAAGTCAAGAGAGCTTGTGTGCGTTCTGGGTCCTCTGTCCCAGTGGTGTGGCTCTGGGCAGGTAACTTGCCATCTCTGAGCCTCTGGTTTCTTATGTATGCAATGTTTTGACAAGACAAGGCAGTTGTGAAGGTTTGACAAAATGGCATGTGAGAAATTTCTAGCAAGCCACCTGCCTTGGAACATGTTCCATGCTTGCTCTTGGATGACCTTGGGAGGTGAGAGCCTGGCCAGAGCCGGGGGTCCTCAGTGCTTGCCAGCAGTATCTATGCTGTCGCTGGCTCAGGTTCTTTCAGAATGTGCTGAAGCATGAATGGATGAATTATTAAGCCGTCGCTGTCTGAGGAAGAGCCCATTGTTCTGTTCTGTGCTTAATACAAAGTTTATTCTAAAATCATGATGGGACTGGGTCAGCCATTCCTAAGAAGTCAGAGGGTAATATCAGAGGTTCGCAGACCCATTTGACAGATTAGGTGGCTGAGACCCATGGCAGGGATGGCATTCCTGTCTTCTTTGGGTGCATGGTCCACATACAGCTGCCTCTCTGCCCAGGGCTGTTGGGGGGGGCATTGGGGGGGGCTCTCAGCCTCTGAGGGTTCATAGGAGAAGCAGGTGCTGTCTTCTGGCTGGGGCCCCTGGGGAGAGGAGGTCCCTGCAGTTGGGCTTGGCGGGAAGGGACCCTACCACAGTACCTTCAGTGGGACTCCTGCAGGCTGGGGATTCAGAGCCTTGGGGAACCTCTATGTGGCCCTCTGGTCAGGCTGAGATCACCTGGAGGTGAGGGCTGCTGGGGGGAAGGGGCAGTCCTGCCTTATCTGCCCCCAGGCTGTTCTGTCTCTGATCCCTACCCCTCGCTCCTCTGTCCTACTAGGCTTATCTTCCACTCTCCAGCTAGAGAGGACCGAGGCAAGGCCACTGCATTCCTCAGAAAATTCCAGAAGCAGCAGGGGATGAGTCGGGGAGGGGATGCAGTGGAGTGGAGCCGTTCTCCCACCCCTTGCAGGCCTACAATTGAGGCTGAGCCCTTACTCAGGCTCCACCTCCTCCTGCTCCATCCCGCTCTGCTCTGAGAACCCCTAATGTTTGATGAACAACATAGTCCATTAGGCTCTGGTCTCTGTGCTTGGGTGAGGATATGCTGTTTGCTTCAGTTTCCTCATCTGTGAAATGGGGACAGCCATGGATGTGTTATGAGGACAGCCACCTGGTTGGAGTACCCTCTGTGTCTCCCACTGGCTTTGCCTTCAAGGCTGGGCAAGCCTGGGCTCTGTGCCTGGCATGGCTGAGGTCTAGCTGCGTTTCAGGTGAGTGTCTGGCAATAGGGAGCAGGAGGCCAGAGCCCTGGGGAGCCTGGAATTTGGCTGGTGCTCTGTACTGCTAGAGGGTTCCACTTCCCAGTGCAGGAGAGAATCAAAGATCATATATGGTGGGGACCCAACAGGGAGGAGGATGCGGCCACACAGAGGTGTGCCAGGAAGGCCAGAGGCCAGAAAGGCACAGAAGTGGAGAGCAGGAACTGCTAGGTGAGCATATTCTTTTCTTTTATTTTACTTTGCTTTGAGATAGGGTAGCTCAGGCTGGCCTGGAACTCACTATGTAGCTAAGGATGACCTTGAACTTCAGATCCTCATGCCAAGATTGCTCCCCCAAACCCAGGTTCAGCAGCCTCTTTCCACAGACTGGTATTTGAGCCAGAGCTGCTCAGGCCCCTGGGTTGGCTGGTCCCCTCCTCTGGCTCTCCTGGGCTTAGTATTGGTGAGGCTGGCCAGAGCTCGCTAAGGAAGCCTCAGCTGCAGAGCAGTGAGTGCTGTCTGTGGCTGGGAGGCAGACCAGGAGGGCTAAGAGGAGGTCCAGGCAAAGTACAATCCTCAGGGGAAGCAAAAGATCCCATCAGCCAGTAGGATTGTCCCTCAGTGTCTGTGGAGGACTGGCTCCCCATGTATGGTCTCCTTGGGTGCACAGGTTCCTTTGGGCCTCTGCCCTGTGGCTTGTTAGATAATCCAAGCCTCTGGCAACATGCAGGTGACTGTTTTGGACCAGCAGGTCCCTTTTACAGAGCCCATCCCTTGCATCCTACAGGCAGCTGTGGGCTGTCTGGATCCTGGCAAAATTCATGGCACACTAGGGAACCTATCACCAGAAGTCTTAAGTGGCCTTCCCATGTGAGCATGTGCTGGCTGGAGGGGGAATCAAGGCCTTCACTGTTTCCAGTCAGGACTGGGGGCTCAGCCAATCATAAGGCTTAAGTCTAGACTTTGGAGAAATTTCCTAGTTACTTAAGTATTTGCCTTTCAACCAGGAGGACTTGAGTTCAGTCTCCAGGAACCATGTTAGGAGAAAAGGAGTGGTATCACACATTTGTAATTCCATTGATGTGGAGGCAGAGACAGACATATCCCTGAGGCTCACTGGCCAGCCAGACTAGCCTACTTGGAGA
Organism: Nannospalax galili; assembly: GCF_000622305.1. NCBI lineage: Eukaryota > Metazoa > Chordata > Mammalia > Rodentia > Spalacidae > Nannospalax > Nannospalax galili. Next base: position 1,005,209 of record NW_008333388.1, read on the forward strand.
GCTCTAGGCTAGTGAGAGACCTTGTCTAAAAGGGTGTATGTTCTCTGAGAAACAACATCTGAAGTTGTTCCTGGACACATGTACATATATGCTCCTACTCACACACGTGAACAGAAACATATGCACATACACATACCAAGACAAGAGCGGGAAGGGAAGAGTCAGGGAGAAGCATCTGTGGGCTGTTCTGGACTTCATTCAGCCCTTGGCGTACCATGGACACTCGGGGTACTCCCAAACCCAGGATATACGGAGCTTAGAATGTAAGCAACTGAATTGTTGCAGAGTTCAAGGATTTGTGCTAACACATTGCCTAGTATGTTTGTTCATTCATTAGATGCATTATCAAATACCAAGTGCCAGGCAGCGTGCCACACAGCAGGCCTAGAGAAATAAATGACAAGCCCAAGTTTGCTGCTGCCAGTCCTGGGGGCTTGTGACAAAGCACGAAAGCCATTTTCCCAGTGTAGACCTTTCATCTTTGTGCTTCATTTTTTATTATCGTATTTTATTTTGTGTGTGCCTATGTGTTCATGGGTGTGTGAGTTCACATGTATGTATGTGCTTAGGCATGTGGAAGCCAGAGGTCAACCATGGATATCGTTCCTCAGGTACTATCTTCCTTCTTTATTGAGATGGAATCTCTCTATCCTGGAGCTCGCTGGCCGGATATTGAACTCCATCTGTCTCCACATCCCCCAAACTGGGATTACAAGAGCACGTTATCATACCTGGCTTTTTTCCCCCTTAAATGGGTTCTATGGATCAGATTCATTACTGACTGAGCTCTCCCCAGCCCCAGCCCTGTTTTGGTCTTCCTAATTGACATTTTTGTTTTCATTTTTTTACACTATTTTAGAGAAGAGAGCAGGCAGCCTGGGTCTTCCTGAGCTGGTCGGAATGACACTGATATAGGGCCTGGTGGGGTTTCCCCATCTTGAGCTGGGAATGATTTAAGAGCTCTGGCCCACTATCCTGACCCTACATCCAGAAAGACCATAGCCACACCCACCACAGCTTCCACTGTTTTCTGAAGCTGTGCCCCGCTGCTGTTCCCTGCCCCTTGCCCTGGGCCCCTGGGAAGAAATGCCATCTCATGCCTGCTCACGCATTCGTGAGCCCTAAGCCCCCCACCACTGCTCAGCTGATGTCAGAACCGGGAGAAAAGGGCTAAAAATAGCTCTGATTTGATGCACCCAGGGGCTGAGCTAACAGCTGGCCCTTCCACCTTCCCTCTGTGCTGAGAGAGAGAGAGAGAGAGAGAGAGAGAGAGAGAGAGAGAGAGAGAGAGAGAGAGTCTGGTGAAGTTTCTAAGGGCGGAGATAGCAGCGCGCGCTTCCACCTCCCCTCTGTGCGGAGAGAGAGAGAGAGAGAGAGAGAGAGAGAGAGAGAGAGAGAGAGAGAGAGAGAGACTGTTGAAGCTTCTAGAATCCATTTTGTACTCAGGAGAGCTTGTGGCTTCAAGTCTTGGGTCCTTTGTGGAGCTGTTTGGTGACTTCCTGGTGGCCTCCTTGAGCCATCCAAAACTAACCTTGGAGGGGGTTGGCAGAGGGGACTTGTGCATGGGTGCTGTGCAGTTACTCTGGGCATGTGATGAACCACTAGAGCTGGGAGAGCTCTCAGGAGGTCCATGGCTATAGTGCTGTCCTTGGAGCTGGAGGATCTGACAGCCCAGGGGACCAGAGTCTACCCTCTTAATTGTGCAGGAGTTTCCAGGACAGAAAGCCTGTGCTCTTGTCTCCAGTTGCTAAGTGCTCACTGGTACTCAGCCTACCTCCTCCTGCTCTGACTCAGCACCTGTCCAATGCTGGCCACCTATCTCTGGGAATGTGTATTGCATGCACTTGAATCCAGGATCTCTGATGTCTTGTGGCTGAGACCAGCTTTCCATCAGTGCAGGCACAGGGTACACTATGATTGGGCATCTACCCTGTATTTCTAGGTGCCCTCTTAGGGCAAAATGTAGCAGGAGAGGCATCTGCATGCACAAGTGGCTTCAGTACCAAGTAGGAGGTAAAGAGATCATGACAGCATGGGAGAGAGGCTTTCAGGCTGGGCACACCACACAGCCCTGCAGGGAGAGACTTGAATCTGGCTGTCTAGCATAGGCAAGCCTTCTATTCTCTGAGCCTCAGTTTCCCTATCTGTGATATGAGGCCAATAGATGATCTAAATCATGGCATCGTCAAAAGGGGTAAATGAGGCAGGTGGAGAGAGAGAGAGAGAGAGAGAGAGAGAGAGAGAGAGAGAGAGAG
>NW_008333388.1:1007481-1030170 GCF_000622305.1 Nannospalax galili
ACTGACTAGCCCAATACCCCACAGCATTTGGGTAGGGTCACAAGTAGAGAGAGGCAAATCACAGAATGCAGTGGGCCAGGCTGTATGCACTGTCTGGGTAGCCCACAGGGTGTGTGTCCTTGTGTGCCCTCTTACTTTGTTTTTTTTTGTTGTTGTTGTTTGTTTGTTTTTTACCCCAAAGCAACTAGGAGGTTCCTGAGTTAGTCCATGTGTAATGTACCCACAGTGACCAGCACATAGGAAGATGCCAACAGCCAGGGCTGCGAGGATGTAAGGACACGGGATGGAAAATACCCTGGATGGGAAATAAGCCTAGCCTGCTTGGGGAGGACCCCCAGGTGGAGGGGCAGAGCAGAAATGAAGCTACAAGGAGGTCTGGGGATGGAAAGCCATCAGGCGGCAGGGGTGGGCTGGCAGGTAGGAATAGACCATGGGAAGTGGCACTTCAGGATATATGGGCACGGGGTCCCCAGGTGACTAGATCCAAGCCAGCCTTCATCCTCCCTGTAAGGTGGGAATGGCAAAGAATCCCAGATAGGCAAAGTGTCTACATGAGCCGGGCAGCTTGGCCTGCAGCCCCTGTCCCGTTTCCTTCCCCCTCCTCTGGACCACTCCCTCCTAAGCTGCCATGGAGGGCCATTGGCCCTTTCCTTCAAGCTGTGGAATGTGCTTGGAAATGGACAGGACACACAGAAAGGTGATCCCTCCCCCTTAGGAGGATGCAGATCTGAGACTACCATGCACTCCCATGCCATAGGAACAAGACAGGATTCCCAAGCCGGCTGGCACAGATGAGGAGGTGGATAGGAGGGAACCAGGCTGGCATGAGGCAAGACCTGGCCAGTTGGGAGCACCAGCAAGTGCAGGTGCATTGGTGGCCACTAGCTCAGCTGTCCTCGAGAATGGGGATGGTGTGGCACAGAATCTGGGGACCCCTTCCCATCCCTTCTTACTAGACTCATAACCAGGGGGCCTGCTCTTCTCTTCAGGGTGGTCCAGCTTGGCACAGGTCTGCTTTTCTCTGTGTCTGTTAACCCTCCTTAAGGGCCTGATGAACAGTGAATAGCCAGGCATAGATACCTTGCAGGGAACAGAGATCTCTCCCTTAGCAATCCAGGCTGGCTGTGGATTCAGGGCCATGCAGATGTGCCTGGGTCTACAGGTGTCTATACAAGCAGGACTCAAGTGTGTGTGGCATGGGTGTATATTTGGTAGTGTTTGTATGTGTGCACATATGCACACAAGCATACTCTGTAGCACAGTCTATGCAGTGTGACATGGGGACATGTGCATTTTGCACACAGTACCATGTGTACAGAATGTATGCACATCATGAGCGCTGTGTCTGGAATATGTTCATGTGAGGATCAAGTAGGTTTGGATGTGTACATGTGTGTGAGAGAATATATTTGTAGCACCCACTCAGCATAATAGCAGAGCACCCCAGGTGGTCCCAGAGTCATGGTTGTTTGTATTTGAATGTAACAGAAGTATAAAGGCATTTTGAAGGCAGCTAGGAGCCCTACTGATAGATACCTATTATTAGCTTCAGTGAAAAATCCTGGCCTGCCTTTGAGGTCAGCTTGCTGGGAGTTTCTAGAAAGAGACTGATTCTTGCCTTGAAAAGGTCAACATTCATTCCCACAGGCCAGGCTGCTGCTGATGGTGACCCTGGACAGGGCATCAGGGCCCTGCACATTGCTGTAGCCTTGGACCTCAGGGGTCTCCCTGTGGGATTCAGGAGGTGGTAAGTCATGCTATCCTGCTGGCCTGCTTGTCTCAGACTATCATCCAAGGAGGGACTTTTCACAGGAAGCCCCAGCAACTTAACACAGCACCTCCAGCCTGCCCATGGCCTTCGCAGCTCTCCAGAAACCCATAGAAGCCCAAGGAACAGCTAGCTCATATAAACATGCACACCAAGGGCTCTAATGTCTGGAGGTTGGGCCTAGAGCCTGGCCTGGCTACGTCCTTTGATGATGTCCAGCAGGGTCCTCCTGTGTGCTGGATGCTGGTGGGGGCTGGGGATCCATGGGGGCGCACAGCTGTACTGGAGGCCTACCTTTAGGTTTTAGGGGCCTGTAGAGGAGACTGATCTTAATTTTTGCTCCCTTGGATCCTTAGCAATGTCCAAGGTCACAAGTTACAGACACTAGTTGTGTGACCTCTGCTGGTCCTTTGCCTGTTTCCTCATCTCCAAAGGGAGATCATGATGCTGGACTCAAGGAGGTAATGAAGATGGAGCAGGAGGTTGCTACAGGGTACACATTGGTGTGGCTGGCCTCCCTGACTGCTGTACACCATGTCCCCTCTTACTCTCCCCAAGTATACCCTGCAGGCAGTTCTGCATCTCCAAGGGCAGGTAGGAAGGCTGTGGGGTATCCTGGTACAGGAGGAGAAGTTTCCCTCAGTTTCCAGTACTGAATACTTCCCCGGGAGCCATGGAACCTTCCTTGGTGTGTGAAAGGCCACTGTAGTGGCTGAGATCACATTGTTCCCTCAGCTCACTTGTGCATGCTGTCCTTAAGGAGTCAATTCCATGATGAGATGTCTAGGTCCCAAAGGACAGGCAGGAGCTGGTGTCCTGGAGTGACTGCCCTGATCCCTCCCACTGTCTTCTAGTTGGAGAATGCTTATATATGGGGCAATAGCCAGCTAGGGACCAATGTGGTTTGCTGGTGAGGGCCTTACTAGCCTATTGTGAAAGGAAACTGTGACATCAGAGACTCCAGTCACCATGTGAAGCCCTTGTGTCTTGGATAAGCAGTTCTGCTGGTGGCCAAGAGGTGTTCTGGGGACCTGATAAGATCTCAAAGCCAAGAAAGCCATTCGCTCTGAGGAAAAAAGCAGGTCCCCCCCCAAGAGCTCAGCCCCCCCCCCCCCCGAGCCTGCTCTTTCACTTGGGGTAATAGGTGAGATTCATAGAGACCTGCTGTGGTCTCTACTTCTGTGCTCAGCAGATTTCTAGTGGCTCCCAGAGGCTGTATGGTCTCTAATTGGCCTATGATCTCTGGAGGGAAAACCATGGGTCTTCTCAGTGACCACCGTGGTCTTGGAGCAGGAAGACAGGCAGGTACAGTCTTTGTGGCAAGATGGATCTTGGCAGAGAAGGAAGGCAGGCCTGAAGAGCTCTCTCTCTTTCTCTCTCTCTCTCTCTCTTCCTTTCTCTCTCCCTCCCTCCCTCCCTCTCTCATTCCCTGTCCCCTCTCTCTGTCCCTCTCCCCCTTTCTCTGTTTCTCTCTGTGTGTCTTTCTCTTCATTTTTTCTCATCTCTTGATCCTGTTTCCCTTTTCTGTCCTTCCTGTCTCTCAGTTTTCCCCTCCCTCCTCTATCCTCTCTTCCTCCCTCCCTCCCTTTCCCTCTCCCTTCCTTCTTTCCACTACAGTCTAATGTCACAACAGTTCAACTTAAAACGTTTTAACTTATGGTTGTATGAAATCATCCACCCAGCAGAAATCAAATGTTGCATTTTGAGTTTTGGCCTTTTCCTGGACTGGCAATGTGCAGTTCCCCCATGCTGGACAGAGACATTGGGTCATACATAGCTCTTGGGTAGCCGTAGCCACTGGGGAAGCAGCCTATACTCTGTAATACACTATTTTGCTAAAGAGGCCTGGAGATCAGGTGTATTAAATGCACTTTCAACTAAGATACTTACAGGGTAAGATGGGTTTACCAGAAGATGTAGTGACACTGTAAGTCTTGGGAATCTCTAATGTGGTACCAGGGTCTTCCATGCACCAAGACTGTTCTCTCTAGGGACGTGCCAGGACAATGCCAACAGGCCCTCCTTGATGAGGTGCATGTGTAACTGCACACTTTGCTCTGAGGCTTCTGGCTGCATGTTTAAGTTACTGTGATTCCCACATGACCCAGGGCCTTCCTAGGTGCAGTGAGACATGAACCGCTGTGTGAGTGTGCAGGGAGTTAGAGCATTGCTTTTGGGGAGGAGGGTAAGGAGCCCTTGCTTAGCCTCTGAAGTCCAGAGAGAAGCCAGGGTTGAGCTGTGAGAACCAGCACTGCAAGACCTCTCCCCATGACTGTGAGCAGAGTAGAGCCCCAATCTCTAAGAGCTTGTGGTCTCCAGGGCACCAAAGTTTCCCAGGATGGACCAGGTTCCCTGGCCCCTGCTAGAAGCAGAAATCCCACTGAGTGTTGGGTTAGAGCAGGAACCTTGGGAACCTGGGGACTTAGAGAAAGTTGGAGGACCAAGGCCAGGCTGAGAACTCAACCCCCTCTGAACGAGCCCAGTGGGACCTAAGAGCTCCCAGAGTTGGGCTCCTGAGGAAGTCATTTACTAGGTGAATGAAGAGGTTAGTAAGTGCCACACAGCTTGTGTCAGCTGCCCACACAGACAGCGAGATGGTCCCCTATCCAGAGCTGGACAGGCCCTCTAGGATGGGGCTGTGGGATCAGTTACTCCTGAAGTTCTAATAGGCCCCTGCACATTTATCCAGGTCAGGGGGTCCCAGGGGTCTGTCAGCACTCCACAGTCATCTCCCTGGCTGGTGTCTGGGGCCAGGCCCTGGAGGGAGTAGAGCATGAGGGGCCAGTGCAGGTAAAGCCACACCTCCCTTGTGTCTTGGTGTTGGGCCCTTTATTGTCCCTGATGTGGAGTTCTGAGCTCTGACCCTCTGGCTCTGTGTCACATGCACACCCTGTGGACTTACTCCTGAGAAAAGTGGGAAACTCCAACCAGCTGACACTCAGGGTAAGAGTAGGTATGTGGCCCACTGGACTTGAGCATCAAGGTTCTTCCCTCTCAGGGTCTTGTGTTTATTTAGTATTTGTAATTTAACCTTTTTAACATGCTTTTAAGTTGAAAAGGGTTCCCTTTTATTGCCTGGGTTGACTCTGAACTCCAGAACTTAAATAATCCTCCTGCCTCAGCTTCCCAAGAGGCTAGGGCTGTAGGCATGTACCAAAATGCCCTCACATTAAAAAAAAATTAAATAAAATCACTTTATTCTAATTAACTCACAAACAAAAGCAACACAGCATTAGTTTAAGGAAACCACTCAAACACTTTCCCAGTCCGGTGCTCAATGCATCTTCATGAACTTCTCTGTGGTCAGAAGGGCCATTGTGAAGCCAGGGAGCTTTGCTTAGGGTTTTACACTTTCACTATCAATTACATTTTTATTCATTTATCTACCACAGAAAAAAAAAATTATGGTGGAGTTGAAACTAGAAAAAAATGGACGTTGCCCCTTTTCCAGGACTCACGTGTCCGTTTGCCTGAATTCTTTTCCTTATCATGTAACAGTACCATCTCTTGGTCTTCTTTCTAAATGTTTTACTGTACCTACACTTAACAGCTGTTTGTACACACACACACACACACACACACACACACACACACACACACTATAGGATAGCGTTCCCATATGAGGGAGAACATTCGTTTGTGTTTTCTGAGTTTAGGTCACCTCACTTAATATTATACTTTCCATGTCCATCCATTTTCCTACATATTTCATGATTTCACTGTTTTTACAGCTGAATAATATTTATTTTGTATATGTACCGCATTTTCATTATCTACTTCTGCTGATGTCCAGATTGGTTCATTTCCTTGCCACGATAACTAGACCAGCAATAAGTATGGATGCACATGCAAAAAAAAACTATCAGCAGAGCACACAGGCAGCTCACAGAACAAGAGAAAGAAGATGCCTGCCAGTGATACTTCAAACAAGGAACTAATATCCATAATTTACAAAGAACTTCAAGCATGTAAACACCAAGGAACTGAAACTACCGATCAACAAATAATAGTAAATAATAATAACAAATAATAATAAAATAAAGACTTTCCAAAAGAAGAAACACGAACGACCATTACTATTTTAAGAAGTGTTCGACATCTCCAGCCATCAGAGAAATATATTGAAACAGCTTTGAGTTACCACGTCACCCCAGTCAGAATGGCCATCGTTAAGAAATCTGACAGCAAATGTTGGAGAGGATGTGAGGAAGGAGGAACTCTTTCACCGATGGTGGGAGTGCAAATTAATACAGCCATTATGGAAATCAGTCTGGTGGTTCCTCAGAAAGATGAAAAGAATTCCCATGTGAGCCAGCTAGTCCATTCCTGGGGCATGTACCCAAAGAACTCCATCTCCTACCACAGAGATATTTGCACATCTTTTTTATTTTTAGCAATTTTTCTTTCTTTACTTTTTAAATTAGTTTTTTGTTAAATGTTGAACATTTTACCCTCCCCATTTCTCTCTCTCTCTCTCTCTCTCTCTCTCTCTCTCTCTCTCTCTCTGTATCCCTTCAACAAGCTCCTCCGACTTTCACACCTTTTTGTGTGACTCGCAGAGTTTATAAGCATCAGTCAGGTTTATTCACTGGAGCACGGGCAGCTTACCAGTGGTCACAACAGTGAAGAGAATGTGGGGACAAGTTCTCTGTTAGATATGGGTCCGTAAGTACTTTGTCCCAGCCCATAGCTTGTCTTTCATTCCCTTAGTGTCACTCACAGCACAGAAGTCTGAAACTTGGGTGGGTTTGTCGGAGTTCCTGTGGCCGTCATGTGTAGCTCTAGCCCAGTGCAGGGTCATGAAGATCCTCCCTTGTTTTCTTCTGAAGGTCTCAGAGTGTCGCATCACAGCCTGGGCTACATTTTAAGTCAGTTGTTGTGTCGAGTGACTGACCACCCCCACGACACTGAAAGAATTCCCTTTCTGGGTTAAGTTCTCGCTGCTCTGTGTAGGCAACCTGCCAGCCACGTGTGGTGTGTCTGCTTCAGGACTCTGGGCCTCCCAATGACTAGCTTTATCGTAAGTTCTAAAATCAGATAGTATGAGTTCAAGTTTATTCTTTTAACGTTCTTTAGGCCATTCTACACCTGTTACTTTTCCATATACATTTCAGAATGTGCTTATGTATGCTTACCTGGAAAAAAAAATGTAGGATTTTTCTAAGAATTACATGAAGCCTACAGATCAGTTTGGGGGCAGATACCATCCCAGCTCTGTCCATGGATGTGGTGTAGCATTGAAATTTTCCTTAATTTTTTTTCTGTCAATGCTTTGTAGTTTCATTATGCAAGTCTTGCATGCCTTCTTAGACTTCTAAGAATCTCATTTTGGGAATAAATAAATGGAAAGCTTTACAAATTTCAGTTTCTGTCTATCCATTAGTAGTCCACAGAAATGGTATTGATTTGTATCTGCTTACTTGTTCTGTGAGACTTTGCCATATTTCTTTTTTATTTATTATCTTTATTTTATGTATATGAGTGTATTGCCTGCATGTATATAAGTACACCCATGTCATGCAATGCCCAAGGAGGTCAGAAGGTGTTGGATTCCCTGGAACTGAAGTTATGGATGGCTGTTAGTCACCATGTGGGTGCTGGGAATCGAACCTGGGTCCTCTGCAAGAGCAGTCAGTGCCCTTAACCGTTGAGCCACCTCTCCAGCCATACTCCATACCAGGTCCTATGAATGCTTTTGGGCATGCTGTGGGTTCTTCAGTCTTGGCCATTTACAAATAGGGACAGGTTCACTACTCCCTTGTGGTCTGTGTGTCTTCTCTGTGTGTATTTCTGTTTCTTAACTTGCTGCATTGGCTGACAAAAGTTGAATGATGAAAGTAGATATCATAGGCCTGCTCTGGGCTCCACAAAAGGCAATTGGTCTTTTATCATTAAGTACAATACTGTAAATGTATCTCCATCAGGTTCAGATGGAGAAGAAATTTTTTCTGTATCAGTTGATGTGATGTGTGGGTTCTGCTAATTGTGGACTGCATTCATTGAGGTTTTGGTTTGGTTTGATTTGGTGTTTTGAGATGAGGAACAAGATCTCCCTGTAACCCCAGCTGGTCTGGAACGCACTATGTAGACGAGGCTGGCCTCAACCTCACAGAGATCCTCCTGTCTCTGCTTCCCAAGTTCTGGAATTAAAGCCGTGACTCACTGGCATTCACTGAGCTTTGAGCACTGAGCCAGGCTTCCATGGTGAGAGGAGCCCCGTTTGGCTTTGGCATACCATTCTTCCTGTATATTGTTGAGTTTAACTTGCTATTATTTTGTTGAGGATTTTCGCATCTTTATGCATGAGGTGCATTGGCTGTAGTTTCCTTTTCACGTACTGTTTGTCAGGTTTTTGTAGCAGAGTGACACCACCCTCATAGAATGAAGGTGTTCTTGCTTTTCTGTACCTAGAAAACTATATGCAAACTCGGTGTGCTTATATTTTAAGAATGTAGAAGAATTTACCATATTTCTTTTCTTTTTAAAGTTTTTGTGTATTTTTATTTTATGTACTTTATTTTATTTTGTATATGAATGTTTTGCCTGCATGTATGTAAGTGTACCATGTGTGTGCCTGCTTCCCAATGAGGTCAAAAGTGGGCATTGGATCCTTGGAACTGAAATAAGGATGGGTGTTAGCCATCATGTAGGTGCTGGAAACCGAACCTAGACCCTCTGGAAGAGCAGTAAATGCTCCTTGGCCACTGAGCCATCACTCCAGCCCCAAATTTACCGTATTTCCTAGTGAGATGTTCTTTAAGCTTTAGGTCCCATAAAACCTGGGCTCAGCCCTGTTGGGACCTTGGGGAGGACTGCTTTCCACAATCAGAGGTTTCAAACTGCTGTTTCTGAGAGAATGCTATGCAGGAGCCAGGAGCTGCAGATTCAGATAGGCAAGCCCCTTCAGCCTTGGGGAGCTAGCAGAGCCCTGGCTGACTCACAGTGGAGTGGCAATCTGGGCAGGACTTCGGATGGTCCTGAACCACGACTGGCTGTGTGACCAAGGAAATCACTCAGCCTCACTGAATCTCAAATGTGCCAATAGAAAAAAGAAAATGACAACTATTTTTCCCAGAGTGCTGATACAAAATGAAAGTGTGCTCTGAGACCAGAGAGCTCTCCTGGAGACAGAATGAGGGGGCATCAAATGATTTTAAGGCTGACAAGGTACAGGAAGGAGGTGAGCAGATCAGGGACTGACTGACAGCTGAGGGGAGGAGAGCACTGCCTCCTGTGTAGTGGCCTCTACTCACAGGGACTCTCACCATCCAGGCCGTCTCAGCCCCCTAAGGGTGGGGGGGGGCAGCATGGCATGTGTTCATGCCTTCAACCTGTGCTAGGGCCCTACCCTGGACTGGGTATCTTAGAGGTGAGGAAACCAGGGCTCAGAGAGGCTAGGAACACACTTGTTCTCCAAGGTGACATAACTTGGGGCAGAATTGGGAGGGAGCCCAGGTGTTTGGGGCAGACTGTGCTTCCCCACTGTCCATAGTGAGCAGAACAGTTTGGACTAAGTTCAAGAGGAAGAGACAAATGGTCTACCTGCAAGGCGTGTGGGTCTGTACCTAGGGCCCTGGACCCAAAGCCAGGTTGCCAAGGTGTGCTGCTCTGCTCAGCCACTTACCCAGGTGGGAAAAGTGAGGAACACATCTTCACTTCGGAGCTTCTGTGACGTGAGGATGATGCTGCAGACTCCTCCCAGTCGGGTTGTAAAGATTAAGTGAGTCCATGCTCTCAGTCCCTTAATACAATTGCTCAGAACCATGCCTGGCACACAAACATGGGACACCATGTGTGAAAACCTGGGCTGTACTTTGTACACTGTGAAGTCACTCACTTGAAGAAGGATGATGTGAAATGAGATGTTGGTGGAAGTTCAGAGTGTCTCAGACTACTCTTGGGGGTGGGTGCACGGGGCCTGAGCATGGGGAAGGGACCTGCCTAGTGTCTCACAGCCCTGAGTCCCATAGATCAGGCCTTGCTAACAGCTTCCCTCTCCCTCACTGAACAGTACAAGGTCTGGTACTCCTAGGGGAAAGACGGAAGGTGACACAAGATACGGAAGTAAATCCAGGAGCAGGAGGTGGGTGTCTTTTCTCCCGAGTTCCATTCCTGGGTCAAGGCAGCTCTCTAGAACCTGCAGGGGAAGGCGAAGACCTTGGCATCTGCCGTATCTTCCACTGGGGGTCTGGCACATACGGCTTGCATGCACCAGTGTTTTGCTGGTGGCCCCTGCACCCTGCACTGTCGCATAGGATGGCTCAAGCCCTAAGGTATGAGATCACTGGTGTGGAGCGGCCTTCCTGTGACGCTTAGGGTTCTGGCGCCACCGTGTGGTCAACTAGAGGAAGCTACCTGCACAAGAGGTTGGAGATCAGTCAGCTAGCTGCATCTTAGCAGGGCCACCCCCAGAGGGCTGGACTCCACATACAGGACTGAATGGAAGGGGAGGAAAGGACCCGCTCAGGGGATCAAAGGAAAGGTGCGGTGGTGCCCTCACCACCCCGAAGCTTGTTTCCCTGAAGTTCCTGGAACTCGGAGGAAGGCATGCTCCAGGGCAACCAGGGGAAGGACACAGCATCCCGACACCCCTGAGAATGGCAGGATCAGTGTCCCCAAGAGTTCCCATGGCCTTTGGACATGAGGGTAGACACCTGGCACATGCCAAGGAGGGACAGGCCAGGGCAAGGAGCCAGAGAGCTCAGTTGTAGCCTTGCATTCCCAGAATACTGGAGACAAGTCAGCTCACACTGTGGCCTTGGTGGGTCCTGGTTTATAAAGTAGACTGGTCTACTAGGTCTGTGTCCATATCTAATTTGTTACAAGTCAGCAAGAATCTCTTGGTTGTGGGCTGGTGATTAAGACTAAAGGACAGACAAGAGAGTAGCCAGCTGGCCATGATGCAGCATACCTGTAATCCCAGCACTAGGGAGGTGGAGGCAGGAGGACCAGCAGTTCAAGGTTATTCTTGGCTATGTAGCAAGTCCAAGGGCAGTCTAAGCTATATAAGGCTCTGTTTCAAAAAACAAAATAATTATATAATATACAAAAATGTGGGAGGGGGGACATTTGTTTTGCGGTCTAGGTGTAAGTTCCAAGATTCACTCCATTTCTCACTTCGTTCTTATTTCAAGAGCAGAGGCTCTGGGTACTGATGACCAGGAGACATGACATCCAATGTCAGATGCCCCAACTCAGGGGACAGGTCCTGGTTTTTCTCCTAACAGTCCCCTGGTGGTGGGGGGGGGTCTTCCTGTACCCTGAAACTCTGTCACAGGAGAGGGCTAGACCAGGGACTAGGTGGACCTGAGTGCTGGTGGTATGTTGTCTTAGTTCTGCCAGTCATTGCTGCAACAGCTGGACCACTTATGAGGGTAGAGAGGCAGAGTCTGTAGTCTGAGAGTGTACCTCAGAGAGTGTGGACATGTGGTCTGTCCTGCATATGGGTCAGTGGCATGTGGGTAGAGCTTAGCTTGGGTCACATACCACTTCTGATTGGTGAGATCTACAGTACAGATGGACAGCTGCCCTGCTTTCTCAAGCCATCCCCTCCCATGCTTAGGAAGACCATCCCCACCCCATTCCTATCCCAAGTGGTCCTCTTCTCAGACCCCCCCAACACTGACCCTTCATTCCTCACGTCCGTTCCTTAATTCCTTTCGTCTCTGTGTCTGTTTTTCTCTCTCCCTCTTTCTCCCTTTCCCCCGAGTCTCTCTCCCTTCCCTGGTTCAGTGGAGGCCTACTGTGGCTGGTGCATCCAGTCAAAGTTTACATCTATGGGTGTGTGTCCTGTAGGTCTTGGAGTTTTCATCCATCAGGGGTCTAGTACACAACTGGTACTTTGGAGTGTGGCACACCATTTTGCATCTGGTGGGAGTTAAAATTTACAGTTTTAAATTCTGCTACAAACATGCTTTCCAGTCTGGCCTTTAAAGCCCAGGTTTCCATCTGTGCTGGCTCAGGTGACCTGTCCTCAGTGCTGTGGTGACAGATCCCTGTCAGCAATCCCTGCATTTTACACCTTTGTCTCCAGCATGGCTAGGGTCTACTTTAAAGATGTGAGCCATGGCCTGCCTGGAGTCCCCAGCCCTGGAGAGCAGGCATTCCCAGTGTGCACTTGTCCCTCCACAGGTGTTCAATGTATGCCTTGCAGTGCACCAGACACTGCAACAGGGATATAACAGGGCCATCAACAAGGTTGCTGCAAATGCAGGGCTGCTATGCTCCAGGGAAAGGTAGAAAAGACAGAAAAGGAAGAGGGCTGAGGTTACAGGAAGGATGTTGAGATGTTGGAGAGGAGGCAGAGCCCTGATCCCTGAGGTGGGGTGGGGATTATTCTGGCTGATGAGAAGCCAGCTGGCAGAAAAGAGAGGCTAGGCTGCACTCTAGAGTCTTCCAAGAGCACTCTGGCTGCTGTGTGAAGAGAGGTTCTTACGGGGCAGGAGTGGGCAGCGTGGGCCAGTGAGGAGGTGCCCGTGTTGATGTGGTGGAGAGAACAGAGAGGACCGTCCAGCAGCTTCAAGTGGGCACTTGGAAATGCTCAAGGGCAGTTAGGCCTTGATAGGGATGTCAGCCACGTCCTGTCTTTATGGTTCGGGTTCAGAAATGTGTATCACTGTTTATGGTCCCTTTTCCTGATCCTGACTAGTCCTGCAAAGCTGTCCTTCTGACCATTGTGTTTTAATGGGGACCCCACCAAGGCAGGCCCACCCACGTTCCTACCATCCCTCTATTCTCGGCCCCACCCACACCTCAGGCCCCACAAGCATCCTGACTCTGGCCTGCCTTTGAAGGCTAAGGGCTGGATTTAGATGATCCACTAATTCCATCTCTTGCCTGGGGGCTTAGAGACATACTTGCAGAAACCTCATATGACAGCGAGGGTTACACAGGGAGAGTATCCACTATAAGCTCACTAACAGCCCCGCCCACCCCGTGAAGAGGAGGGACAGGCACTCAGAGCTGACCTCACACTTCCTAGGTCTGAACTGCAAGCTCAGCCTCTCCATCTACACCTGCTTCCACGGGCCTTTGTTACTCTCCAAGGAACCTGAGTGTCATTCTGAAAAAGAGATGAATAGATTTGTGACGTCCCAGGGCCAGAGGATCCCTTTTGGGCTCCAGGTCTCCTTTGTGTCCAGGGGAACATGCAGGCCTTGATGACCAATGGCCTGAGGTAGACTTTTCTGTGGGAGGCTGTTCCAGTGGGGAGGCCCAGCTTTCCCTATAGAACTATGATTGCCTCTTCACCACGTGGGTGTGGCTAGCCAGTGATTGGCACTTGGGGGCATCACAAGTGTCAGTTTCTTTCCTCTCCAGAGTAACAGCCACCTCAGTGCCTTCCTTCCTCCACCTTGACAGTGAACCCTAGGAAACTTGCCTGCCCCTGGGCTCACCTGAGGGGCTCAGCTGGCAAGTCTGGAAATCACTCGGGCAATGCTCTCATTTCATAGATGGAGGTCAGGGTAGAGAGGACTTGCCTGGGGTCCCTCACCAGGTCAGTGCTCTCCTGCCACCAGATGCCACCCTCAGCCTTGTGTCCTTCCCAGCCCTCTGGAGACTTCTATGGGAATGGGGATGCCGAAGGAAGGGCTGGGCTTTGGGCTTTAGGGGGCTGGCTGAGGTCCTTTTGCAGCCCCCACCCCACCCACGCTTTTGTTCTGTCCTGTGTTTCCCCACAGGTACATCCGCACCATGTATCTGGGGATTCAGAGCCAGCGGCAGAAGGAACACCAGCGCCGTTTCTACTGGGCTATGATGTATGAATATGCAGATGTCAACATGCTGCGCCTCCTGGAGACCTTTCTGGAGAGCGCCCCCCAACTGGTGCTACAGCTCTGCATTATGATCCAGAGGAATAGTGCGGAGACACTGCCCTGTGAGTGCCCGGCTCACCCCACCCCATGCTGAATCCTCCTCATTCACCTACAGGAGCCTAGTGGGTCCTGCCCGCTGGCCCAGCCTCACCCCCATACTGAACCCTCATTTACTTACATGAACCTAGTGGGTCCTGTCCCCGAGTCCTTGGGATATCCAGACCCATCAGGGGCACAGACATTTTCCTAACACCCTGCCTCACCCAGACACTTAGAAGAGCAGGGCTTCCCCGAACACAGAGGCAGCAGAGCCAGCCTAGGCCCAGTAGATCAGAACTGATTCCTCCCAATCAGATGCAAGGCCCTCTTTGCTTTCTGCCGCCCTGAGCCTGATGTTTACACATCTGTGGGATGGGATGCTCAGGCTTAGAGATAGCATGTGACAATAAAACCAGTCAGGTCAGACCTCACTTCTAGTCTGGGACCTTTTAAACAGTGGGTTCTTGCTTCCAGCACATGTGGTGAGTGCGCAGTGGTGAGTGCTCCCTTGAGCGTGTGTGGAGGGACGATGCTCCCCACCTCTGGCAGCTGTGGCCTCAGGTGATCTCCAAGGGGCCTTGGAAGCCCGAAAACACAGTCCAAACATGCAGTCTCTGCCACAAGGGAAGGTTCTTGGGTGCTGGGAAGGCCAAGGTTAGACCGTGCTGGTTGAGGTACAGAGTGGATGGCCAGCCCAGCCTGTGAGTGCTGCAGAGCATAGGACAGAGCGACACGGATGCATCAGCCCAGAAGGGATCTGAGCAAGAGGAAATGGGGGACTTAGCATGGGAAGACTTGGAACGGGTGATTATCAACATGTGAAGGAATGGAGAAGAAGAATATCCCAATGGCAGTGCACACTGTTTTCAATCCAGCAGGGGAGAAACATCCCATCCAGCCGTGGAAAGACTGTCTGTGGGGGTAGTGAGTGTCTCATCACCAGACAAATTCAAGCAGAGAACAGCCAAAGGAACTAGGCTCAGATGTTACCTCCAGGCCCAGAAAGCCTTTTATAATCCCTGGTCATTCAGTTGTTTTTTTACTATAGATCCACTTTCTAATGGACTACAGGCTTTATGCATGAGCTTCCTGACTAGCTGGCCGGGCTTTGCTGGGCTATGGGCTGGCTCCTACCCTCTGTACTGTTAATACTGCAAGTGTTTAGAAAAGTTGCTCACTGTGCATGCCCTAGTGTTTCCCTCCATCTTGCCCCCTGCCATCTCTCCATCATCTAGTCTTCATGAATCAGGGTTAATGATATAATATTCAGCCAGCACGGGGAATTTATGTTGTTCCCACAAATGTGGACTCAAGTGAAATGATAAAACACGTGAGAGTCACAGGGACAACCCTGCAGGGCCTTCCTTAAATCTACTGTCTTGAAAGCTTAAGTACAGATAGAAAGGGAGCAATGGTTTTGACACATTGCATTTAGTGGTAGTGAGTCTTGTGCCTGCAGAGGCTTGGCAGGCATTCTGGGTTGGGGCGGGTTTGGAAAGCAGCCTGGGGTATCAAGAAAGGCAGAGAGCTGCATACACTTCCAATGTGGGGCTATTCATTTCCAAGCAATGTTCCTCATCAGCAAGGTGGGACTAAGACCTATCTTGGGGGTGTTGTGAAGGTCTGTGGAGCCTTGTGAGTGCCTCCACATGGCCTGGCATACTAGCTGGCATGCTGTGAGAGCACACGCTGTTGGGGCCAAGACTGACTGGAGCCACCTTGAGGTTGGGGGGCAGTCAGAGAAAGCCTTTCCAGAGAGCTCCCATTTAGAATGGGTGTTGACAATAAGGGGAGAGGTGTAGAAATGGCCATCCACGCTATGAGAGCAGCATATCCAAAGGCCCTGAGGTAGGAAAAGCCTTCTCTGTGGGAGATGGTGGTGGTCATGACCCAGAAAGTGACTCAGCAG
This sequence comes from Nannospalax galili, assembly GCF_000622305.1. Lineage (NCBI taxonomy): Eukaryota > Metazoa > Chordata > Mammalia > Rodentia > Spalacidae > Nannospalax > Nannospalax galili. Next base: position 1,023,014 of record NW_008333388.1, read on the forward strand.
CTAGAACTTGGCAGTGGAGTGTGGTGGAAGGTGGGGCCCACAGGAACAGTCTAGTTGGCCCATATGCTTATGCTGCACATGTTGTAGAAGGATTCTGCAGAAAGCTACATGATCTACTATCTACTTTTCCTGCTCTGCAGGGGGTGTCATAGCTGGGCATGGCAGGATGGAGAGTGGGCCTGGGGTAGATCCAGACCCAGTACTTTGTCACCCTTTCTCACCCAAGGGGTTTTCTGTGCTTCCCCTCTAACACTGGCAGGGGCAGCATGGGGTACTTATTGAACCCTACACTACTAGAGTGAACCTACCTCCTGGTTAAGCCCACACTGAGGTCTTAGCCTACTTACAGGGCTCTGATACCCACTCCCCCTACCACCCCAGCACCACCACCATGGTCAGGCACCTGCCATGGGCCAGAGATGTTAGAAACACGTGCAAAGATACCCTCCAGAAGTTTAGAGTCTGCTGTTCTATTCTTGGTTTTGTTACAGCTTTATGTACAGATTCCTGTGGAATCCAGAGGAGGGATAACTGACTTGTTTCTGAGTCACATTTGAATGGGAGGAAATGATGATGTTTGAACTGGGTCTTTGGGTTGGTAAGGTGTCTCGGTGGTTAAAGGCTCTTTCTGTTCAAACCTGATGATCTGAATTCAATTCCTAGAACCCAAATAAAGGTGGAAGGAGAAAACTGATTCTACAAAGGTGTCCTCTGACCATCACATGCACATCTGCACTCACACATGCATCACATACACACTGATAATAATAAATAAAATGAGATTTTTAAAAATGTAAACTGGGGGCTGGAGAGATGGCTCAGCACTGACTGCTCTTGCAGAGGACTCAGGTTTCATTCCCAGTACCCACATGACGGCTACGAACCGTCCTTAATGGAATCCGACACCGCCTTCTGATCTCTGCAGCATTGCACGACATGGGTGCACTCACAGACATGCAGGCAATACACTCATACACATAAAATAAAAACAATAAATAAAAAATGAAATAAACTGGGCATAGTGGCACACGCCTTTAATCCCAGCATTTGGGAGGCAGAGGCAGGTGGATATTGTGTTTGTCACTGTTTAGCTATAAATAAATCAGAACAGCAGCTTGGGGTTTGTAACTGTTAGTTTAAGATGCACCAATGGCTGGGGCTGGTGAGATGGCTCAGTGGTTAACACTGACTGCTCTTGCAGAGGACCCGAGTTTGAGTCCCAGCACCCACATGGCGGCTAGGAACCATCCTTAACTCCAGTTCCAGGGGAATCCAACACCCTCTTCTGACCTGAGGCATTGCACGACATGGGTGCACTCACAGACATGCAGGCAATACACTCATACACATAAAATAAAAACAATAAATAAAAAATTTTAATGTAAACTGGGTCTTGACAGGTGAGTGGGAACTTGACTGGAGGAAAAAGTTGGGAAGTAGAAGTCCAAGTATCAAGGAGTTCGTAGGCCTGAGATTACCTGGGAGACAGACAAGAAATGTCTCTGGGTCCATCATCAGTTATGAGCTGTTACAGGGAGTGTGTGGGATTTGGTGGTGATGATGATGGTGAGTCCCACAGTGCTCATAAAGACTTTGGGGGAGCTCCACTGTGGACTAGAGTCTAGTCTAAGAAGGCCACATTGGTTGAAAAGATCCACTGAAGTCCCCACAGCAGCTCAGAGAAGGACTGGACAGAAACTCACAAATATCCGATGTTGGAAGCTAGGACCTCAGCAGTAACTGAGATAAGCACTTTCATTTATAGATGAGGAAGTCAGAGCTCAAGGACACAGAGGACTTGTCTAAGGAGACCCACCTTTCGGTGAGCAGTTGACCATTGAATCAAGTGCCTCACATTTCCAATATGGCTCACGTCCCTTGGGACCCAGCTTTGTTGCCCTTCCAACTCTCAGTCAGCTGTGGGCAAGAGTGGAAGTCCCTGGATGGGGTGTGGGCTTGGAATGGGCCTGGGACTGAGGGTAGAGTGATCTGTGTCTCAGAATGAGACCAGATGGCATGCCACAGATCAGCCCTCTCAGGAGACACATCAGAGGCATGCTTTTTAAGAAAGTTCTTATAAGATAATCAAGGCAGACTGTGCTTTGCCTTGTTTTATTCTGTTGCATGTAGCACTGGCTGTCCTGGAACTCACTAGGATCAATTTGACCTTGAACTTGAAGTGCTCTTCTTGCCACTGCTCCTAAATGCTGGGATTACAGACATGTGCCAACATGCCTAGCTGGGCTTTGCTCTTTGAAGTGACACCACAAGGCTTGGCAAGAGCACAGGGACCCTGCATGGAGGTGGGAGATGTGTCTCACAGAAGCATTTGAGCCCATTCTCCTTGTTTACTACATGGGAAGTTGAGGCACAGAGAAGGAAAGACATTACAGAGCAGGGGAAGTATGAACAGAAGGCTCTTCTGCTTTTGGCTGTCCTGGGTCAGCTGTCAGAATTGTCTCATGGCATGTGGGGCATCCTCCAATCACCAAGCCTTGCCCAGGGAATTCCTACCTCCACCTTGCCATCAATAATCATAGATAGGGCCACAAGATGGATTTTTTAAAAAATTTTTATTTATTATTTTTTATTATTTTTATTTTATGTGCATGTGTGTATTGCCTGCATGTAGGTAAGTGCAGCTGTGTCCTGCAATACCTGCAGAGGTCAGAAGAGGCTGCTGGATCCCCTAGGACTGGAGTTACGGACAGTTATTAGCTGCCATGTGGGTGCTGGGATTCAAACCTGGGTCTTCTGCAAGAACAACCAGTGTTCTTAACCACTGAGCCATCTCTCCAGCCCTGCAAGATGGATTTTTTAAAAAAACAAGTAAAGGTATTTGATGTGCAAGCAAGCCTAGAGACCTGAGTTCGATCCCCAGGACCCACCTAAAGGAACTCCACGAAGCTGTCCTCCAACCTGCCTATATGTGCTGTGGCAACTGTGCCCCCATGCACACAAACGCACATCCACACACACAGAAATAAAAGTAAATAATAACCACAGATGACTCCAGCCCAATATATGACAGAATGGAACAGGGAAGACAGAAGAGGCTAAGGAAATACAAACACTGCCTTGAAGCCTTGATTTTCCTTTCAGCAAGCGCTGAGTCTCAGATACAATTGAGCCCTTTCTTTCCATCTTACCTGTCAAGATGCCTTAGTTTCTTTCTTCCAAATTGCACTTGGGAGTTCTGCTCACATCAAAAGCCCTTCCATGGGCTGGGGTGATGGTTCAGTGGGTGAGAGCACTTGCTGCATAAGCATAAGGACCTGAGTTTGAATCCCCAGCACCTGCATAAAAAGCCGGACATGGTCTCTTGTGCCTGTAACCCCGGCACTGTGGGGAATAGAGACAAGAGGATTGTTGGGGCTTGCTGGCCTCCAGCCTAGCTCCAGCTTCCGTGAGACACTCTGTCTTAAGGGAAGAGAGTGGAGAGCGATAGGGCAGGCTAATCACTGTCCTCCTCTGGACTCTGTGAACACACACCACACACACATATAATACCACACATGTGCACACTGTTCTAGTGACTTGAACTTGAGCTTAACGTTGGCTTAACTTTCTGTCAACAACTCTGATGGTATCTGAGCCACTCAGGAAAACAAGTGGTCACTCCCTTTCTGCTGACCTATTAAGCTGAAATGCCTGGTTTTTCTCATAAGCTGTCAGCCCGTGAATCCACCTCTCTTTCCTTGGTAAGGATGCAGAGTCCCACAGCAAGCCTCTCTTTCCCCTGCTCTATGTGGCCAGGCTTCCCATCAGAGGAGGGTGACGTTTCCCTATGCTGGTTCACAGGTGGAAGACTGGGAGTCTGACTCTCAGCTGCTGGATCAGTGGATGCCTTCCTCCTTTCCTCTCTGCTCAAGGGAAGACATTGTGTCTCTCCTCCTGGGGGAGGTTCTTTCTTCTTATGTAAGAAATACTCTCTAAGCCAAGTGTGGTGTTGCATGCCTTTAATCTCAGCACTCAGGAGGCAGAGGCAGGCAGATCTCTGTGAGTTTACATAGCAAGTTCCAGACCAGCTGTGGCTACAGAGAGAACCTGTTTCAAAAAGACCAAAAAAAAAAAAAATTGCTTTCTAGACTTTCCAGTTTGGTTCCTATGGACATTGGCTAAATCCCCTCTAAATTCAGGACAAACAAGATATCTACTTCATTACCTTCGTCCTTTCTCTGTTGCTATAACAAAGCACTGTGACTATAAATTTATAATAGAGATTTATATCTGGAGGCTTAGAGTCCAAGGGCATGGTGCCAGTATCCAGTGAAGGCCTTCTTATGAAGTCATAATTGGTGGAGGGCATCAAACATGGGACAGGTTGCTGTTTCTTCCTCTTATAAAGCTACTCATTTTGTCACAAAGACCCCAGTCTCAGGACCTCATCCAGTCCTAATGTCCCCCAAGGTTCCACCTCCTAATACTATTAATATAAACATTTGAAGACTAAATTTCCAACACATGAACATTCCAGAGACATGTTAAAACTATTCACCCCCTCCCTTTGTTAACCTAGAGTGAAGCTGGTACATGGGAAGTGATAGTGACCTGGTTGTGGGAGCTGAAGGCCATGGGTCTGTGCTCTAGACCAGAGCCAGGAACTTTCCACTTTGTCTCCTCAGAAATAAAAAGCAACATGTGTTATTGAAACAGCCATCTTACTGTGTCCAACAACTGGATGATGATCGGTCACCATGCTGAGTCATGGGTATTTCTGTGCTGTGCTGTCTCACAGGCCTCCAGCGGAGGGGAGCCCTTCTGACTTACCTGCACTGGTCTGTGGGGGGCTATTCCCAGGAAACACGCTAGGATCACAGACAAGTGGCACATAGATCTCAGCTCCCACACTGCCCATTGCATTCTGGGTCTTGGTCACAGGCAGCTGGAGAGAGAGAGAGAGAGAGAGAGAGAGAGAGAGAGAGAGAGAGAGAGAGAGAGAGAGAGAGAGAGAGAGAGAGAGAGAGAGAGAGAGAGAGAGAGAGAGAGAGAGAGAGAGAGAGAGAGAGAGAGAGAGAGAGAGAGAGAGAGAGAGGTTCTGTTGGCCCCTTCCCACTTCCTGAATCTTCACCTGTCACTAGAATGAAGAGACAGTGAAGGCATCCCCTAAGAAGCAGCCAGACACGGCCACTTCCTGTCCCCAGAATGGCCTCTCTCCAACCCCTTTCCTATTCTTTTGAGGTGATGCCCCTGCGGAATCTGCTTGGTGTTTGCCCACAGGAGCCCCCTGGCCCAGTGACTCTAGCTCTCCATCCTTTCTAGCTTCAAATACTCGTTCAAAGTCACAACGAAGCCATTATACTGCTGAACAAAATGCGCGGCCATTTTTAACACATCTACCTTCTTCCCTCCCTTGGGTATGCCTTTCAGCTGAGGTTGCCCCTGACAACTGAGAAGAGGGAGGGACCTAAAGAAAGGGGGGGAAAAAACCCAGGAGAAAGGCAAATGGAATCAATCTCATTATAATTAGTACAGATGAGGAAGATATTTGTGTCTGGATTCTGGGATGGCGTCTCATTGGCTCAGGTTTCCTGAGCCAGCACAGGTGATGAGGGTGGCTTCCTGGGAGAAGAAGCTGTGAGCAGTGAGTTTGTAAACCTGAGCAGCACCTGTGACTGGACCTTCATTTCTTTCCCCAGAAAGTAGTTAATAATCACCTACTGTATGTATGGCATGGCCAGGGACAGATATACCAAGAAACAAAACAGACTAATTGGCCTAGCACAGCCCGTGTCTTGTAGACCAACAAGTGATAAAGAAAGCAAAGATTTCCTTTTCTCTTTTAGCAAATGATGCAAAGCATGAAGAACAGTGGAGCCAGGAAGAAGACAGGAGACGGGCAGCTAAAACTGCAGTTTTCCGAAGAATGGCAAAGGATGCATCATGAGGGCACCAGGCTGCCTTGGAGCCCAGAAGTGCAAAGGGGAAGCATACTAGGAGACAGAGAAAAAGTGTTGTGGTTAGGAGGAACCAGGACCTAAGGCTAAGGGAGCATCCAGTGTCCGAGGTGAAGCAGGAGGCAGAGAGGAGTGGGGTCGCCCCAGCCTGTGTCCCTGGTACCACAGGGCCCTCGAGGGCAGACTGGGAGGAGCCCTGTGCTTGCACAGCTCAAGCTCTGTCATGGGTCTGGTATACATTGAGGCGCTTGTGTCAAGTCCACATAGAGCCAGCACTAGCTGAGGAGCACTGTGGTGAAGTCCACTGGACTGGCCATTGGGAGGGGTGCTGGGCAGATTCTTGGGTCTCCTCTGGGCTTCGCCGTGGGAGTGAGGGTCACAGTGACTCCTGAAGCCCCTCCACATCCAGGCCAGCTCTGAGACTAAGAAGGAGGAAGTAGAGAAGTCTTTGCAAGACAGTAACAATAGTGCTACTCAGCTGTGAGGCCAGGAGTGCACATCAACAGCCACAAAGAATTCTAGGCCTTGGAGCAGTTTCTAGGGAAGACTTCAGTGAAGTGAGCTTTGGAAGAGCTTTTCTACCCTAAAGATTTCAAGGAAAGCCTTGGAATGCCAGGGTAAGGGCTTCCTGCTGCCAAGCACCCTGGGCCAGTCCCTACTTGTCCTATGGGTGGTCTAAAGACTTATCACATAGAAGGTGCTGTGCCCTGTGAGCATTGAGCACAGACCCTGGCCTCAGTGCCTTAGCACCTGCCCCCACTGAGCTGTGGCCCTCAGCAGATCCTTCCATCCTTCCTTCTCAGTGGCCCCGGGCAAAGCACACTCCTATTTTAGGGGCTTGGCGAGGGATAGGTGACACTTCTGCCCCCAGTACAGAAGAAGCACCCCAACAGCAATGGCTGATGTTAACACAGCCATCAAAGGCATGCCCATGTCTTCCAGCCCCGTTCCCTCTGGTGTCAAGGAGGCTTCAGGGGCAAAAATGACCCTCAGCATCCAGTCTCTCTGAGCTGTGTTCCTGCCTCTTCAAAGTCTGGAATACGCTCCTCTGGTCATCTACAGAGGAGAGGAAGGCTTCCCAGTGCTGGGCTCAGGGTACTGCGATGCTCTTTGGAGGCTCTCAGTTTAGTAGGTGCAGACAATAAATAAATAGGGACATGAATATAATTTCAAGAACAGATGGAGTATATGTATATATAGTGTATATATATATATAAAGACAGCATATGCTTTCACGCTGTATAAGCTTTATATATATAT
>NW_008333388.1:1030263-1043875 GCF_000622305.1 Nannospalax galili
CTGTATATTTACACATGATATATATAAAAATGTGTGAACATATAGAATATATATATAAGCAAAGATGTACCTAAATGTTTCACATTCATTTTTCATTGCATATTCAAGTTTATATTTTTACCCCGACTCACAAATTGAGTCTTAGCAGCTCCATTACCCAAGACCTCTCTGGAGGAGGTCCCATCTAGGCTGGACCCAAGCTAGATGTCTTGTGGCAGAGGCTACATCCCTTCCAGGGTATCTCTCAGTCTCTGTTCAAATGTCATCATTTTTGGGAGTCACAGGGTATTGGTCCATTGCTCCATGAGGAAGGGTTTAGTGGAATCCCCAGGCAGGGCAGATGAAGAGGGCCTGCTTCACAGTGTATTCCCACCAACCAGGACTCTAGCACCCTTGGGCCCTGTGCCATGCAGCTGAGTGGCTGACATTTGTTCTAGAATCTCTGAGGCTTGCTTGCCTTTATCCATCTGGCTGTGGGGATAGTATTTTGACATCTCTGACAACATTTTAGGAGGAAGAGTCCAGGGAAGTGGAAGCGCAGTGAGCTTTCCTCCTGCTGGGTACTGGTATTTGACCTTGAAGCTCCTTGAGGGAAGAGCTGGTCCCTCCCTGAGGTGCACCATGTTCCCAGAGTGGCCATAGGGCCCCCTCCTTGGGATGCTCTGTGAACTCTAGTCCCCAGAAGAGCTTCATGAGTGTTTCCCACCCCTTCCTGCTTCATGGTAGCAACACATTGGGGCATCGGTGCCTAAGATTGGAAATGTCTCTTCTGAAACTCTATTAGTCGCCTTGTTTGCTGTGACCAATACCTGGCAAAAACACTTAAGGAAGGAAGGGTTTGTCTTGGCTCATAATTTGAGGGTGCAGTCCATCATGGCGGGGAAGGTATGGTACCAGGACCTTGGGGGCAGTTCCACACATTCCATCTGTGGTCAGGAAGCAGAGATAAACGCTGGTGCTCAGCTCACTTTCTCCTTTTTATTCAGGCTAAGACCTCAGCCCATGGAACAGTGCTATCCACCATTAGGGTGGCCCTTCCTACTTCAATTAACCTAATCTAGAACCTCCTCACAGACCTGCCCAAGGTTTGTTTCCATGGTGATATGAAGTTCCATCAAGTTAATAATCAAGATTAGCTATCAGAGAAATCTGCTATTCCTCATCAGACCCAAGAAACAGTCTGTAGTGCCCTGAGGTCCCTGAATCCACACCGGTGGGCCTCTTTCAGAACATCCACCCATTTCAGGTTCCAGGTACTATATGTTGAACTTGCATAGAATACAAAGGGATGTAGGGGAAACCCTATCATTGGATCTCAACCTTAGCATGATTAGATATGGGGACACAGATGGTTCTTTGCTATGGGAGCTACCCTGTTCATTGAAGGATGCTGCACCCTGTATTCTGAGAACCAAAAATGCCCCCAGACATTATTTGATGTCCCATTAGGGTCAAAATTACCCAAGTTGGGCATGATTGACTATTAGTGAGCGATGGTAAATGTTGGCTAAATATGGTTCACCAAGATATCTGCTTCCTAACCTCAAACCTATAGCTATCATTTTTTTATGCAAAAGGGACTTTGCCAATATCATGAAGGGTTTTGAGCTGGGGAGGTGATTCTGATCATCTGGTTGGTCCTGATATAAAGGAGGCCAGTCAGAGAGGCAGAAGGGAATGCAGCAGTGAAAGCCACAAGAAAGGCAAGAAGATGCGCTGCTGCTGGCTTTGAAGACAGAGAAAGGGGCTGCAAGCCAAGGGAAGTGGGCAACTCTAGAAGCTGAGAGGCAAGGACACAGGTTCTCCCTGGAGCCTCCAGCTCACACCTGGCCCTGCCAGCCATGCAGAAACCAGGCCCTGACCCCCAGAACTGTGCAGAGGTAAATCTGGTTGTTTTCAGTTAGTATGTGTGTAGTCCTTTGTTATAGCAGCCGCAGGAAACTAAGCGCAGTGGGGAAGGTAGATTTCAAAGGAACAGTTGAAGCAACTGTGTCTGCTAGCCTGGGAGAATTCCAGTGGTCCACTCGCTGAGACCCTTGGCCAGGGCATTAGCAGCTCTATTATCAGGAATGTTTCTGGTATTGTGTCTGTGAGGCATTTGCTCAAAAATCATGTTGGGCAGCTACTCTATAGACACAGAGGTAACAGAATAAAACAGTAAAAGTCAGGGGCTAGGGGGATGGCCCAGTCAGTCAAGTGTGATCCCCAGCACCCATGTAGAAGAAAAAGCCAGCCTCAGGAGCACATGCCTGGGTCCCTGTACTAGGGAGACAGAAACAGGCAGCTCCTGGAGCTCACTGGCCGGTCAGTCTAGCCTAATGAGACCCTGTGTTAAAAACTAAGATGGAGAGCAACTGAAGAAGATACCTAACGTCAACCTCTGCTTTTCACATGCACGTGCACTCACATATGTGCACACACACATGAAGAATAAAAGTCAGTTCTGTCCAAAGGATATGGAGAAGTCAGGTAGACTATTAGCCTTGGTCTGTTCATCTTAAAATCAATAGTTCATAGGGAAGAATAATGGAGTTGATTATATTGGTGCCTAGCTTAGAATCTGGGAAGTATTATTAGAAACTGATTAGAAATTAGCAGATGCTGTGAGCTGCATGTGTTCAACGCCAGAAAAGGAGCTATTTCAAGAGTCTGTTACTGCCTATGACAGAGGGCATTCAGAGGGCACTGTTCCAATGTGAGATGACTTTCTAGGTATGAACTTTTGAGTGAGAGGTTACAAGGGAAGTGGTTTACCTGATACCAGGATAGAATTGTCTCGTGACCAGGTGGTATGCTGCTGCTGCAAGCAGATCTGGTTTGTTCCCAGTGTGCACTGGGATATGGTGATGCCCTTCTAATGTGCATAGATATCCACCCAGCTTCCTAAGAAGGATGATGGGTCCTGATCAGTCAGGTGCTGGGAGGATGCTGGGTCTGATTGGTGGGATGCTAGCTAGCCCTCAGCAGGAGTGAGTGGAGCCTTGATTAGTAGTGTTTGTCAATATGGTGGTGATTTCAAGCCTTGAATATGTCAGCCACCAGTCTGAATTCCTAAACTGTTAGTCTTTGGTGGCCACAGTCATGTAGACCCTGACTTACGGGAGAGACACAGTCCTGGGCTTCAGGCGTGAGTGTGGGCTCTCTGGCTTAACAGCTGTGTGACCTTGGCTGTCACTCCCAGTTTAAGCCTGCCCATGGAAGGGCCCATGATGCTTGTTTCCTCTGCCTCAGTTGCCTGCAGAGGAAGTCCTTTCGAAGAACTGCCACTTTGATGGGTCACTTGGGTGGAGTGGGGGCAGGGGGCGGGGGGAGGCAGTGATTAGGGCTTGCTGAGGTTGTAGGCCCGGTCACCTCACCTTTCTTTGGGAGTGTTTCTAAGATGGTACTGGGAAATTTAGAGATGTAGGAAGGCTCTCTCCCCATGCTCTGTCCCCCTTCCAGCATTGGGCCTAGGCTTGCTCCTGCTCTTACCACCTCAGATCTCTGGACTACCCTCTTAGTCCTGGCCTGCCCACTGCATCCTGATCCGCTGCACCCAGAAGAAAGATGGAGGGATTTTGACGAAGGAAGAAAGGTTGCCATGGAGGAAATTCATTGGGAAAAATACAAACCAGAAATTGGCTGAGCAGCAGGTGGATGCTCCCAAGGACTGGTATCATCGTCAGACATGGGGAAGGTAGGGCTGAGTGGAAGTCTCTGTGGTCTGAAGAGGGGCAGATAGCTAGCTAAGCATATTTCTTGGCTTTGGGACTCTCAGGGGACCAGCTTATTGGGGTACAATACCAGGCACATTAGGCGGGGATGCAGTGTCAGTGTGGATGGGGCACATCTGAGTCTCTTCACTTCAAACTCACTTTCCTCATCTGTAAAGTGGAAGGGTAAACCCAGCATGAAAAAGCTGCCATCAAGAGCAGATGGGTAGAAGGAAGGAAGATAAGTGAGGGACACTAACCGTGGGGTGTGACAGAGGACAGAACAGATCCTAGTGTCTAATGCCACAGTCAGGAGAGGCCCAGAGACAGTCCTGAGTCCACTGTCAGGGATAGGTGACCATCTCAGAGAGAGCCCACAACTGGAGTTAGGATAAGAAGGTAGCACAAGAGCAAAAGGGCCACAGGGCTCCCTCAGGAAGACCTAGTAGAGACAAAGGTGGGGCAGTGGTAGGAGAGGATGTGGGGTCCAGGGAAGTAATCTCTGAGCCGCAGTGACCTAATCGTGGCTCTGCGCTGACAGAAGGAACTGGAGAAAGAGAAGGAATGGGGAGTCCCTGCAAGTCCCTTCTTCAACTACATGTACTGTGTGGAGTAAGGCTAAGGCACCCTGTGGCCTAGGGTGAAGGAGGGATGCTGATGACAAGCCAGAGCTCTGCATTTGGCCCCTCTTGCCCAGAGACCCCAAGTGGCCATCACCATGTGCTCCTGGGACTGCAGCCAAACACGATGGGTCCCCTGTTGGCAAATGCAAATCCTAAACAAGCATGGCCAAGAAATAAAAGTGGAGGAGGATTTACTGCCTGCAGCAGGTTGGGAAAGCAGGGGTTACTTACAAAGCAAAGCCCTCCTTAGGCAAAGGACTTGGCAGGATTTTATTTGGAAAGCCTGTGTATATCCAGACAGGAAAACACTTTAGGAGGTGGGCACATTCCTGGGCATGCTCAGTTAAGGAGTACATTCTCGAGTCTGCTCAGTTTAAAGTCCTAGTTCAAGGTGAAAGATGGCCGACACAATTTTGGGGCATGCTTAGTTCAAAGCCATCGAGTGCATGTTGGAAAGTGTAAAATGGTGAACAGGATATTTTGGGGGGTATATGTTCACTTTGTGTCATAAAGATTGAAGACAGGAACCCCTCTGGGCATGCTCAAATTACACTGTAAATGCCAACAGGAATGCCTTTGAGCACACTGTTTTTCCCCAAAGAATTTTAGCTGAAAAATAAAAAGGGAAAAGACATTTTAAAGTATGTTACTGTAAGAGCTTATGTAAAAGTGCCTGCCTCACTGAGCAGCTAACAGCTTACCCTGGTGTTTCTTCCGCCATCTATGGCGTTCTTCCTGTGAGGGGCTCTCTTTTTTCCTTGGGTCCCCTTTCCGAGATTGTGCTGGGCCCTCACCTGTTGACCAGTTGGCCCATCTGAAATGACAATCCTGCCCCTTGCCTGCTAGATCTCAGCCTCCTCTGACGGCCAGCACTGCTGCTCCCAGAGTCAACCTCCTGCATCCCCTCTTCTCTACATCCCTTGCGTCATCTGGACTTGAGTCCATCCTTCCGCAGACATTCTGTCACTTGGCTCCTCTCCCAGTGGGCTGTCCACGTTCACTCTATTATTACTTTTTTTTTTTTCTCCTCAACTGGCAAAAGTTCAAGTGACCCTGAGAACACCAAGTTGGACCTTCTCTGATGACTGTTCTTGTGTGCCACTTGTTGGGTGACAGGTATGGTTGCAACACATACAGAACCTGAGTCTGTGATGTCAGAGCCCGAAGGCTTTCTCTCCAAGCCTTTCCCAGGTCAGTTGCCCCCAGGAAGCTCCAGTTTAGTCATCCCTGGGCCATTTGGCTGCACTCCAGTTAGCTCCTGGTGGGAGCCACAATCTCACTTCCTGGTCTGTATCAGGGAAGTAAGACATGAAGGTCCCTACTAGAAAATTGTCACAGATAAATGGAGCACTTAACAGTTTCTGGCTGGATCATTGGGCAGCAAGTGACCAAGTGCTAAGTGAACCTCAGATATGCCCAGGGGCAGCTGGGCAGTTTCTGGGACCTCCCATTCCTCCTGTGGGCTTGTGTCTTGCCCAGGGAAATGAACTGACCTTTGGGTTGACTCCAGAGAGGAAACCTTCCCAGGGAACTACTGCAGAAGAACAAGCCTGAACTTCCTGCAGGTAACTGAACACATTGCAACCTCAGATTACCAGGGATGGTGGCCGTAGGGATTCTGCGAGAGTCACTGCTTTCTTTGTAGCCTGGCTATTCCTCTCCTGAGGAAGGCAGAAGGGACTTCAAGTGAGTTGAGTTTTGGCCCAGTAAGCAAGGACCTCTCACAGGTTCCCATGGAGACTACATGTTCTTCTATTCCTGCAAGACTCAAGTCTTCCTACCTCCTTCCCCACCACTCACTCAGTCCCTCACCAGGGCCAGTGGCTGGGAACTATTAGCACATGGCTCACTTTCAAGGCCCATTCCTGCATGATTTTGGAGTATTTCCTTAAATTTCTTTATTTAAAAATGAATTGAGGGGCTGGAGAGATGGGTCAGGGAAGAGAACTTGATGCTCTTGCAGAGGAACTGGGTTCAGTTCCCACATGGTGGCTAACTCCTGACTATAAACTGCACTGATTCCAATGCCCTCTTTCAGCTTCCGCAGGCATCTGCGTGCACGTGATGCACATACAGACAAGCAGGCACAGACATATACACATAAATAAAAATAAATTTTAAAAAATGAATTAGATAGAAAACTACCTTAGTTTACCAGGGCCACTGCCACAGAGCACCATAGGCTGGCGGCTTCCACAGCAGAAATTGATTTCCTCACAGTTCTAGAAGCTGGTAGTCCCAGATCAAGACATCAATGCGATGGCTTTTCCTGAGGTCTGTCTCCTTAGCTCGTAGATGGCGCCTCTACCAGGTCTTCCCATGGTCTTCCCCTGTGTTTGTCTCCTTGCAGCCTCATCTCCTCTTCTTATGAGGATGGCAGTCAGGTTGGTTTAGAGAAGTCCATATCATCTCATTTTATCATAACTCTCTCTATAAAGACCTGATCTTATTGTGCTGCATGTGGTGGTACAAGCCTGTAATCCCAGCATTCAAGAGACCAAGGCAAGAAGACTGTAAATTTGAGGCCAACCTGGGTAACGTATCGAGATCTTGTCTTAAAAGCAAGAAACCCATCTCCACATTTCTAGATACTATGTGTTAAAACTTCAACACAGGGATCTAAGGGTGACACGATTCAGCCCATGACAAGTACATCCTACAGAGGGTAGTCCTAATAAGATAATGAGTGAGGATACTCACAAAGTCATGCCTGTGTTCTCTGGACAGCTGGGACATTGATGAGGGTTTTAGAGAACACAGGTGGAACCCACCTTCTGTCCTGGCTTGTCATCCCCAGGATTAACTGGCAGCCCAAGGCACCCTCAGTTAATGGCTTGCCACCAAGTAGTTGCACTTACAGTCCTATGGGTTGGTGAGGCCACAGGCTTTGTCCAAGGCAAAGACGCAGAGATGGCCTGGCCGAGCCATGAACATTTGGTCTATTAATGCCATGCCCAGTGTTGTAGCTGATTTCAGATGAGTTCCTTAGGAGTGAGCTGAAAACAGAGACCTGGGCTCTTGAGCTTCTGGAGGGCAAAGGTTGGACCCGTGGAGTCTTAGTGGGCCTGGCTATTCTCATCTCCTCCCTGAGGTGAGCTAAGCCTTCCATCCATCATCAATTTTGGATGAAAAAGATACGCTGGAGCCTTGGATAGAACAGGAGATTCTTTGGTTGGAGTCAGGGTTTAGACACCCTCAGGCTACCCCCCTCCCTATATAATCCTTGCCCTGAATAAGCATGAGGCCCTTTTCACATCTCATACCTACCTGCCACATCCAGGCTCCAGACGCATGCATGCCTTTTGACTTTGAAGCCTATTTGTAATATCAGAGACAAAGCGTGTCATTCCAGGCCCCAAGGAGCCAACGGCTAGGACATAGAACAGGCTCTGCCATTGGAGCAGGCCAATGCATTACAAATAACCTTGAGAATTCTGGGAAACTTAGAAAGCAGAGGGACAAGATGGAAAAGATTCAGTGAGCAGCACCAGGTGGCAGAAAGATCATTATCCTAGGCCTAGTTTGGATGGCCACTGGTTTTCAGAGTAATCTTGGGCAATCCTTGAAATCCCTGTAGCTCTGCTTCCCCTGGGATGAGCAAGTTGAGAGGCATGTCTGGGGAGTTTCCTTTCCACAGACCATGTAGAGTCCTGGCTTTTCTGGGTCAGGAATAACTGAGGTTGTGAGATGTACCTGGGGATGGATATCATTGTTCAGGACTGAACAGGAACTCTGTGTCTCCATCTTCTATGTGACTGTTTCTTAAGCTGCCTTTACAATCTGTGATGGTGCTTTAAAATGTTTGGGGAACATCCGCACCAGGCTTTGCAGAGAAAATCCAGAAGCCCCATCCAAGAATGAGGCTGTGTCTGGTTGGTAGAGACAGCAACTTCAGTGCCATGAAGGCTGAGACTAGATCAGAGACTCAGAACCACAGCAGTGGGTCAGGACGAGGCATGGGTGACCAGGAGACAGGCAGATGGAGAACCACAGCAGTGGGTCAGGACGAGGCATGAGTGACCAGGAGACAGGCAGATGGAGAACCACAGCAGTGGACCAGGATGAGGCATGGGTGACCAGGAGACAGGCAGATGGAGAACCACAGCAGTGGACCAGGACAAGGCATGGGTGACCAAGAGATGAAAAGATAGTGATATTTGGTTCTGTTGCTGGTGACCACTGCATATTGAATTCCCATGTGCTCATGGTGACATGACTGGGGTTAATGCCACACACACAGAACAATAAAATTAGAATGGTGAAGGCCAAGGTTGTCCTGCTCTGGCACCCCAACTCTATTTAAAATCGTGCTCAGAATTTAAACAAAATGAGGCAAAACTGAGCTGTTCTTTATTGCTGTGAGCTCAGCACTCGTGCTTTCCTGCGGGGAAAATAATGGGGACAGTAATAGATTTTTGTTGTATTAGAAGGAACCCCCAAATCAAACCTTCCCCCTATTTAGCTTTCATAAAACTCCCCTTTGACAGCCACGTCTTGAGAATTCCCAGTAGTTACTTAAATATTAGCATCAAGAAATTAATTCAAGGACTGGAGAGATGGCTGACTCAGTGAAGTGTTTACCACTCAAATATGAGGACCTCTGCTCTCTCCAGCCCCCGTGTGAAATGCTGGGAATGATGGCATGCCTTGTAACCTCAGCACTGGGGATGTGGAGACAGGAATATCCATAGAGCTCACTAGCCAGTCAGCCTAACCTTATTTTGCAAGCCCCAGGACCTGACCCCAGACCCTGTCCCAAAATATAAGGTACCCGTCTCCCAAGGTATAATACCCAACGTTAACCTCTGGTCTCTACACACATGTGCACACATATCCATGCTCTGACACATGCACAGACATGTATACACCTACATACACACACCTTGTGTATACACACAAACAAAAAGAAATGAATTTAGTTTGTGGAACTTTGGAGATTGAGGCAGGAGGATTGGGAGTTTCACACAAAGCTGAGCTACAATAGTGTGTTTGAGGCCAGCCTTGGTTACTTTTCTAAGATGTTACTTCCTGTTCCCTGCTCTCTAGAAACCCACACCCAAATCATATGATTCCTAGAGGACCTGTTGTCCCCACTCCAACATAGCAACCAGAACAGAATTCTCTAAAGGCCTAGTCCACAACCATGCCTGGCCTCTGGGATGCAGGCCAGATTGCCCTGTGTGTGTAACAAACAGGGTGGGATGGGCACTTTAAGAACTTTGTAGAGATGTGGGAAGAAAACCACCATCACTGCTCTCAAGATGTTTTCATTGGTTTCCAGGGAGAAGGTGGGCTCAGGCCTCCTCTCTTCTGCTTGTTCCACATCTCTGTTGTGATCACAGAAACAACACATGCTGGTGGCAGTCAAAGATCCGGGCGTTCTTTGCGCATCACCCACAGGCTGGGATTGCTGTTGCACCATACTGTTTTGTAGTCTGAGACCCTGAGATGGAGTGGGGGTGCTTGTGAGATGGACAAGGAGTCATAATGCTGGGATCATCAGGTGGGAGGACTTTTGTTCCCCCTAAAAGTTCACATCATGCTGGGGAGGTGGGCAGGGACCCAGGTGGAGTGTCTGAGGCATGTGGCTCTTGAGCTATGGGGCTCCTGGATCTGACATTAATGAATGAGTAATGCTGATTTCAGCTGGGAGGAATGTTATAGGAGAATCAAGCTCATGAGAGTAGACAGTTTGGTAAGGAGGCAGCCAACGAGTTGGTTTTTCATTTGATTTATGGAGCAATTTGAGCATTACTGAGGATTGGAGACATTCAAGCTTCCTGAATTTTTGAGTGTTGGGGGACATGTGAGGGATGAAGCACAGAGGCCCTGGAAACCTTACCTAAACCAGTCAGGGGAGGAAGCGCCTCCAAAGCAGGAGTGTGTGTTGCTGCCTAACTGGGAGGGAACAGAGGAGACAGGACCACTTCAAGGGCAGACCTCAGAGGACTTTGGCAAGGGTGGTTCGGAAAGCACCAGGAATGTGTGCAAAGGCCAAGAAAGAGTGGCCCAATTGGCCAGCTGAAGAAGTGATCTAAGGTGGGTGATTAGGAGGAAAGCCAAGGAGAGGAAGGTCCAGAAAAAGACTCTTGGGACACTGTGCGCACCACCCAGCACCTTCACAGGAGAGAACGATTGAGGGAGAATCTTGGGCCAGGGAAGTTGTCATGGGTCTTCACAACCCGTGATCAATTCTTACGGGCTGTTAGGAGTAGGGACACCATTGCTGGCCACACATCCACGTGTAGCATGGACCCCCTAGAGTGCTTATGGGCCCACCCATCACAGATGTTTCCCCATTTCCCATCCCCAGGCCAAGCACGGTGTCTCTTCTTGGCTCCTGAGCCTCAGAGCTCTCCAGTTCCCAATGGGGCTATTGAAAACGACCTCAGATACCCATAGCTTTCAGGTAGGGAGTAGCTGGATTCGGGTCCAGTGCCTGATTTTGTGTTTCTCTCTCCCTCCTCCTTTAGATTACGGTGCGTGTGGGCGTCTCCTCAGCCGGCAGCCCCCCTGTGCCCACAGTTGATGTCCGAGATTTTGACTGTGTGGGTTTGTGTCTTTCCGGCAGGTGTCTCCTCTGTGACTTCCCTGATGTCCCTGGCTTGGGTGCTAGCCTCCTATCACAAGCTGCTGCGGGACTCCAGGGACGACAAGAAGAGCATGAGCTACAGAGGGGCCCTCATCCAGCTCTTCTGGCGCCTCTTCACCATCTCATCCCGAGTTATCTCTTTTGCCCTCTTTGCTTCCATCTTCCAGCTCTATTTCGGGATCTTCGTGGTGGTGCACTGGTGCGCCATGGCCTTCTGGATCATCCATGGCGGGACAGACTTCTGCATGTCCAAGTGGGAGGAGATCCTCTTCAACATGGTGGTAGGGATCGTGTACATTTTCTGCTGGTTTAACGTCAAGGAAGGGCGGACTCGATATCGAATGTTTGCGTACTATACCATAGTCTTGACCGAGAATGCTGCCTTGACGTTCCTTTGGTATTTTTACAGAAACCCGGAGAGCACTGACGCCTATGCAGTGCCCGCACTGTGTTGTGTCTTTGTGAGCTTTGTGGCTGGGATTGCGCTGATGCTCTTATACTATGGCGTGCTGCATCCCATGGGGCCACGGGCTAAGGTCTTTGCCAGCTCCTGTTGTGCCGAGCTGCTCTGGGGCATCCCTTTGCCCCCCGATGTTGAGCCCATGGCACCTCAGACCCCTGGGTACCGGGGGACCCAGGTCACGCCTACCAGAGCCGTGCCGGAACAACAGGAGGATCTCACGGCTGACACTTGCTTGCCCGTGTTCCAAGTGAGACCCATGGCACCCTCCACCCCGTTGGGGCGTCCTTACCACCCAGAAGGGCCCCTGATTAAGATTGATATGCCAAGAAAGCGGTATCCAGCCTGGGATGCTCACTTTGTAGACAGGAGGCTGAGGAGGACTATTAACATCCTGCAGTACGTCACCCCCACCGCTGTGGGTATTCGCTATCGAGATGGGCCTCTCCTTTATGAGTTGTTACAGTACGAGTCTTCACTCTAGAGCATCTTGATCCAAATTGAGAAGGGGACCCTAAGTTTGATGGCGGTCAATACCGCTTGCAAGAAATATAGCGCCCCTTCCCCCAATACACAGAACCACCACCACCACCACCACCACCACCACCACCACCACCACCGCCACAAAAAAAAAAAAAATCAATAAGTCACGTCCCGGTCAGATAAGCTTTCTTTCCAGTCACTGTATGTATACAAAGATATTCTCTATGTTTTGTAAGTAAAAACAAAAAGAGAACCTTTCTTTTGTTTTTTACACATAAGAAACAGTATTGAAAAAAAAAAAATCCCACACTATGGTTCATAGGATGGAGAAGGAGGAGCTATCTCCTCTCCAAATGAAACAACAAAAAAGTTTTATACCTTACACCAAGTGTAGATCATTCATGGGATTGGTGCTGATTGAAAGAACAAAACAAACAAACAAACAAACAAACAAACAAACAAAAACCTTCAACTGCCTTATGCCCTTAGGTGCTGAGTTTCATTAAGTACTGTCACATTTTCTCACACAAAACTCTCTGGTGACTTTTGTACCAGGAGAGAGAAAATTAAATAATTAAAAGAAACAAAATCTACCAATGAAGCAAACAAATAAAAACAACCAACGGATAGGGCACAAAACAGTCCCTCTTACCTGATGATTTGTATTGAGGAAAACAAACCTACCAAAAGCAAAGGCATAGAAACCTCTCTTCTCTTCTCCGTTTCTCCCACCCCTTCCCCACTTCACAAAGCCTTCCAGGAGCTAAAGGGCTGCTTGGATCTCCACTGGCCGGAAAAGCTACTTGAAGGCTGACTATGTGCCATTTTAACTTCACCTAGCAAGAACCACATTGTTTCCCGATGCAAAGAGAAACAAAACAAACAAAAGGAACAAACCCAAACGACATCCAAATTTGGTAAAATTATCAAAGGAGATTTCCATAGATGCCATCAAACAGAATCAGTAATAATAAAACTCAGCATAGTAGCAAAAAGAATGACATCAATTTAAAGGCACAATACTTAATCCTTAACCATGATCTCTTCCATCATTTTAAGGCTGAGAACGGTGTGCGTGTGTCACGTGTGACAGTGTGTAAGGCTGCTTCTGTTTCCATTTGGTGGGAAGCCTTAAATTGATCTGGAAAGAATTTTTCATTTTTCATTTGTACTTTTTTTTAAAAAGAAAAACATAACACAAAGAGGAACACTAGAGTATCTATCTACATATAAAAAGTCAAATTGTAATAACTGACCCATTTCAAAGACTGGTGCTTCTGTCAATGTGGTTGGCTGAGAATTATTCAGCTCACTTGGTGCATCTGGGTTGAGTGGATAATATTGTGTGTGTGTGTGTGTGTGTGTGTGTGTGTGTGTGTGTGTGTGCCCCTGCTGCAAAGTCTTGCCAGAAATACACAAAACTGATATGAGGTAGATACTGTGACAACTGGGGGAGGGGAAAGTGAGGGGCTGCATGGGACGGTCAGGAAGGTGGTACCTGGAGGCGGCCACCCCTCTGGAGAGCAAGTCCCCACCCTGGCAGCAGAGGCAGATCTTCCAGGCCCTGTTGCTTGGGTGACGATTTGATTCAGCTGTTTATTTTCTCACTAAACCAAGTTGAATTTCTGGTGGTGTCACAGTACGTTTGACCATTTGTAAAATTTTTATTTATTTATTTATTTGGAAGTTAGTATTCCTTTAAGGAGTATTTCTGTTCTGGGATATAATTTCCAAACCATTGTATCTCTACTTGGGCACAAAA
>NW_008333388.1:1044990-1049728 GCF_000622305.1 Nannospalax galili
GTTGCTGTCGTTTTTTAATTCCAGATGTAACTGCTTAGGGTGCAAGACCTCATAGTGAACTATTCTTAAGAGAAGTTCAACAACTGAGGAAAATTATTTTTATGTTCAAGGAGTTTAAAATTTTTATTTTAAATAACTATTCCAAAAGGCTCCTTTGTTTTTCTCACTTCTTCATGGTTTATATGAATCTCTTTTTTCCCTTTTTCTTCTTCTTTTTATTAACATTTTAAAATATATTAATTGTGAAACCAAATGTTTCTTCCTTTGTTCCAACCTCCTTGATTTCATGTGTAAACCCAACTTTTCAGGACCTCCCTAACACGTCTTTGGGAGTCCTCCCTGGTCCCTGCTCTGGGAACAGGACACAACAGAGCACACTTGGGCCTCGGTCAAGGCCAGCTGGGTAGCCTCTGCTTAGCAGAGGACAAGTTCCCAAGCTGGGGGAACTCAGTGGACAGAGGCACACTCTTTACCTTCCCCCATTCACTCTGCTCTTGTGCAACTGCTGAGGCTCTCAAGCTTTACTCAGTACTCTGCTCAGGCTGGGGAAGATGAGGCCATACGGGGATAGCGGGACATGTCCTCTGGCTATGTGGGGCTCCAGCTCTTGTCTGCCCCAGGCCTGGGACTCTGTGTTCTTCTAGAACAGCTCCCTTGAAGCTGTGCAGAGCCACATGTCCCCCCTGGACCTCTGCCACTCGGCTTCTTTGCCTGTTTTTAGACTCATTTCTGTTTTATTTCTTTTGTACTTCAATCCCTTCATAGGCTTGTTCGCCACCTCTGTCTTACCACTCCATCTTTAATGCATACACATGTGTACATGCACATGTGTTCATGTTTACATGAAGCTTAGAATCTGCGAATGTTGACCAGGAGCACCCAAAGTTGGGAGAACAATTTCTAGCTCAGGAGGGCATCAGCCATGGGAAACAAAGGAGGAAGAGGTCATGGGCATCTCACCAGCCCTTTGCTTTAACCTTGGTTGGCTTGAGCTCCCTTCCCTCTTCAGTGACATTTCTGTCCCTCTCCCAAACCCCTCCATCATGCCCTATCTTTGCCAATCATGAAATTGTATCTGTACATCAGTGGGCAGCAGCAGGAAAGACCAGAGAGTCAGGGGAAAGGAAGAAAGGTGAGCCAAGAAGCAGAGAACAAGAGAGGGCCAAGGGCTTCCAAGGGATGGGCCCGTTTCCTCTGAGGAATCAGCCTCATCTTCTGGTAACGCCCCATCTCCATCTCTCCAGCTTCATTTTCCCTGAGGTCTGTTCTAGTGTCCTTCCCCTTCAGAGGCCACTGCCAGCTTGGCTCACCTTGGCTGTCATTACAGGACTTGGCACATATGGTGTGTCTTCCTCCCAGATGACTGGACACCCCACAGCTGGGTTACCGCACCAAGGAGACCTGATGGCCTCATTCCCTGGCAGTCTGCTTTTAGCTGCCATGTGTCTGGGCTCCTGCTAACCTTTCCTTTCATGAGCCAACGAGAACCATCTAATTCTGCTCCAACTGCCTCCCAGGGGATGTGATTTACAGTGTTTTCAAAAGAAATCTCTATACCTATTTCCTTCCCTGGACCCCTTGATGACAAATAGTATCTGGCTCTCATGGGAGATAAAACTGTTGGTTCCAGGATCTGTAGAACAAGACAAACCCAGGAAGGGTCCATCTTTCCTGACTGACTTAACTCAAAGGAGATACATCTCTCTGTGGCCTGGTGGACCCACCCCCCCATCCCACTCCCCAGGTATAGAATTCCCCAATTCTTTGTGGTCCCTGTGGCCTCTCTACAGCAGTGACCACCCCCCTGCCGCGGGGTCCCATGGTGTCTAAAAGAGAGCCTGTCTTGTCACAAGGATAACTGCCTGGTCATGTGGTCTCTCATGTCTAACTCAACACAACCTGATTCTCAGAAAAAAAAAAAAAAAAAAAATTGAGATTTTTAACAAGCACCAAATCATGTCACTTCTGTTCTTTCTCCAGCCTAACCTGCTGTCACTGCCCAGTTGCCAATGTCCTTCTGAGCAGCCCTGGATGGGTCAGACACCCCTTCATAGGCATCTGAGCTCCTTTTGTGCTTCGTCATACCAGAGAGAGAGAGACAGAGAGACAGAGAGAGAGATACAGAGAGACAGAGAGAGACAGAGACAGAGAGAGACAGAGACAGAGAGAGACAGAGACAGAGAGAGACAGAGAGAGAGGAGAGCTCGTGCTTTCCCTTGTCTATTCTGTGCCTCACTCATTGGGTCTCTCATGAATCCTAAGCCTTGATGCTTCTAGGCCTGAGAAAAATTTTCTCTACCCCTTACCTCAGAATAGAGCAAGAGGGCATCTATGTGGAGGCTCAGGCCTCGGGTATAGAGAGGAAGTCTAAAGGAGAAAGAGGCTGGGGTGTACTCACGGGTCCCACATCCTGCTATGTTAGTTCTCAGTGGGATGGGCTGGGAATGATCATCTTGCATCCATTTGCCCAACAGCAAGTGGCAAACACAAAATAAACCACCAGATTTGGGTTGGGATACAAATTGGATATGAAGGACAGAGAGGTATGTGTGATTTTACCTAGGTCCAAGTGACATTCCAGGGTGACATGGAAAACTGCTGGGGAGGTCTAAAGGGTGCCACTAGGAATCCCGAGAAGGGAGGACTCTGCACAATGTAGCCTCCTTTGGGAAGCGAACTGGCTTAGCCTCTGCTCTTCCCGTCAAGATCCAGAAGGAAATGAGATGGGCATTAGAAGAGCTTCCTCCAGCTTCAAGGGTGTCCTGTCCCTATCTCCTCTTCTCAAATTGGCCTCTGTCTCAGAAACAGCCTTCCTCACCCACAACCCAGCCTCTGAAACGTGGCATTGTCAAAAACTCTTTATTGGTCCATGAGGGCCTGTCCCAGCGTGGGAATGTGCACTAGTGTAAAAGGCAACTCTGTTTCCTCAAATCCTTTTCCTGAGGGGATAAAGGGTACAGCAGCTTTTGCCTGGCCCTTCCCTGTCCTTAACTGCCCTAAGGATTTTCATTTCTTACTCCTTCAAATGCTGCATCTTTTGCTACTGGCCAAATATCAAAAGATACTGACTTGACCTAGCTGCAGCTTTCTCCTCTGCCTACCTGGTTCTGTCTGCCTTACTCAGCTTACTCCTGGCATCATCTGCTTCTTGCTCTCTGTGCCTTTCCTTGCAGTGGCTGGCAGGACATGGCTGGAGTGTTCCAGACCCAAAGGTCGTGAGTGCTATTAATGACAGCTCCCGAGGACAGCAGACAGACCGCCTCCACGGGAGATCCCCCTTCCCCAGGCCAGCACCTGTGTCAAGGGCTAAGAATAGACCACAGGGACAGGAGCAGGCAGGGCCTAGGGACACCTGCCGTGGACTGCCCATTGCATGCAGAACAGTGTGTAGGCCCCAGTAGGTGATGCTATATTTGCTGGTCCCTACCAGGAGTCCATAGCCCCCACCTCACACTGAAGTCAGTCAGCAGTCTATGTTCCTGCTTTCAGGAAGGATGACTTCTAAAAAGTTACCCTCAAGCCAAAGGGGACAAAGATATTGATGAGTTCCCCTTGGCTGGTAACTGGGAGAGCACTTGTTTCTAATCAACCTTTGGCCATCTGTCACCACCACAGATACAGACATGCACTTGGCCATCTGGCCCCAGCCCATCTGCATTGTGGTTCTGGGGTCCTCTGGTTGGAGGCTTGTTCTAACTTCACACCACCTCTGCTTAAAAGCAGAAAGGTCGGGAAATGCCACAGGCTGATCAAGGCCCCACTGTGATCGTGGATAACTCACTTCACCTCTTGGTGCCTTGGTTTTACTATCTGCAAAGGGGAAGGAAAGCAGGTGACCTCTGCTCTCCTTCCTGCTCAGGGATGCTTCCAGGATTCGGTAAATACCATCTGTAGTGAAGGTGTCTTATAGAAGAAGGGGGCTCTGTTCTTTGGGAGCTAGAGGAGGGGGTTTCAGATACACTTGACACTCTTAGAAGCCCACAAGGTGAGCAGAAAGGACATGTGGATAGGAGAGAGCCTCAGAATCCTCAGATGAGTCATAGAAATGTCAGCGCACTAGCACCCAGTGGGGACTCCTGGCCACCTAGTTCCTGCTGGGTACTTGTAAATTCTTAAACCAAATCTCCCAATGTTAGTTTTTCCTGAAAGACCAGAGAATACATGGAAGTACACATCTGGAAATGGATATTCGCTGAGCTTCGGGCAGACAAGAGGTTGTATAAGTGTAGAGGGCCTGGGGCTGGTGTGGAAAGTGGTCAGAAGTCCTTCAGGAAACATCTCTTAGTCAAAGCCTTGAGGCTTCCCCAAGCCCCTGCATGGACTCACTTTCTCTTTCCCTCTTTGCAGAGTACAGAAAGCCAAACTGTGCTTTTTAAACGCACATCTCATCAGCCACATGTGTGTGCCCAAGCAGGGTCTTCACTGCTCCCTGGTGTGCTCAGTGTGAAGTCCAGGGGCCCAGTTTCCGAGAGAAACAGGGCTAGGAAATAGCACGGACTTGATTTTTTTTCTTTTTTTTCTGAATCAGGATATTTTCCTCTCCACAATTTGAATTCGCTCCCTGGTGTGCTCAGTGTGAAGTCCAGGGGCCCAGTTTCCGAGAAAAACAGGGCTAGGAAATAGCACGGACTTGATTTTTTTCTTTTTTTTCTGAATCAGGATATTTTCCTCTCCACAATTTGAATTGAAAAGTTAAGTTCGATTTCCTTTTCTTCCTTTTTTTTTTTTTTTTTTTTCT
>NW_008333388.1:1050180-1100134 GCF_000622305.1 Nannospalax galili
CTACCAAGATATACTTGGAACAAGAAAACAGATGCATCCTAAGAACCTCAGTATTCTTAGAGCCTAACCCAGAGTGAGGGTAGGTGGGAGCTGTGGAGGATGTAAGCACTCAAGGGTCCAGCCATGATACCACCTTTAAACTGGATCTGAGCAAAAGAAAACTGAAGAACCTTGAGTGCCCATGTGTCCGCTGACCTGGCCTTCACCAGGTGTTTCTCATCTAGAAATTCTCATCATAAAGAGAAAAAAGAAAAAGAAAAAGTCACCTCCTGTGACTGCCCCACCCAGAGGAATAGAGTGTTCCTAAGGGCAGGTCTCGGGTACTGCTGCCAAATTCTCCTGCCCTTGACCATCAAGCCCTGGCCTGACTCCTGTCCCACCTGCTCTGACTCTAGTCTGTAAGGTTAGTATTGTTATGATCATGCAAAGAACCAGTGATGGTCTGAAAGTCAGTAATAACTCCAATTGGGTGTGTCTGATTGTGTGTGTCAAGGCCAACCCCTGCTGGGGTTATTTATTCCCACAAGGTATTTCAGATGGTGACCGAAAGGAAGGACCTCAGCCACACCTCTGGGCTCATCTGTGCTCTTTCTGACTCATGAAAGGATCGTGAGGGATTTGTGAACAGGAACTCGGAAGATGGACACTTGGAGCCACAGGGAGTGAGAGCCTCGGTGGATGGTAGATAAGGAAGAGGAGGGATTGCGAAAGGATGTGGAAGGGAACACAAGTATCCAGCCAGTCAGTGCTTCCACCTCCCTGGGGTGGAGACAGCAAAGTGGATTCTTTTCAAACACAGAGTGACATATTAAAGCATTTTCTTTTTTAAAACAAAAGGGTCAGAGGAAGCATCTAAATACAGGCATAGTACTTTCTCATGGACAGATCATGTCATGGGAAGTGAAAAAATAAAAGGCTCTGTCCTTTTGTAGATGTACCCAAGTTGAATCACTCTGAGTCCAATTTCTCTTTCTGTGCCATGAGAATAGTGCTTACCTACCTCACAGGGGTGTTGTGAGGATAAAGTAGTTAAGGTTAGGTGAGGATAACAGTGTTATGGTTACCAAGTTTGCTTCTTTTTAATATCTCTTTCAGCAGTAATTAAGCACCTACTGGTTACAAGGTGCCACGCTAAGTGCAGGAGAAAGGAGCTTGTGATGACTCCTTACTGTCTTTCAATTAACTATATATAATTTTTTTGAAGAGATAGCAGAGGATAGAATAACAGAGTTGTCTCATTATGGAATTACATTATCTTTCTGCCCTAGAAAGGCCACTCTCCTTCCTAAGTATTTGGAAAGAAGGGCTTTAAATCCTCCAGCTTCCATCAGAGAATGTGCTTCTGAAAATCAAAGGGATTCTGCATATTCTCCTCCCTTTGCAAGGAGGCTGGCCAGGTGTGAGCGCTCCCTGTGACCAGAATCTGTTGTTCCGGCTCCATTATTTCATTGATTCCTCCTGGGCTCAGCCTTGCTGTGGCCATAACCCTCATCTCTCTTCAGATCCAGAGAGTGAGTCCTTCCTGCTATCCTGGAGTAAGTTGGTACTTTCTGATTTGTTTGTTTCCTGGGAAAGCCTGGTACTCTGTTTGCCGGAAAGTCTTGGCTTCCAAAGATGAGGGTCTTCACTGGAAAACAAAATATGTGACTGTCTTGTTTGCTTTTTATTTTTGGTGGGGGTGTATATTAAATTTCTTAACTGCCTCACATAAAACAAAGCCTTTTAAATTTCTCATTTGATTTTCCATGTGCATTGAGTCCTTCCCTTCCCAACACACTCTAGGCGCCAAGTGTGTATTCTAACTTATAGCGTGTCCCAAGTCATCCAGAGGTGCTGTGCCACAGATTCACTAGTTCCTACAGGGAGCCAGACCTCTTCCTGAGCTGAGCAAGTGATGAGTCCAGCCCCAGGTCAAGGCTTCCTGGAAATACCCCCCAGCCAGTTAACTTTGGGGATCTCTTCCAGTGACTCCAGGCCTATGTCTCTGAGTCTCCAGAAATCCTCCTGCCATGAAAGAGCATCCTCAGCACCCAGTGGGAGCTTCCTCCTTGTCTTAGAGCCTGAGTGAAACCACCAATCATTTTGAAAATAATTTTGTAGTGTCAGCCTTTGAAGAAAGAAAGAATTCCTGTATTTTCCTTACAGAAAGGAGAGGCTGCAGAGGGAAAAGGGAGGTTATTTGAGGCAGAATAATGGAGTCTCTGTTTTGGATGAGGACTGGGGTGAGTTTCCCTAGACACCCAAGCAGTACTCGACCCCATGTTCTTCTGCTTTCAATCCAGAGCTCAGGCAGGGGTAGCCTCAGCCAACTTGCCCCAGTGCCTTCTGATCTTCCAGCTGCTTCTCTGTCCTTCTTTCCCAGTGTGAACAAGCACCTCTTATCTTCTGTTGTTGTTTTGTTGGTGCCCAAAGACCTTCCTTCTGGGATGCCAGTTCTTATGTGCTCCTCCCCTCAGCCCTCCTATCCTGTGGTAGCCCCAGAGTGGTGTTGGACTTACTACACCCAAGCATAGTCCAACTTCAGGCCCTCAAAACAATTTTACAGGCTTTAGTTCCCAGTCCCAAGCCCCGGCACATACTCTGTGGTATCTTTCCCCCTCTGTGGACCGTTTTGTGACAAAACTTATTTTCAAGAAGCATACTTCCCTATTAGTGTTACAGAAAAGCTGCTTCGTGGGTGTGAGGAAGGCAACCTGGAGGTGGGTCCTTGGAAATGAGAGTTCGGACCTGGAGAGGCAGTGGGAGCACAGTCTTCCTGTTCAGGTCTGCGCTTTTAGTTTAAGAAAATGACAGACTTGTTACCGAAAATAATACATAAACAGAAAGGACGGGAGGAGGGGCGAGGAAAGAAGGAAGGAAAGGGCCCTCCCAAGGCCTTCCTTCCATCTCTTCGTGCCATCAAGTTGTCACAGTGGTTTGCTGTTCAAAGCAAATACATGCCCCCCTCCCCTGCATTCCAGCAGTTTCTGGCTCAGTGTCTGCTGGAGAGAAGGCCTAGTTATGAGCTCCCACCTCATTAACCTGCCGTCAGTCCTCTGGATTCCCAATCTCTCGACCAGAAAACTAGAATCTAGCTTCCTTCGAATGATGGCAGTTGTATTTATTAACTTCCCTCTGGAATGATGGCAGTTGTATTTACTTAACTTCCCTTTGGGGGCTTGTCTACCCACTATCTCTTTCCATTCCAACCCAACAATGTTGCTGGCGCTGCTAGTTGACCCCTTACAAAACAAAAGAAGTTGAAATTCTCAGATAACTTGGAGCCTTGAGTGCACACCATTTGTCGCTTTCATAGGGCTAAACTCAGTGTGTCCTGCCCCACTGCGCTCCTGTCCACTCTGAGCACTGGCATTTGAGAAACAGGGTTCTACTCAAGGTTTTGGATTTCAGTGAAGCAGTCATAATTAATCTTGAGATTGCAGGTGTTTACCCCATAGACAAGTGAGCAGATGTGTGTCCATGAAGGTAAAGGTCTAGAACTTGGACATTCCAAACGGCTACAGGTGCCCTGCCTCACCCCCCTTTCCCATTTCTATGAGCCCAGTAGCTTTCAATAGGTACAGACTTCTGATATGTCTATCAGGATTCTTTCCCTCTCCTCTGTTCCTTCACGTCCCTGAGCATGATCTGTTCTTACACTGGGAGAGGCGATGAGTAAATACAGCTCCAGAAGCTTAGCGTTTGCCTTCCTTCACCCTTGACTCTGCGGGTGTTACTATTTTCCAGTGAGCAAAGCCTGTGAGATGAGCTTCCCAAACAAGCTCAGGGCCACTTACCACTAATTAAATTCTTCACTTAAGAAAGTATAAATGAGCCAGTTTCTAGCTCCCACATCTCTGGTGCAGGTCTGTGTGGAAATAGCTTAGCCAAGGGGCCAGGGAGGACTTGGCAGTAACCGTGCCCTTGGTCATACAGGTCCTGCACAGGTGCTACTGCACAGGTGCTGTTTGTGTGCATCCTAAGAGGGAGCAAGGAGAAGCCTAATGCATGTGGGGGTGACCTGTTATGGAATTAATGTACCTCTTTGGGGAGGGCTAATTCCTCACACATAATTTAACTGGGCATCTATTATATACTAGTCCTGGTCCTAGTCTGTGGATGATGCAGGAGAGGAGGGAAGACATCAAATGACTTTCTAGGTCTAAAGGCTGGAAATGAATCTTAAGCTATCACCACAGGCTAGCATATAGACTCCCAGCTGGAAATCACTAAATGTGATTCTTTCCCACCCAGAAAGAAGTCCTATGACCTTGGGCTGATTATTTAGCTGTCCTACTTATCAATTTCCTATTTACCGAAAAATGTTCACTTCAATTTTAAAATACTCTGACTCCAGACTCAGAAAGGGAACATGGCTGGAGTGCAGGACAGAATGTAGTAATCACACAGAGGCACATGCCAGCTAATTCTGCAGGAGGCAGCACTTGACCTTGACAATAAGGAGTGGCTTAGAGGCAGCTTCCCAGCTGAGCCTGTCACTGGCTCCTTTCTAAGTGTCACAGGGTAGATCCCTGGTTGCCATGGATCCCACCTTTCACCCAGTGTCATTTGGGGGCCAGTAATGATGACAAAGCTGGTTTCCCCATCCTTTCTGCCACCCTAATAGCCAGGAGCAACCACAGGACAGTACAGAGCTGAGCTTTCCTTTCAGACCCCACCTGCTGTGCCCAGGAGTACCTAGAGTGTTAGGGCAGAGAAAAGGTGGGGGCTTGCAGCCAGTTCCCACCCAGAAAGAACTGAAGGCAGACAGACTTCCAGACACCCAGGGCTACAGTGCCCCGGGCGCGTGGAAGTGACAGGAGCCTGAGAGGAGGCCCAGGAGAAGAGTGGGTGGGTGGCTGTGCTCTGTCCCAGGAAGCTGCTGGGGGTTTCCTTTGCAGAGGGCTTTTCTGGCAGAAGCCTTTTGTTTGTCCCTTGCTGCTCATGCCCCATTGTAGGCTTGGATATGTAAGTGGTAACACAGAAGGGGGCAGGAATCGTGTGTTTGCTCTTTCTGAAATGGAAGTACCTACTTATAGTATAGACAACCATCTGGATTTGGAATCTGTGAGAGCTAAAACCTGCAGCCCCAGGAAGCTGAAGGAAACGCCAGAATCCCATTTACATAAGCTAACAGAGGCAGTCCACTATGCCACACTCTCAGTGCTACCAGCCATCTGTCTCCAAGAGATCCCTTGGCCTGGGTTTAGGAAGAGAGGTCCCTGTGCAGAGAGCCATCACAATCCTAGTCCCAGGTCTGTCTATCTTGTTGCCACAGGCTAGGATAGTGGGAAGCAAGGCTTGGAACTCAAGGTCTCACTAGCATGGCCAATGGACTTCTCTGTTCCAACCTAGACTTAGAGCCAGACAAGGACAGGGACTGGTGAGAGCTCTGCTCTGCCCTCACACCCAGCCCTTCCTGTCACAGTGTAAGACCCTATGCCAACCAGAAGTTTGGCTTCCACTCAGAGCCAGAACAGGAAGGTTTTTTAGGGCTGACAGGTATGCTGAGAGAAATTAACAGGTCACTGACTCCACTCGGCAGTCCTTTCCTGGTTTGCCAGTGGCACTTGGGAATCTTTGGTGCTCCAGATGGCCAGTGACTTCTATTTTCTTAGCCAGACTCTCAGGATGCAGTGGTGCAGTAATACAGATTCTAAGTCAATATGCATGGTCCTTAACTGTGTGGACACACCTGGACATCTGTCCACCCTCAATTACCTAATCTGATGCTGTTTGTGGCTCACGGGTTCTAGATGTAACAAGTTTCTCTCTCTCTCCTCTCTCTCTCTCTCTCTCTCTCTCTCTCTCTCTTTCTCTCTCTCTGCATTCTCAGTAAACAAGTACTTATGGTACAAAGGTTTCCATGTTTTTTTTTAAGGAGGGCTTGGCTTCCAATGTCTAAGACCCCCTCACTTTTTTTTCCGAAACAGAAATGTTTTTCCTTTGCTATTAGTTGTTGTAAAGGACAATGTCAGATTCTTTACTCTGCCCTTGTTGAGCTGGGAGGGACAGATGTACATGGAATGAGATATTTTGACTCAAAGGTTTCAGCATCCTTGCTAAGGATGAACAATCTGTGCCCCCACCAAGGCAAGGTCAGGGTGGTAACAAAGCACGATTTAACTTCTTGAAACCTGTGGTGCCTTTTCCTGTGGTGCTTCACTGTCATGTAACTCCACCTGAGGTGGCCACTTGTGGCAAACAGCAGTACCAGGACTCTTCCTTGACCTTCTGTGCTAGTTCAGTTGAAGACGTGGACATGTACACGTCCGTTGATATGGATATAGGTATGTTACTGTAGCTGCGTAATTATATAATTGAGGTTCTGATGAGGTATTGGTGGCAGTTGACCATTCGTCTGCAAAAATGCAATATTGGACTAGAACTACCAGCTCTCTGGAGAGTACTGACCTTGGGGAAGGATGCCAACAGATTAGACCCCCTGCATCCCTGGGATGAACGGTCTTATTTTTTTGTGAAAGTTGCTGTCTCCATAATGTGGAATGTCTGAGGGAGCCCAGAGCAGCAGCTTTTACACTTCCTTTGGTGCTGATATTTTAAAAACACATTTGTTCACTTTTCTCCCTGCTCATGGCCAGAAGCTGCTCTTCCAAAAGAAAAGAAGAAAAACAGAAAAGCCTCAACCTGCCAATCACAGTTGCCAAAGGACGGTTTGGGAGCAAGAGATGAGAGGTTGGGCATTATGGATGCTGTGTCCTAACTCAGGACAGTTTCTTCTGTAACCTATTTAAGTCTTCTAGGCTTAGTTTCCCCATTTAAAATGGTTTCCATGCTATTTCCATACCTCATGGGGAAGGGTTACTCAAAGGATTGGTTGGTAGAGCTCAATCAATAAATCATCATTAATTTGTAGACAGCAGCTTGACATGATTTTGGGATTGTGTGCGTATGTCGTTGACACTTTAACTCTGAGGCTGGTTTGCTTCCCTTCCCTCCACCATCGCTTTCTCATCCCCCCGCCCCCCGGCAATACCTTTCGCTGTTATGTAACTGATGGGGATTCTCTAGGGTGGTAGGAAGTACTAATTTCTCCTGAGGGAACAACATCACTAATGCTGTATAAGGTGCTAGAATCAAACCTCATTTTATATACTTTGGTTCTTAGAGAAAAACAAAACATGCAGAATTCTTTCTGTGAAGCCTTACTATAGATTGTTATAGCCAGTTGTTTATCCAAAAAATGAGAGAGAATAGAAAACAAAAATAAGATGCAGGGATTCTGCATAAAACACAATGAAAAGACCTTTGCTATTTCTCATACTAATGTCAACTATCATATATATACACACACGTGTGCATATATATCTATATATGCTAGAGGCATATAGCAAGAACGGAAATGTACGGTCTGCTCAGATTTATTTTAGTTTTCACTTGGTTCGTGACTTTGGGTACGTAGACAAGTACTGTGAGGACTGGCTGAAGGGTCAAGCGTACTAATGGGAACTGTCCATCCTTCTGTTATGTTCCTTACCTTATTAGAAGGGCAGGCTGAATGAGAAAAAAGAGACATAAATTAAAATGCAGATGTGCTTTTGTCACATTCTGAGCATGGGTGTTACACTTGGGTATTGCTTCTTCCTGAGTCAAAGGTTTGTTAACAACATTGTAAACATGGTGGCTGCCCAAGGTGTTCATAAATAATGTTTACATCAAGAAAGCTTATAAAAAGAGGCAGTTATTTTTTTTTTCCCTCTCATCTCTTAAGAAACAGGATTTCCCTAACCAAAATGGGGACATCACCACAGGAGCTCAGTAAGAGAATCAAACCATTCCCGGTGCTTTCCCTCATGCCTCACCCCCTGCTCCCTCCTTAATTGCTACTAAAAGCAAAAATCTGAGAGGACTTTGGACAAGAGGCCACATGGGGATGCAGGGAAGGTGTATTGGTGAACCCAAACTTTGCCAGAACAGGTGGTAAGGGGTCTTTCACAGGTGGGCTGTGCGATTTCCGTGTTAATGCTGGCATGTGTGTGTGTGTGTGTGTGTGTGTACTGTATATATGTTTCCATGTATGACGTGTCTGATGGTCAGAGAACAAAATACCATATACAGACATGACCAGAAGAAAACCAATCAGATGCTATTTTATCGATGATGTAGTTGTTCACCTTGATAGGAAGCCACTGTGTCACAGCTATGCAATCTTCCACTTTCTCCTCCCTCCCCCTCCACCTCCGACTCCAAACTGTTTCCATAACCCTCACAGATTTTTTTCCCTTTATCCAAGAACCACAATAACAAATCCCTGGTTCAAGGTGAGCATGCTACAGTGATTCTTTTCCTAAATTTAAGAGCTAACAAAAACAAAGTTTCTTTTGTTTTCATTTGAAATGGTTCTATGTACTGATCCTGTTCGGTTCTGTAAGTGAACAGATATGTATTTTGTTTGGGGGTTTGTAATTTGTTTTCATTCTCTTCTGGGTTTGAAATGTTTGTTTCCTTTACAGAGTCCAATTTTATGGTATATGTTTTGGGGATGTGTTGACTTAAGGCAAGAAAAAAATTTGGCTTAAGCAGAACAATGAACATGTGATCTCTGGGGTCAGGGGTGGGGAGGTAGCATTCACCTGCAGCTATTCTTGTAGCCCCTTTAACCAGATCCTGAATTAGGAACATTAGCTGGGAGGTATGCTCTGGGGAGGATCTGACCTGTCTGATGCTTTTCTTTCCTTATTTATGGTCATCTATATGGAGTAACTTATCCCCAGAGGGTCAAGTAAAATCTTCCATCTTAGCTTTTGGCCAATTGCATCCTTCCCAACTAGTCCCCAGTCTACACTCCATATCCAATGACAAATCCCATGTTTCTATCCTTGCCAGCACCCCTCCCTTCTGCCAAGCACAGAGGGCGCTTGACTGAGTGGGGTCAATGCCTCTGTTTTCATTTTGAAGCTTATGTAAGTAGAAGGAGACCCCT
This sequence comes from Nannospalax galili, assembly GCF_000622305.1. Taxonomy (NCBI): domain Eukaryota; kingdom Metazoa; phylum Chordata; class Mammalia; order Rodentia; family Spalacidae; genus Nannospalax; species Nannospalax galili. Next base: position 1,059,104 of record NW_008333388.1, read on the forward strand.
TCAAGGGCCTAATAGCACAAGAGCTCAGGAAGCCAGCCCTTTACCTGCACACTGTGTGGTGGTACAGTTAACACCCTCTGCTACTGAGGAGTGTGGCACGGTAGCTTCCAGGTGCTCTGTAGTGTCCCATGAGGCCAACCCAAATGAACTGGTACAACTTCACAAGGTTTTAGAAAGTAGTTATGGGGAAGAAAAGAGGTCCTGGGGTTACACAAAGCACAAACTAGGCAGGGGAAGCCTGTAGGCAGAAGGCAGCTTCTCTAAGAATGCACAAGTCTGCACAAGGTGGCAGAGCCATCCAAGACGGTTTTTAAACAAACAAATTCAGACACTGCCTAACTGCTCCAGCACAACCTGCTCCCTCTCCCTGACTGGTGGGAGCATAGATGGAATTCTTCTGGGATGGAGGAGTCACGGTCTCCGGTATTGACCCTTCATCTCCCTCATTCTCTTAGCTACTCAGGGGATCTAAACAACATGCTGTTCATTCACTTTTGTCCTGTCCACAGGTTATACCTGCTGAGCTCCATCCCACACATTCCTTACTCCTTTTTTTCCCTCCTCAAAGGGGGTCCTTCTTATCTTTGAGGTAATTTTCTAGAGACCTTGAGGCCCACTCTAGGCTCTAACCCTACATAAGCACTCCCTCCCAGGAATCTTTCCTAGAATTCATCCTGTCTGCAAGGCTCTGAGAATCCTGACAGCATCAGTTCCAAGACATAAAATTTCCTCAATGCCCAACTCTTGCTAAGAAGTGACTGAGATTTGGGCCCTGTCTGGTGTTGCTGAGGTCCTGCCCTGTGACCCCTTCTCCTCTCTGGGCCTGTGCTGTTCATGCTCAGACCCAGAGATGACCACTCAGAGTCACCGTTTCCAGGTCTTCCAAGAGGCACAGGTTTGGGATAGAATGAAAAGGGGTCATGGGGGAGAAGTGTGCTGGGCCTTTGGTCATCAGGGCAAATCAAACTTCTCAATAATCCTTTGGGGGTCTGTGACAACCTGTCACTCTGAGGTCTGAGATGCTGATAATTCTATACCTCAAGTCTAGACCCAGGGGCTGTGTCTGTGGGTCTCAGCTGCAGCCCTGTGCTTCCATTGGAGTTGAGACATAAGCCTTGTTGAGACATGTGGGCTGACCCTTGGTAGAAGATATCAGTTAGCACTTGAGACCATGTAGTGCTCATACATGTGCCAAGGATGCCAGTAATGGAGAAGTCAATGAGGCCCAGGGTCTTCCCTGACTGGTTACTCAGAGAAAGAAAAGTGGTCAGGAGACAGCCTTTCAGGGGAAAGAAGTCATCAGGATCTCTGGGGGCTCACACTGTCAGAGTTAGTCCAACAGGACCTGGTAATGGTGTTAGCCAATGGCAGCAGGACTCTTTTAGAAGGAAGGGGAGTCAAGGGACATTGAGTATAAGCAAAATTGGAGACTGTGCTGGCCCCTCACCCAGCTTGTCATACCAGAATTTTCTTGCAAAGCTAGAAATCTCACTGTTTTAAAGACCAAGAAACAGGCCCAGAAAGCCTTGCATGGGGTCCTGTGGTCAGTCAGGGGCACAGCTGTGGGTCTAGGTATCGTGGTTCTGGTCCACTTCAGGGGCCCACTCGTTTTCAGTGTTTCTCCATCTCATGCCCTCTTTCCACAACTCACAAAGATCAGGTGGCTCAAAGTGCCTGGCAGGGACTAGGAGATAGGCACCAAGAAGCCTGACACTGTTTCCACCCAGTAACCACAGAAGCTAGAAGATGGAGGAAGTACGTGATGGTTTATGCAATAGTGTATCACCGTGGGAAAGGGCACCTGTTTTCCTCCGGCCAACCTGAGTGGACCCCTCAACTGTGTTCTTAGGGGACTCCCAGGAGCTCCAACCTTCCTGTTGAGCACCTCAAAGGTCCTTTGCTGGTTCTAAGAATTCATCTTTCTTTTGGTTTTGGTTTTGTTTCCCGTGATCTGAAGAGATGGCATCTGGATAAATGGACTTCATTAGAGGAGTTGACAGCTGGAATTAGACCAACTTAAGAAACAGTGGGTTAAGAGTGGGCTTCTGAAGATGGTGGCCTTGGCTTGGCAGCAGGAAAGGACCCAGCCAAGAAGTTAAGAAGGGGGGCAGCCCAAGGTAGGATTGTGCATTGGACTGGGAACTGTATCTGCTCCTGTCTGCACATTCCAGGCAGGTTACTTGCTTCCCATCAGCATCTGTTCCCCCATCTCTAAAATGCAGGGGGTGAGGCTGAGGCTTCTGTGAACCAGGTAACCAGAAAAAGCTAGAGAGAGAGATGGAAAAGTGCATTGATGGAAATCTCAGTGATGAACTAATGTGTTCAGATCTGGGAAGGTGAAGCCATGGAAGAACAGGAACAGCCAAGTGGGAAGTTTAAGAACGTGAGCATTACAGCCTGGAGCAGCGATACAGGAGAAAGCAAAGGAGGGTGCAGGGAGGAGGGGAGGGGAGAGAGAAATGGGCAGGTGGGGTAGATGAGAGAGTTTGAGGGATGGGTGCGATAAAACCAACATACTCTTCTGCCCCGTCAGTCCCATTCTGTAAAAGTTCTTTACAGCAATTCTCTCAGCTTACTGCCTACTATTCTGACTCAGTGCACTTGCATGAGCATACACAATCCTAACTCTTTCCCTATCACACACCTATCCATCAAGAAAGTCTCTCTGTTCATGAGTAGAACTAGGTCTCTTTGGAACACAAGGCACAATAGGATCTCAGGGTGCGGAGACACCAGCCCCTCCCTCATAGACAAACTTACTTTCCCAGGCCTCCAAGGACAAGAATAGCTCTCTCTTTTGTTCCCCACCGGATATGGTGAAAGCAGAAAGCCTTCCCTGTGAACGGCCTGAATGCTGTGCAGTCCCAGCTGATTTCTTTTGCTATGGGTATCCCATCTAGTCTCTGGATTAATAAGCTTTGGGACCCTTGGAAGTCTCTTGGTCTGGCCTTGTCTAGAACTCCTGAAGGTAGGAAGGGGAGCCCCAAACTTACCTGGCCTTAGTCTCCTAGAATCAACTACTCTAGATAGACAGCCCCATACCCAGTCAGCCTGGAGATACTGTCTGGGTTGGTGATGGCCTCAGTTTACAAAAGAATTGATTTGAATTCCTTTCTTGTCCCCGTATTTGATGTTCAGAGTTCAAAGGTGAGTCTTCCCTGGCATGGACTGAGGAGAGCTGGAAGAAGTCCGGGGGCTGGAAGAAGTCCTGGGTCCTGCCTGGATATAGATAGATATTCAGAGCATCTCAAAAGCTCTGTGAACCTTGATATCCTTCCTTTCTGTCCCAACTAATCCTCTTGTTATACTTTCCAAAAACACAGCTCAACCTGGATGATGTTGTCCATGGACTGGGTGTTGCTTGGCTTTGGGGAGACAAAGAAGATAGAGGGTTTCGGGGGGGGGGATACTTATAATTCCCAGAGGAACAGAGCCCAAACACAAGACCCAGCCCAGTCAGTCCCAGCCTCTTAACCTCCCTCCTCCCAGGGTGTTCCTCACATACCCCAGGTTGTCCTTGATCCCTCTCCTGCCCTCCCCCAAAGGAACCAAGCATCACATCAGGACCTCTCAGCCCTCCCTCTGGTCCAAGGCCACCTTAACCTGCAGCTTCCCAGTATTTCTCAGTAGACCAAATTTCATCCAAAGCAGGATTGTATCACAAGTGGAAATAACTATTAAACCATTCATGGAAGTCTGGCTCGGTGTGAGCCTTGTAGGTGGACTGGAGCTCTGCTTCCTCTCCACCCTTTTCTCTAAGTCTCTAGAGCCTTCTGGTCACACACAACAAAGCCTACAGTTTTTCTGCCATCTGTATGGATCTGAAATGACCTCTGTCAACTGATCATGGGTCACCCAGCTCAGGGTCCTCCTCTCCTGCTCCCTTCTACCTTCTCCCTATCTATGTTCCTACCATTTAGGACACAGACAGGACACAGAGTCTGGTCTCCACAATGCCCACTGTGGCCCAACTGCACCAGATGATAACAATGCATGCATAAGATCAAGGCTGGAGATGGCCTGGGTGCCTTGTTAGCCTCTCCACTGGAAGGATGGTGAGTGGAAATGATAGGAAGGTGGACATCTCCGGATCACCAACTGGTAGGTTTCTCTTGCTTCAGCCACTCTGAGAGCAGCTGATTCCAGAAAAGAGAAGCTTGCCAAAGACTTTGTAGCTGGGTTCATGTCCAGCCAGTGGATTAAAGGTCCCAAAGACTGGTGGAGCCCTTCTTTGGAGCTGCCACTGTTAGGAGGCTCCAGGGAATGAAAACTTACCACTGACTCCTGACTGAGTTCCTGAGACCCCCTGGCCCCACCTGGCAAGAATACACAGAACAACCCTGTGGGACAAGTTACTCCTACTTAGATAAGTTAAAATTCTTTCAGGGGCGGTGGTGGGGAGCACAATAGAAAAAAAATTTTTTTTCCTTAATTTTACCAGGGTTTGTAATTGAACACATCTGAAACCCTGACTTAAATTTTTTTTTCATTTTGAAGCAGGTGTTTTTAATGGGGCTAATTTTAGGGTTGGAGATCGCTGGGCTTCTGGCCCTGTGAATCGATGCTTGTTGCCATGTTGAAAGGCAGACATTGGTGACCACAGTATTAAGCCAAATTTAAAATCTTTAGTCTCCTCCATCTGTAAGTGTTCTGTATCTACCTCATTATGATTTTTTTTGTTTCTGTGCTTTCGTGTTGTGTACAATGTCAGAGGTGAAATGTAGATAAAAATATATATATATATAAAATATATATTTTTGCTTTGCAACAAAGCTATAACACAGATTATTCATGAAATGTCATAGCCTTTATTGTACTCTATCCTTAGTTGTGAACTGTCCTTGGGAGCCCTTTTGCCTATTCACTAGAGTCAATATTGTGTTGGCCATTTGATAAATTATTCTAATTATTTTCAGTGTACTTTTTTGACACATTGAATAAGACACTAGGATTCTTGAACAACTCTTGGTTTCAAAGGTGCTTTATTTCTGTGGACGCAAGTGATCAAATGGAAATGTCTCTACAGATTTGAACCTTCTAGATAACATGATCATCTTGACACCGTTGCTCTTTGGGTTTAGAACAAAAGGTTTGTGCGTAGGGGGAAAAAGGAAACATTGGTTTGGCTTTGACTTTTTCAAAGTGTTTGCTATTTATTCATGTCCAGCCTGATTTCTCTTTGTACTGTCAGCCCTGTGGCATGGAGCGCAGTGCTCACTGACCCCCTCGCCTTCTTGTCTGATTTGGCCGCTTTCCACTCTTTGACTTTGCTGTTTTCTCTAGGTTGATATTATGTGTTGTACTATTCTGAGGTGAACTACTGTGCCCAGCCTCCACCTCTTCTCTAAACCTTCTGGAACTCTCTTCTATATCAATGTGTTAAGAGGGATGGTGCTTTGGAACCGTTTGTAGCATACAAACCAGCGACACCAGAAAGACTCAAGTTTCCCAGGAGAGTCCAGACGGATGACAGGACAGGTTCATAGGATCCTGAATAGAAGGTGGATTGTCTTCAATTTATCCTCTTTATCTATGTGTCTGGACAAAATTACCTTCTTTTCGCTAAGCACATCTATGTTGCAAGCCCTGCATACTTTGTGTGGTTCAACAACCCTTGTTTTTCCAGTGTCTTGGGCCAAAATATGTAAGTCTTCTCAGATTCATTCAATATACTTAAAATGGGATGAAGAAAGGTCTCAAAGTTAGGGTAAAATATCCTTATAAATAACAGTTTTGTAAAACCCTAGGCTTGTTTCATTGCTCTGCAGCTCTGAGGAGCTGGGAAGAAATGGTAGTTGAATGGGGGTAAATCACTTCCACAAATGGTGACTTTCCTATAATATATACAATGCTACAAAAAACTGAAAACATCTATGATTCAATTTCATAATAGGTTGGGTTTCTCTCTCATTTTTTTCTTCTAACGATCACAAAGAATTGCTTGGTATGTATTGATGATTGACATTTCAACTTGTATTTGGGGGAAGTTTGCTTTGCTCTTTAACAATGCTGAGCCAGCATTAAAAATAACTCTGAATGGGCTACACTTTGCTGGTTCCTGGCTGTTTCTCTTTTTGTGGTAAAATGGTCTGTCCATGAATTGAAATGCAGATATAATGTATACTGAAGGTGGAACACACTGGTGTCAATTTGGAAGGGAAAATGATAAATATATATTTATATATGTGTGTATCAGTGGGAATATCACACACACACACACACACACACACACTCACATACATGAGCACAATAACCATATACTTCCAAAGTGGGTTTTTGATTCTGAGGAATTTGCCACCTCACTGAGCTTTCTAAGATTCCAAGATTTCATTGGAAATAAATGTTTGAAAACTACTGCTTTTAAAATATTTCCCCCTTCAAAAACTCCCTCTCTCCCTCCCTCCCTCCCTTCCACACTAGAAAGCACAACTTCTATTATCCCATTCTTTCAGTACCATAGCTATGGTCTAATCCAATGAGGCTGTTTATAGGTGGCTGTTTGTGGGATTCTTTCTTGGCCCTCTCCAACTTTTATTTCACCCAACACCAAGAGAAAGTTAGCTACAGAGATGTCTACTCATGCCAGTCACATCTTTCTACACGCCTCTGTTTCCCAACTTTTTCTTAGGGGAGGTCTTGTTTCCTAGAGACCCTTCCAGAGTTTGAACACCAGGCTCCCCCTTTTTCATGCAGGTTCTAGGCCACCTCCACCCTTCAGGTTGCCCTTCCTGGATGTTCACACCCATTACACCAGGGCACAGACAACGAGAAGGTCAGGGTTAGCAGGAGGGTCTTCTTCATCTGTATAGAGACAGCATGTGCCTTGATCTTGGGTGACTTTAATAGTCAGCCAAGGAAAAGGTGTGGATGGGACTTCTGGGCAGATAAACCAGCTTTGCCCATGCAGTGAACACTCTGCTCCCTCCTAGGCATGCATCTTGGTGAGAGACATCATGGGCAAGTCAGGGCGGCATGGGAACGGGGAAGGCTGATCAGCTTCAGCTCCCTGTGAATGGCCTCTTCTGTCCAAACAAGCTCATCTCTGCAGGATGGGCTGGTCCTCAGGCCTGATCACTGTTGATGGGTGTTTGTGGGGGATTTCTAGTGAGTATTTTCTTATGATTTCTAATCCCGACATTCTTTCCCTCCTGGGAAGGGAGAAGACACCATCCCGAGAAGAAACCGTTCAGATGGAGAGGCTTTTGGTCTTCTTTCTAGTTGTTAGTTGCTCTTGAGCTGTCTCTCTGGAATCCACTTCTGACTCCCCATCCAGTGATGATGTCTGCCTGCTCTACTTCTAGATAAGAACAACTTCTAGGTCTGAGGAACTTGGAGATCACTGAACCATGGGCAGCCTGGTGAATTGCAATGGCTGTGGCAAATGATGTAAACGTTCCTTCTACCCTGAATTCAAGGTGTTTTGCAGCTGTGGTAGAGACTTTTAACTTCGGGCTACTCAGGCCACTGGATCTGCCATGGTCTGACCTTCCTTGCAAGGACAGGATAGCAGATAATGAAACGTTTTTTGCCTCATAGGACTTTTTCTGCTGAGACTTTTCCCATTGCAAAATCAGCCAAATTACCATAAACAGTAATTATTGAACACATTCTATGCCAAGCACAGACCTAGAACCATATAGGATCAAATAGTGAAACCAACTTCAGGACATTTAATAGAAGAGGTAAGAATCTTACATGAATTAACCATCCACTGTGGCATCCAAATAAAGTCATGATCCGTCCAAGAAAAAGTATAAGCAAAGGCTTTGAAAAGACTGGCATTTGGGTTGAATTTTGAAGGATTCATGGGGTGCATGAAGGTGAGCCAGTGGGGTTAGCTACACCCTCAGTCATGTCTCATTCGTTTTCTTAAGATAAGCAGGAAACATCCACTATGCCATATTGTATTTTTCACAATGGGTGGCTCTCTTCCTGGCACTGGCATTTACCATTCCAAGTGTGGCCTGGCCTTCAGACAGACATCAGGCCTGAGTATGGCTAGTAAGAATACAGAGGATGGCAGTTCCAGACCTTGAACTAGAGCAAGTCTTGGAACTTCCTCAAGTTCTCTTAGTCTGCTTCCTTACAGTCACTCTCTCTCTAACCTTCATGAAGTAACTGTCACTGCCAGTCCAGGGTACAGGGTCTTTACAGCAGGTGATAACCCAGCCCTGTCAGCCTAGCCATTCATTCAGAAAAGGTAGATTTCAATATCATACAAATATTTTAAATCCCAAGCCTTAAGACACTGAAGGTTGAGCATTCCCTTTACCTCCTGCAAGCTAAGCAACGTTAGACCCTCACTGACTGCCACATACCTCACACCTTACATGCCCTGTTGTCCTTTCTGAAGTGTGTGACTCAAACCATTAGTCACCTCAGATTTCATGCATGGTGACTAAACATCTGCTTCATACTGGTTTTCTAAGTGCATCTCTCTTATTTAGTGTGCCTGATTCTTCAGCATGACCTTATTATGTAGACGGCTATAACCTACAGCTTTGTTTTATAGAGGAAAATAAGGTAAGAAACTGAGTGACTTTTCCTACTGCCCTCAGTTAATGAGAGAAAACCATAACACAAGCTTGGGCATCTTGGGTAAAATCCTGCCGCCTTTCTCCCTTCACTTCTGACCACATACCCCCTTTCTTGATTAACAGGGTGCTCCCCCTTCCTTGTCCTCCCATTCCCTAATTGAACTGTGAGACTCACCCCTACAGTGGTATATTTCATTTGGACCTGCAGATGAGTTCACCTGCAGCAGCCATAGACGGCTTGACCAATGAAGTGTCGAGATATTGAAATGGCCAAGAGTAGATGCCCTTAAATATCAGGTGGGATCTAACAGAAATTGTTTCCCTCACTTCCAAGGATTTTCTCCTGATCAAGTGCCTAATGCAGATCTTTTTCAGAAACCTGCTTTACTGATCAGCTGCTTTTCTGACCTTTCCCAGAACGCCCCTTTGGAAAGACACACACACAGCAGAGAAAGGGTCAGAGCATTGAGTGGCACCATTATTTTTTGGAGCCCAAACTGCTACCCAGAAACTGAGTGGCATCTGCTGCCTCCGTGTGGCTGATCTGAAGAACTGGCTCTTGCTTTAATTCAGGCAGAGCTGGCTGTCTCCTGGCTACTATCAGAGCTGGTCATCATCTTTCCTGAGGGTTCAGCCAGATTCCCAAGTCCTTGCACAGCTGACTTATGCTTCACTAGTCTCACATACTGGCACCTGGCAGACATCCCAGGCCCTTGACTAGATCCTGCTTCCAAGCCATTCACAGGCTATTGGGAAAATTTAGCCCTGTTCATCAAGGGCCGAAAGAGATTGAGTCCAATGGTGTGCTCTGGAGATCAAAGGACAGGAAGACCTCCAGCACCACTGAGCTCAAAGACAGAGAGATGACATAAGACTTCATGAGATCTCTGTCTTTCCCTGTCTTTCTGAAAGACTGCAGAGCATTCCCCATGGGTGGTGGCAGCTCCTGAATTTAGGAATTAGGGACAATTGATGAGGAAATATTGAATGCAGTGTACCTTGTCCTCTACCCCCCATTTCCTAAAGGTCCCCTGCACTGAGTGCTAATACATTGTCTCTGTAGACCATCTGTAGAGGCTACCTCTTGCAAGGCTTCCAAGAGCCCTTCTCCAAAACAATACTCAATTAGGAAAAATATCTTTTAATATTATTTTATTGAGCTTTTAAAATTTCCTATATTTCCCACTCAAATCCAGACCCCCTCCCCCATCCATGCCTCCCCCGTACCCCCCACTGAACTCTATCCACTCTGCCATACATGCTGAGTCCTAGTCATTCAGGTGTTTGTACCCAAGGAAAATATCTTAAAACATTAATGGAAAAATATCTTAACTAGGAAAAGAGATGACAGGGGAGAGTAACAACATGTTTCTTTCTCTGAGATAGACAGCTCTCTGAAAAGAAAATGGTTGCTTTTCCCAAAATCATATTAGGATTGATTGAGACTGAAGGATGAGCCTCTCTGTTGCCTCACCTCCAGGAGAAATGAGAGACTATTGCTATAGCTTTCTGGCTCTCATTCTTACCATCACTCCTTCATGTCCACAGACCACAGGCCTCCATGCTGGAGCACAGGGCCTCACAGAGTTCATGTGAAGCAGTGTAACTCACTCTGTGGATGTGGATTACGGAGACAAGGGAGAAGGATATTCCCATAGGAATGGCCAGAGAGGCATGGGGCACAGTAGAGGCATGGGGCACAGAAGCATGACCCAGGGTCAGACAATTTGCATGACTCAGCCAACCTTCAAAGACTGCCTGTGAGTTCAGAATCTCTAGGCCAGTCTTCCAGTGCTCCTTTAGGCCAACCCTGGATTGTTATCACTTCTTCCTAAGAGATTGTTCTGTTGTCATGGCAAATGCTAAGATCTCTGTTCGAGCACTTTATCAAAAGTGTTCTGAAGTCAATATGTCTCATAATCATTGCACTCATCACTTACCAGATGTTAATATCTGGTTTCCAAGATATTATGTATTTATCTCCCAGCAAGTCCATCATGGCAGTAACAGGTTGTATTTTAAGTCCTCACTATTTAACAGGGCTGAGAATTAGCACTGTTCTTTCTTGAAACCTTCAAGAAATAGTTATTGCTTCCTTCTTAATTTCCTGGTTTTATCTGGCAAACTGGACGACGCAAGTCCACCAGGCATGCACCCAGTGTTTTTCTCTAACTGAGAGCAGATTGAGAGTGACTTCTATAGGTGGAATGTGAAGTTTAGGAAGCTATGCCGGGACATCCTAGGCATAATTCCCTTCTAAACAGAGCCAAGTCTCACCACAACCCAAGCACAACAGCTGGAGCACTGGACTCAACATCAGCCTACTGCACTTGCTTAGCATAATTTCCTTGTCAGGAAATAAAAATGATAAGTCTTTAATATCCCTTCCTATCCTAGAATTCTCTTGCCAACTCAGCCAACAAAGGAGGAATAGTCCAGCTTCTCCCTTTCTCATCCTAATATTTATAAGAATCCGAGGAGATCTTTTCATATCAAGGGCAAACATCTCCTAAATCAATTGTATTTTTTCTCATGATTTAAAAGATGAAGCCAACTGCTCACCACTATGATAAGCATGCCCAAAACACTTATTTTGAAAGGGAAAAAACCCACTTTCCTTTCTTCAATCCCCTTTTCTTTGTTGACACCGAGGTATTAAAGTGTGTGAAGGAGATTTGAGTATCAGATGGTCCTGAGCGGGGCAGTCATATTGGATTTCAGAGATTATTGATCAAACCCAACAAAATCAATCAGAAAAGAACCCCACAAACTCCACTGTCCTTTAAAGGCCACTTAAAGCAGATGTGCTTTGGATATAGAAAGTTATGAAGCTTCATTTGATGGGAAGATGCGATGTATTTAATAGAAGCCAATGAGGCTGTCCACAGCATTTCCTGAGCCTGTCGTATGCCTTTCCCTCAGTAATTGTGAATAAAGTGACTTCATATTCAACATGCAAATGAGAAGGCTGAAGAACAGAAAGGTTGACTTGCTACTACAATGGGTCACATACTATGATGGGTGTTAACATGCACCCTAAACTTGGTCAGGCCAGTGACACGCAAACTACATTGAGGGGTAGAACAGCAGATGCCACCTCTTCCCATGATGCCAGTGCCAACAATGTCTGTCCTTAGAATCTTTCAAACAGGGGCAGCTCCATAAAGGTACAAAGTACTCTGAGGTACCAAGAATGGAACACACAGTCTTGTTCTCACTTGTACACTGTGCTCCATCTCATCCCATCCCCTAACTTCACTGTGTCCTTTTCCTCATGTAAATACAACTGTCACAATTCCTTAAATGCTATTTCAACCACAGACTGCCAGGTTAGAATGACATTTGGAGAGAAGAGATCTAGCTGGGCAGAGCTCTGGGGATTTATTTGAAGAACATGGGCATTTGTGAAGGCTGTGGGGGCAAACCACCTTTAAAAAGCCCTCCCTTGGATGGAAGAACCATGGTCAGCAGACCCTGTAGACATCAGCCATCTTGGAGGGGCCAGCCACTTTAGTGCATGTGGAGTAATGACAGGATCATATTTTAGGTTATACTGTGGGTCACACTGGGTTGGGAATCACAGAGTGTTTCCATGGTGATCACTTTAGTAGAACAGGCTATGATGAACTCTGGACAAACCAAGTCAAAGAGATTTGGAAGCATTTGGAGGCAAGGTATCTTTTGGTCAAAGGGAGGAGTGGGAGCCCTTGATGCCAAATGCAAGGAATATAGTACAATTTTAGAGGCAGACCATGCTTCCTCCAATGACCAGATTTGAACCAAGTCACTGAGTGCTTCCTGGGCAATCAATGTCAAAGGTAAGGAGACTTCCTGGTCGCAGAGAAGTTGGGGCTTCTTTCTTTTCCTGGATGTGGATGTGAGTAGATGATCCACACACATCCATTCAGGTCCCTAGGAGGAAGTCAGGAGGTCAGACTACCAGCCACAGCCCAGGGGAGATGGAACATGGTGCTCCTCACACCCTACTAGCCAGCCCTGTACCCAAAGTAGTAGTCTCTTGTGTTCCAAAATATCTCCTTTAAATTCAGCCCCAGTGTTCACCATCCTGTGGGCCGAGTGTGGCTTTCTTGGGTTTGGGCTCCAGAGGGCTGCATGAAGAGGCCAAGCAGGCAGGCTGTGTGCTTCTGTATGCTTCAGGCCTGCTGTCTGTGCCCAGTGCCAAATGTCGGTCCTTCCCCTTGGTCATGGAGAGGGGAATCCCTGTGGCTCTCCAGTGCCTCGCGCACCCCTTAGCCTACCCCATACTGGACAGTGCTCCAAATCTCAAGAGGCAAGTCTTCCACAGTCCCCTGGTTTCTCCTCACATCTGCGCCCATGGATCTGGTCACTTCTGGCAGCTGGATTCCTCATTTCTATTCTCTTGTCCCAAGGTGAGGTTCAGAGGGCAGGGCACCCCTGTTCTCAGACATTCTTCTAAGTTCTAGACTCTTTCTCTTTCTTGTCTTCCAGAAGAGCAGACTCTGAGAGGAACCATCTCCTTGGCAACAGCCACCCTGCTGCCCCTCAGTCCCCTACCAAACCTTCCTGCTCACTTTCGCTGCTTTCTTTCCATCCAATAGGTGGCACCACCTCCTCTCCCAACAGCCTGGGACAGAGGCTGAAGCACAAAGCAGTGTGGCCCAAAGGCTTGTGATTTCTAAGTGTAACTAGAAAAGCTCAGTGATGCGGGGACTCCCTCAGGATCCTCCGGCCCCAGTTTTCCCCGCTCTTTTCAAATTGTAATTGTAACACCATCTATTTATGACCAGTTTGGGAGGAAGCGGCACCTCATACTGAGAAGTCATGCAAACACCACCATGCGTTCCCTCGTTAATAGTTTTGGAAGGGGCGGAGGCCGCAGTGCCCTCTGTTTCTGTTAGAATCTCCATTTGTTTTTCTGAGTTGATTTCGATTGGTGCATTCTCACTTATCAGGGACCTCTGATTCTAAGAGAATAAAATCAGCTACTTATTCTTGTTACTGTAAGCAGACGTATAACTTACTGTAATTTGAAAAACCTTGCACTGTAATGGTTTAAGAAAAAGCAGATCTTATTGAAACTGATTTTGTATTTTGGTTACATTTGCACTTTCACAGTTTTGTATCTGAGCCTAACCACGGTGGAGCTTCCATAGCTCGTGGTCAACGTCTTGTTTTCCTTCCAGGTTGGGTTCTTAAGATTGTGTTGATGCCAAAAGTTTAAGGGGGCAGGACTAGGGCCCGGCAAGCAGAACATGTCATGGGGGCTGTCTCCAGCCAAATCACTGCACCGGCACCGGGGAAACCTTGCCTAGACGGAGCAAGTGACGTCACATCCCATTGTGCGAGTTCCCACTGTCAGCTCACATCTCCAGCTAATCTAAGGCCAAAAGTTTTGGCCCAACCTTTGCCAGGGACTCTCTCAACTGAGCTGCCCCCACCCCTGCATCGCCCAGCTTCCTGGGCAAGGGTGGACATTGTTTTGAAAACAAAACTTGTGAAATTAATTTGTGATTATGATTTTTTCCCTTCTTGCTTGATACGTGCTGGGAAACAGAGAGCATGATGTTTATTGCTCCCTCTGCTTTTCCAAACAAACACACCTGTTGTGTACCTTGGTTTCTTAGTGAAGAACATTCTAGACACAGACCTATATATGAACTCTTTTCCTCCTGTATTTCTGATTAGCAATCTCCCCGTGTTGAAGTTCACTCTTCTAACTGTTGAAGTGTTTTCCTTCTCCGCATAGCCACTCATTATCTTCCTTTATTTTTTTACTGAACAGCAGCAGCAAACCCACAAAGGAACAAATAATCTCGTTTCCTCCCTCTCTCTTCTCTCGCTCTCTGATGTGTAATATTGTGTTGTCCAGATTTTGTATAAAAATATGTATATGATGTATCTGATATTTGGCAGCCACTAGCTGTTACTTTAACCAATATAATTAACAAAATGCATAATGTTGGTGTTTGATTTTTTTTTTTACAAAAAAAAAAACCAACCTAGTTAAGATGTTGTGTATTTTTGCATGGTTAAAATGTACTTAGTGCATTAAGAAGTGTTGTGGAGGTGCACAGTGAAAAGGCCAGTTTACTTTTTAATCCTAACGGTGATTGGTTGTTGACCAGACTTATTCCCAATGATGTCTGTCTGCTTTTCTTTAGCATAATTCTATTTATAACTTGTGTTTAGTACTCAAGGTTCAACACAGTGCATCTGTCTATCTCTATTGTATTTACTTACTGTTCCTTAAAACCAGGTTGTGAAAGTTCACTTCATCAGGCACAGGTGTCTCCATTGCTAATTTCTATTGAATTCTGCTCCATTGATCTGCTATACAGTCCAGATCTAAAGCACCCAGGGTCCTGGAGATGAGGGCATCATTTCTCCTTGAGAGGTCTCCTCCTTTGAGCAGTACTGTGCTTTTCCCGTGTCATGGAACATTTATTTTTTCAATCCTAGTTATATAAAGAAGAAAAGGACAGGAAGGTAAGCAGGAATCTTAGAATCCTTTATATTTTATACACAATAGAACATATAATATATTGTAGATAGAAAGGTAGACAGACATTAAATGTGACTTAGGCAGAAAGGCAATGGGGGATACTAAGGATTCAAAAAGAGAGATACAGGGCTTTCCTGCCTGGACTATTACCAGATCCACACAGACTGCGGATAAATTGGTGGCCTCGTTGTGCCTCAGTTTTTTTATACATAAGATCAGGAAGGGCAGTGTTGGGACGGGGAGACAGCTACCTTCTTTTCCTGGGTTGTTGGTGCACTTAAAGAAAAAATGGGTCCTGAGCTACCTGTAAGACTAAAGTGCTCTCTGGAGACAGAGCTTGTGACCTCCCCTCTCCTCCTGAGGACACCTGGACCTGCACAGGGGAAAGACGTGCATTAAAGGGCATGAATTATTCTGCATCAAGATTTCCACAGGAAATCTCTTCAGCAAGGTGGTTCCCATGCAGTTTAGATGGAGTGGAATTGCTAGGCAGTATCTCTGGTTGGTGAAATTGAGTCCCTGTCCCAGAATCTTCTCTTCTCCCTGTCAAGTCTGAATCCATGGGTTTGATATCCCCTGAGTATGCTAGCAGTTACCATTTTATTTTTCCTCACACCAGACTGATAGACAACCCTTCCCTTTCTGGGACCCAACAGGTACAGTTGATGGTAGCAGCTTCTTGGTGTTGATTTTCAGGATATGTGTTTCTCACACACTTACTTGTCTTGGGGCAGAGCTTTTCACCCTCTGCAAATAAGTGACTCCTTCTTTCTCAAACTGAGGTCACAGCCAGGTTTCTAAGGTCCTGGGCTTATTGGTTCTGCAGAAAACCATCCACCCAATGGCCAGCTGAGTAGAAACAGTGCTTCCTTGTCTCTGCCTTTTCCCCCCTTTTCAGAGTTAAGAGCTCAGAGCTCATGTACTTTGCATCCATCTTCTTCCTCAGGGGCATATGGGACTGTGAGCACTAATCATGTTATCTTCCTTTCTTGGTGGACATCTTTCAGAATACATGGAATGCACTGCCTCCCTTTCCTCAGAGTCAAGGCTGGCTGCAGAGCAACAGAACTCCACGGACATGTGGTAGCATTGCTTAACCCTCCTATTGGCTTTGTGGACAGAATTCAGGTGTGCTGGTGTTGGTCCAGAGTCTCCAGGAAGCTGTAAGAACATTTGCTTTGAGGCTCACTCTCTCTGGACACAGGCTATAGAATGTAGCCCCTACCCCTTGACTATTCCAGCTGACAGTATCTTCAGGACCTTAGACCCTGAATGGCAGAAAAGACCTGAGAGCCTTATGACTCAGTGTCCTCCTTTCACTTGAGAGGAGTAATGAGCAGGGAAACACAGCAGAGCTGATGGGGTCTCAGCAAACCCTCCCTGTTTTGTCCCTTTCTTGACTTGCAACCACTAGCTCAGAGTGCTTCTTTAAATTTATGAAATGTGTATGAGTGTATGCAACATCCCCAACCACCATGCTTGATTTAAATTCCTGGGAAACAGAGGAAATCCTATTTCCTCAGTGAGCACAGTTGAGAACACACAGGAGCACACTCTACTTTTCCAGCCCAGCCCTGTAGGCCAAGTGAGGAAGGTTAGCATTGGGGACAGGAAATGAGCTGATGTCCTATTTACCCGTATTTTTGAGAGATGTTGAAGAGCAACGAGAATTAGGAAGGAGGAGAATCTAAATCTATAATCTGCCCATCATTCTCTCCTGTTGGGATGGATTTTTCTCAGCAATCACAGTAGCTTGGCAGTCCATCCATGTCCCCATCCCTCACTGAGCCCCTCCACCTTCCCTTGAAGCATTCACTCTGCCCTTCCTTCAGGGATGTCTTCTTTCCAGGAAGAACATTCTGCAGCTCTGTTTTTGAAGCCTTTCTTGGGAAACTCATAACTTTTTGATGCAAGCAAGCCTTCGTATTTACTTGAAACTGTTTTTTTAAAATTGTACTCCTCTGTTAACTCCTCTGTCTCTGTGGAGACACCAGAAGCCAGAGTGTATTTTCCTCATGCAAAATAACAGGCTAAGGAACTTCCTTGGGTATCATGTTCCCAACAGTGACAGTGCCTGACCTCACCTCCCTCTGTGAAGGAGCTTGGCAGCAGTATCTTAACTGGCCTGTTTTGCTCTGGGAGGACCTTAAGATCTTTGTACCCAGAAACTTTAAAAGATGTAATCCAGAATGTGCTTTTGTTTGAGTTTTTGGAACAGAGTCTGCAGTCTGCTACCAAGGCCTGATAATTCTTACTGTGTCATTATAGAGAAGGGCCATGAGTCCAGTCTCCAGGTCTGAAAAGTCTTAGATTTTTTTCTGCATAAAGAAATGGCTTGATTCCAGTTAGATTAGGGGCTGTTTCTTGAAAGAGACAAAATTCCTGAGTTGGGAAGTTTTTTAAAGGATTTTATACCTTTAAAGAACTGTTGTTCCTACCCTTTTGCCCCACCCCCACCAAGAGGGCATTCTCTGTGCCCACCAGCAACCCCCATCAGCTACCATAGCCAGGGACTCAGAAAGGGCCTTGAGTGTCTTTGCTGTAGTGCTCCCTGGAGAAGAGGTGAACACCTAAGGTATGGGTAAAAAGTTAGGGTTAAAGGTTCTCCCCTTGAATGCTAGGCTGCAGAGCACCCCCTGGTGGTCCTATAGGAGAAGGGCAAATTCATGTGGCCCGTTAGCCATGCAGACAGCCCGCTCTGTCAAGAAAAGGAATTGTAGCCACCACCTCAAGTTAGGTCCACGGGCCTTGAAACTAATGTGCTTGATATTGGTAATAACACTTACAGTTATTTTCTCTTATAAAATAGAAAACACAGCCTGGCGTGGTGGCGCACGCCTTTAATCCCAGCACTCGGGAGGCAGAGGCAGGCGGATAGCTGTGAGTTCAAGGCCAGTCTGGTCTCCATAGTGAATCCAGGTCAGCTACCATTACCCTAATTCAATGCCTCCTCGTGTACCTTCTGAGATTCCCTCTGATGTGGTACAACCTCTGTGTATCCTTCTATGTGTACATTCATAGCCAACCTTCATTTCTCTCTGTTATCATTTGTTTGCTAAGCTGTTATAACAACTCCTCTGTCCCCCATATTCTTAAACTCATCTGAAAATAGGCAGGGCTGATGAGCACACAGTTCAGCCAGTAGCTGCTGCTGCATGCCAGCCTGTTGCCCACAGTAACACCACAGTCCAGGGCTGCTGTTCTCCTGTGCTCTCTTTGATCCCCAGAAGACTGTCTTCAAGCCCAGGAAAGTGGTCAGAGAACCTTCTATGAGTACCCTGTTCCTGAGTTTTGTTGGCAGGAGTTCTAAAGATCATTGCTCGCTTTTCAACATGATAAGGGCAAGATCCAGAGAGGAGGCACTGACTGGATCATGTAAAGGCCACTGCAATGTCCCAAACCCTGAAGAAATGTGGCTGGCCCCTAGTTTGATCTCTGTAGTGGCTTCCCATGTGTTTTGAGCATTCTGTCCATGAAATAAGGGAATTAGCTAGATCACATCTAAGAAAGTTTGTTTTGAACTGTGCGTAACTTAGAGAACATATTTAAACATGTACTACAGTCGAATTAGACAAGAAAGTACTATGTATCCACTAGTCCTCTTTAGCAAAGTCCCTTACCTTGCGGTCAATCTTGTTTTGTCTTCATCCTCGCTGCCTGATCATCACATTTTCTTTGTTACTGATTTATTGTTGTAGTTCTTACAGTCCTGGCTAAAAATGTTGCCCACTTTTCTTAGGACCAAAATAAGATGACTTCCACTAGAGAATTGCCAGGCAGGGAAATGGCCCCAGACAGCTAGCTAGTTGGTGTCTCGTGTTTCCTCTTGTAAGAGTATCATCTCTACCAGTGTCCCTTCAAGGGGGTCCTAAGTCTGGTGTCTCCAGTCTGTTATATCCACAGGCCCCAGGCATCTCATGGAGAGTCTTTGCTGATCTTCTATCTCATGCTGGAGGATGGAGGGGCAGTCTGTCTGCCTTACCAGGTCATGCATAGTTCACTTGCAGGATAAGTAGTTGTATACTTTGGCAATGACTGTCCCAGATCTGGTTCTTCCACTCTAGGGCCTCACCCAGCCTCTTGCCAGAAGTTGACCCAGAAGATCAGGCAGCTGTCTGTGGTCACCCTTCCCATAACACTGCAAGGTAGCTAGCTGTCCATCTCCTTGACTCCAGAGCACAAAGGAACATTTCTGTGTGTCCTTCTCCATCTTCTGCACATCTCCTTGTGAGCAGATTCAAGTCAGGAGTTTTTTCCACTCCCTAAAGACCACCCAGAACCTCGAAGTCCCATAGCCCTTGCAGCTGTTCTTTCATCTGCTCAACAGAAGGTGCCCACTCTGAACCCCTGAAATGCTTGCCCACTCTCCTGATGAGTGTAGGTCACATGGTACATGAGCATCTGGCCTGGCTTTCCAGGATGCATGTGTTCAAGGCTGTTGAGATGCACCAGCAAGGTGATAGCATGGGTCTTGTCCTAACTTACACGTGAACCTTGGGGCTTCTACCTGCCACTCACCAGAAGACTGTGATCACAGGAAAGAGTCTGGAGAGTAGAAACTAGTTAAGTTGCCCCAAGTCAGGGATGAGCCTTCTTTCCACGGAGCCTTCCAAAGGGCAAGCCCTCTGCCATTGCATACTGGAAATCTGTGCTCCAGGAGTTGAGGCCCTTTGGGCTTGGGGAAGGTAGCTGAGGCTAAAGGGCCCCTTCTCACCTTTTGTTTACCTTTGATCTGGCTGAATTTAGCTGCCCTTAACTTCTAGTTTGCTAAAGTCCTTATTGCCTTAATGACCACCTACCAAGCAGTCAGACCAGGAGAGCAGCCCCTCCTATGGCATCCCTCGGAAGCCAGCCCCGTCTCCCCCATGTGTTATGCCTGAGAGGAGGCCAAGCCCTGTCTCCAAAGCCCAGGGTCCACCTCTCGCTGACAGAGTAGTGTTCCCAGCAGAGGACAAACCCAGGACTGCTCAGGCAGAGATCCTCCATGCCCACGGTGGCCCCTGCCAACCCAACTCCGTCCTTTGGTCTCCACTGCTTCAGATCTGGACTCCTCCCTCTCCTCCACCTCCACCTCTCGCTCAGAGACCCTCCACCCCATCATGCTCAGTGCTGTTCCTGAAGACCATCTAGATTTTTCTGTTCTCTGGAATATTCTACTCACCTTTGGCTGCAGCATATTCCTTCAACCTCTCCACCAAGCTCTTTAAGTGAAAGGCAGCTGCTGTCTTCCCTCGGACAATAATGAATGTATGTACTGTAAGTGCAGACCATGTAGAGAAGTGGCTGGGTTCAGAAAACAAAAAAAGAGGGTTTTTGTAAAGCCTGTTTATTTTTTTAAAGTCAGTTTTGAGCATTTCTATTTTCTCACCCTTCACGTGGTTTTGGGGAACCCAAATTGTATCAAGGTCTCATGCCAAAACAAGCCAATAGTTGTTTTCTTTACCTTTTTCCTCCATGCACCATGATTTCAATGATTGTTTCGGTGTCATTTTAAATGTTTTCTTGTGACATGTACTGACGATAAAAGTCATCTTGACAAAAAAAAAGATTTATACATGAATCAGAAAGTATTTATTTCAATTTTGTACCTTTCCATTTTAATACATTATAATGTATTGACTCAACTGAGATAATATAAACAGTTCATTTTAATAACGTGTGTGTCTTTTCCTTTATGCATAGTTGGGGTAGAAAACTGAGTGCTAGCTAGCCTCCATGTGAGCACAGGGAGGCCTCTGATGCACCAAAGTCTTCTGGGATGGGGAGTCTGGAGCAGCTGGTGCCAGGAGAGGAAGATATGCAGAGACAAGGGAAAGAAGTGCAGGGGAAGGGACATGGGTTGCGGTGGAAGGCTGGGAAAGGGGCCAGGCCAGAGAAATCAAAAGAAGCTGAGAAGAAGCTGTAGAGGAAATCCTGGGGCTAAAAAATGGGGATCTAGGGGGCTGGAGAGATGGCCCATCGGCTAAGAGTACTGGCTGTTGTTGCAGAGGACCTGAGTTCAATTCCCAGCACTTACATGGTGGCTAACAGCCATCTGTAACTCCAGTTCAAGGGGAATCCTACACTCTTCTGACTACCACAGGCATTGCATGACACAGGTGCACTTACATACATGCAAGCAATACACTCATACACATAAAATAACACATAAAATATTTTTTTTAAAAAAACTGGGGGTCTGAGGATGAGAAGAAACTAAAAAGTTCTGGATTGTATTTTCTGGATATGAACTTTTCCTCTCTGGTGTTAGAACATTTGAAATCCTGAAGACAAGTCCTAGGAGCAAAATGCCTTCAAACAACCCCTGGGACATCCAGCAAAAACAGCTCTTACTGTTCCATTAGGACACTTCTCTGCCTTCTTTCTTTCCTCTCTCCCTTTTTAGTGTGTGTGTGTGTGTGTGTGTGTGTGTGTGTGTGTGTACAACCTTGGGTGGTGTTCCTTGGGTTACAACCTCAATTATTGTTCCTCAGGGGCTTTCCACCCTCTGTTTGAGACAGGTCCACTCACTGTCTTACCATCTCATCAAGGAGGCTAAGGAAGTGGTAAGAAGCAGTGATTAAGCAAACTTCAGGAATCTGGCCACCTGAGCCTCCCAGCTTGCCACAAGTGGGATTTCACAGATGTGTAACCACACCCAGCTTTTTTATGTGGGATCTGGAGATCTGAACTCAGGTCCTCCCATGGCAAGTGCTTTGCCCTCTGGGCATCTCCCCAGTCCTGGGCTGGTATCTTATTGTGATGTTAGAGGAAACACAGGACGGGACACAACTATACTCATTTTGGAGACTTTGCTGGAAGGTAGATTGAAGGTGGGGACGGGGTGAGCAAGGAAGAGGGGGAGAGAAGGGTCAAATGGAACTGCATCCATATGGCTTCAACAATTTTAAAAGCATGTGATGAGTGTGGTGGTGCACACCTTTAGTCCCAGCACTCGGGAGGCAGAGGCAGAGGTAGGCAGATCTCTGTGAGTTCAAGGCCAGCCTGGTGTACATGTGACCCTCATCCAGGGGACCAATAACTAGACTCTTTAAGGTTCAAGCCAGTACAAAGCAACTTCCAGGCCACCTGGGGCTACAGGAAGACCCTGTCTCAAAAAACAACAACAAAAAAAGCATGT
The DNA here is from genome assembly GCF_000622305.1 of Nannospalax galili. Taxonomy (NCBI): domain Eukaryota; kingdom Metazoa; phylum Chordata; class Mammalia; order Rodentia; family Spalacidae; genus Nannospalax; species Nannospalax galili. The sequence goes on from NW_008333388.1 coordinate 1,081,245, forward strand.
GTAGCAAATGGGTTGTGGTGATGAGCATGGACATGATTCTTTCCTTTCCCTTGCATGTGTGGACATGGTCCATTTTCAAACTATTCAGTTGAGGAAGGAAGTAAGGGGAAGAACATGACTTGAAAGGAATTCACATTATTGTCAGGGTGTCCTCCTTAGGACAACGTTCCCCCAAGGTGAGACTCCTTTGAGGAGTGGAAGAGGGAGCAAGAGAGACAGAGAGACACACAAAAAAAGAGCTTTTATCAGATGGCAGAGTCCAGGACTCTGAGGAAAGTCATATGGTCTCAGCATTTGGTCCATGTCACTTGATGTCCTGTTATCCCTTATTATTATTCAGACAGGTTCTTGTTGTAGCCTACCTGTCCTGGAACTTGCTATATACACCAGGCTAGCCTCTATCTCACAGAGATCCACCTGCCTCTGTCTCCCAAGTACTGAGAATAAAGGTGTTCATCATCATACCTGACTCTTTTATTATTTTTAATTATATGTCTGCATGCCTGCCTATGTGTGGGTATGTACACTTAGTGTAGTACCCATGGAGCCAAAAGAGGGCACTGGATCCCCTGGAGCCAGAGTTGTGAACCACCTGGTATGGGCACTGAGAACTGAACCTGTGTCCTCTGGAAGAGCAGTATGCACTCTTAGCCACTGAGACATCTCTCTAGACCCACACTTACAACTTTTTTATTTGCCTCTCCACACCCCTCTGTCTTTACCAGGAGGAACACAGTGGAGAAAACCTGCCTTTGCTTTTGGAATCTCTACTCCCCGACACACCTTTATTCTTTTCTTTTAAGAACACATGACCCTGATCCAGGGCACCAATAACTAGACGCTTCGACGTTCAAGCCAGTACTTTAGAAATTAATTAGTTGCCAATAATATAAATATCTGTCCTATGAAGGGAAAAATCTGGGGATATGTGTATCAGGGAAAAAAGGAAATCCCTCTGGTTCACTCATTCCCAAATCTCTTTTCCAAAATTCCTATTAAACTGATGGGCAATGTTTAGCTTACAGAGCTTTCAGCTGCCTAAAGAGGGGATTCTGGGGGATGGAGGGATCTTACTGATGTTCTTAAACTAAACCCCTCTTACAATAAGTGCTTCAATTGCCCTAAATGTTTTCATCAAAGGAATGAAAGAAGACCCGTTCCTGGGTTGTTGCTCTTAGGGGATATGGGTCTAAAATGTAAGATTCTTACTCTGTATCCATGTGTACTTTTGCCCATCTCAGTCCATTTGAGCTGCTTTAACAAAATACTTACCCTGAGCGGCTTATAAATAACAACTATATTCCTCAGTTCTGACGGCTGAGTCCCAGGTTGAATGGCCTACCAGATTGGATTCCTGGTGAGGGCTGCTCCTGGTTCCAGATGCTGTCCTATAACTGCACCCTCACAAGTGGAGCAGAGAAAGAAAGCTCCTGGCACTAATCCCATCTTGAGGCACAACCCTCAGGACCATACACCTCTCAAAGGCCCTCCCTCCCAAAGCTCTCTTCTTGGGGGTGATGGTTTCAGTACATGAGTTAATACCATGACAGCAAGCCTGTTCTCTGTGAGGTAGAAAGAGAAGTTTAAATTTCCTTGTCCCTGGCAGTTGGGGTTGTGAGAGGGACTATTGTCAGCAATCTCTGTAGCTAACTGGATGAACTACTTGCCATACACACCACCACTCCCACATACCCAGAAGGTCCCAGCATTCTATCTAGCAGCCCTGGTTATGCCACATAATTAAGTACCCAGAGGCACATTTGGGCACACTTCTGAAGCCAAGACAAGCAGAAATTGGGCCATTTCCTGTTCCCGCTCATGCTCCCTCTCTCCTTTCCCCCCTCCCTCTCCGCCTCTCTCCCTCTCTTCCCCTTCTCTCCCTCTCTCCTCTTTCCCCTATCTTTCTCTGACTTGAAGTGTGATATCTTTACCTTTTACCTTTGATATTTAAAAACTTGCCTTAATCCAGAAAATCCACCCAGCAAGGTCTTTCTTCCTGGGATCATCGTGCCATGCCATGATTGGTTACAGGGAGCAACCTCTTGCTCAGTCAAGTTGAGGCCACAGATGGATGGGCTCCAATCACTAACATTAACAATGAAAAACTGAGTGTGTAAGACAGAAATAAAACATGCTGACATGCTTTCTTACTTGAGAATCGATGAGGAGTCAGCTGAGAGCAGGAGCTTTGTTTTTTCAACCACAGAATATTTTTACATAGGACATGGCAAAATTCACAGATCTTAGGATCGTTTTCAATTGTCTCTTATTTCCTCAATGATTATTTATTAGCTTAATTTTTATTGCCAAGGCTAGCTTCTGCTCCAGGCAAAATCATGATAAAAGCAAGTCTGTGTTGCTTGAGGCCCCTTAAGATTCCAGACCTGTGTTGATGGCATACTTTCTTTTCTGTCCTCCCCAAACTTGCTCCCAAATTCTCCATAAACAGACACTAATGGCCAATAGCCGACAGCTTCCCAAGGATGTTTTCAAATGAAGGACAAAGTCTTCCCAAGGCAACTGATGCTGTGATTCAAGAACACTCACTGAGCACGCCACCCACAGGTTGATCCTCCTTGTACTTCAATGAGCCTCTAGGGAGATCACATCAAAGCCTGCCTCCTCACTGCATGCTAAGAAAATGCCCCCATGTGCCCTCCTGCTTCGAAGCCCACCATTCACCTCAGCTTGGTGATACAGACCAGAAACCCTGGCCCAGAGAAAAGGAAAGATGGAAAAGATTTGGGTCATAGCCCAGGTGTTCTGGGAGGAGGGGAGGGGGAAGGTAAGTTGGTCAGATTCAGCCTCCTAGTCACAACCGTGATGTCTGCCCTCTTTGTTGTTTGTAATTCATGGTCAAGCACATGGTCCTGCTTGGCTGGGTGCTGTCAACCTCCCTATCTTACAGGGAGGGAGGGAGGTGGTAAGTGGATGGCAGAGTCCGGCAGGATTCTCAAGGCTGTTGGACCACCCCGAGAGGTGAGTTTTTCCCCCACCACAGCCATCAGACACACTGCTTCAAGAAAAAAGACTACACTACCTGCAGTGAGGTTTACATGGAGTCTTGCTGGGTCTGATTAAGAGTGGATGTGCCCTTCCTAAGAAGAAAAAAATTAGGAAGCAGAGCCCCTGAGAAGGAAGCACCGGCCAGTGCTGAAGACCGGGCTGCACAACCACACATGATGTGAAATAAAGCTAAGGTCCTGATCAGAAACTCCTGGGAGGCATCCGCAAACGGAGTAGCTGGAACTTGGACAAGGAAGGGCACCTGAAGGGCGTGAGGCTCTAAGGAGAGCAACTAATTAACAGCTTAGGCGAAGGCTGAGGTCACACGTCTGGAGGAGAAAGGGCAGCACCAGGAGGGAGGCAGCCAGCGTCTACATTCAGCGAGTGCCGAGTGTGGCCTCCAGATCAGTGGAACTGAGCTTAGCGGGGTTAGGCCCGCAGTCCGTGTCACACCTTCCCTCGGAGGGCAGGGGTAGTGTGTGGCGAAGGGAGCCGGCTCCCCCAGTGCCAGGCCCGCCCCCGCCAGCCGAGCTGCCCCAGCTCTTAAAGGTCCGGGAGGCTCGCAGAGCACAGGCCCTAGGCTTGTCCGCAAGCCGTCTGCGGCGAGCAGAGCGCGGACTGAAACCCACCAGGCTCCCGTAGCTTCTAGAATGAATTTGTCTCTCCGCCCCCTGCCGCCACGTGGTCGGGAGTGAGTCGCGCGTGGTGACGTCATCATCCCGCGCCCCAGTCTCATTCTCCTGCCCCGCATGCGAAGTCCTCCCTCGGAATTCCAGCTTTTTCCTGACCACCTGCCCTTGGTAGACACAGGGAGCCGGCGGCATGTCGATGCTGGCCGAGCGTGAGTGTCGGGGTGGCGGGACGCGGGGGTGAGGGGGTGAGAGGGTGACGGGACGACGGGTGATGGGACGCCGGGTCACGGGACGACGGATGACGGGTGATGGGACGTCGGGTGACGGGTGATGGGACGACGGGTGACGGGTGATGGACGATGGGGCGACGGGACGGCGGGTGATGGGACGCCTAGTGTCCGCGCCGAGGTCAGGGCGGCGGAGACTGCCAGGCGTCCTCAGGTCTCGCATACTGTTCCTCCTACTCCTATCCGGACAGGGCTCCGGGCTCAGACTGCCCTGCGCCGGCCGTCGGAGCCACCCTGGCCAGGGCCTGCTCTTCCCCGGCTCAAAGAAGACAGGCAGGCGGGAGCCTTCAGACCCGGAACTGCAGCTGTATTGGACCCAGAAAGGCAAAGGGATCCAAAGCCTCGACCAGCTGGAAGCTAGTCCGGGGGCAGTGCAGGCTGGTGAACGCTAGAAGAGCCGGGTGGGCCAGGTTAGAAGTTACTCCAGCCTCTGCCGCTGTTTGCCCTCTACTTCCCCAGGAGCCTGGTAGCTAAGGATTCTTGCCACCTGGAGACAGTCATGCAGAACAGCTGGCCCATCACTTTCCTGGAAGTTCACTTTGTCTTAGGCATTCAGAGAACATGGTTTCCTTCATGTCTGCTTGCCATTTTATTTTATCCTTTCACCATCAGCACAGGCATCCATTCTATATTCTAAAAGTGTTTTATTATTTTTATTTTATGTGTATGAGTGTATGGTCTGCATGTGTGTTAAGTGTGCCGGGGTCATGCAATGCCCCTGGAGGTCAGAAGAGAGAGTTGGATTCCCCTGAAACTGGAGGTATGGATGGTTGTCACCAGCCATGTGGGTACTGGGACTTGAACCTGGGTCCTCTGCAAGTGCTCTTAACCACTGAGCCATCTCTCCAGCCCCTCTTTTTATTTCTTAAAAACACTGCATAGTTTGTGTTTCTCTCCAGACACCATCTTCTTGAGCCTCCACTTAAGAGAAGAAATCTAGTGTATATGAACATACTTTGTAATATAGTATATTATATACTATGTAATATTATATACTATGGAAGATTGGACTTTTATTTACCACTCTCTGTGGTGGTTTGAATGAGAAGGTCTCCCACAGGCTCCAAGTATTTGGACATTTTGTCCCTAGTTGATGGCACTGTTTTGGGAATCTTTAGGAGGTGTGACCATAGTAGAGGAAATATGTCACTGGGACAGGCTTTGGAGAGTTTTTAAGCCAGAGGTTTTAAGCCAGTTTTTGCCAGATTTCAAGTGACCCTCTGCTTCCTATGCTTTCTTGGAGATGTGAGCACTTGACTTTCTGCTCCAGCCTCCTCAGCCACCTGCTTCCCAACCATGACGGACTCTTACCCCTTTGGGACTGTAAGAAAAATGTATAAAATCACAGCACTATATAACACACAGTTTTACATTCCAATTGTCAAAACATAAAATTGTACATTCCAAGTTTTTCAATCTTGAGTATGTCTTGCATTTATTCATTTATTTGCTTGCTTGTTTTTCAGTTTGAGGCCTAGGCTGGTCTCAAACTCAATATGTAGTCAAGGCTGACCCTGAACTCTTGATTTTCCTACCTCTACCTCCTAGTTGCTTGGCTTGGAATTTTTTTTAATGAGGATATGTGGTTCATACATTTTGAGCTCTTGGGTATCTGAATCTGTGGAAACATTAAAAAGGCAAAGCTTTTAATGCTGGTTGTTGGGACTCAACATACCCTTCAGAGTAAGCTTTAGTCTGACAACACACATAAGCAGTGTATTGTCAGGCGTGGAGTGGTTGTCAAGTAAAGTCCCTTGTAGCTGTCATATGAAGGAATGTTTATTGAGGGTATCCCAAACATCCTGGTAGAACTATTTACAGTTAGGTCTTCAAATAGGAGGAGTCCCAAGGGTGATTGAGCAGATCTTCCCAAATAAGTGATTCAACAGTTTCAGGCCACCCTACCTGAGGCTCAACACTGTCTCCTACCCTCAAATTCAGTGATCTTCTGGGCTTCAGGCACAGGACTCAGGGTGCAGCCATAAGATTAAGATCTGTCACAGGTAACATGTAGAGCAGAGTAAATAAAAACAAAAGACACATGGCAGAGTCCAGGGTTAAACATGCAGACTTCCAGAGTTCGGTCCTAGTGGAGTCACACATGTATGTAATTCCTCCACCAAGGAAGACCCAGAAGAATAGCTGGTATTCTGCATAAGACACATCATTTGCATAAACAGTTACACAGTGATCATTCTTATAAGTTCTGTCAATGGTGGGAACCCTCTTGAATCCATATTCTCCACCAAAGGTCAACTTCAACGAGCCCTCCAAAGGGTAGCAATCTGACTTGCTGTTAGTTTTTACTGCATAGGGTATTAGCAGGACTGACATCTGAGCACAGAACAGACTGGGGCCCAAGAGTAACAAAGAACATATGTTAGATTTCCATTGCTGTGGCAGAATAACCAAAGAGGAAAGCTTTATTTGGGCTTGGGGTTTTTGTCCATGATTGCTTGACTCTTGCTTTTGAGCACAAGGTGAGGTAAAACGTGAGCTGGGGTATGTGGTGGAGCAAAGCTGATCACCTCATTGTGACCAAGAAGCAAAGAGAACCTAGGTGACTTACTGTCAGCATGTGTTGCAAGATAACATTTAAAATGACACCGACACAAATGGAGTTCCTGGATCCTCTGGTCCACTCCCAGGGACCTGACTTCTTTCCTCCGGGCCCCACCTCTTCAAGGTTCCATCCCTTCCCTACAGTGCTACTGCGACTAGAGGCACTTTTTCTTGCCACGAGTTCCCAAACCTAGGAACTTGTACAACATGAGAACAAGGAGTTGTTACAGAGAAATAGGGTTCTGGTCATAAGTTTAGAGCACAGGACATGCTTGCTCTGCCCTCTTCTAAGATCTGTACATTTGCATATTAAAGGATCTGGAAAGTTCTTTGGTGTTCAGTTTTGTTTAATCCAGTGTTGCTTTTTAAATTTTTAATTGGGATTCCCCCACACCTTCAGTTGGGAAACGCTATTTAACCCCCTTCTTTGCCAATACCTGCCATTCTGGGGGAAGAGTAACTGGCTCTGGTAGCCAGTCCCTTATGTAGCATGGCAGTCCATTTTATGTAAACCAGGGACAGGGATGCATTTCTTCCGGGAAGGGTGGACTCCTAACAAGCTATTCTAGTTTGATTTATGTTGCTGTGATAAACACTGACCAAAAGCAACTTTGGGAGGAAAGTTATTTGGCTTACATGTCCCAGTCCATCATCAAGTTAGAATCCAAGGCAGGAACTTAGGCAGGAATCTGGAAGCCAGAACTGAAGCAGACTGTGGAAGAACACTGCTTGCTGGCTTGACCCCCTGGTTGACTCAGCTACTTTTCTTTCACAGCCCAGGCCTACTGGCTGAGGGGTGGTGCCACCCACACTGGGCTAGGTCTCCTATATCAATTAGCAGTTAAGAAAATGCCTCACAGAAACGGCCACAGGCCAATCTGATGGAGAGAATTCCTCAATTGAGGTTCCTTTCCAGGTGACTCTTAGTTTGTGTCAAGTTGGCAAAAACTGCCCAGCACAAAGGCCTTGGTCAGAGACCCCTAGCATGCACTCTAGATACACAGATTTGACACAAAAGTGACCACCGCACATACAGAATGCTGGTTTGTAAGCCTTTTCTCTGCTGTGTTCATTACAGAGCCGGTGTTGTGCTGCACATTTACCAGGTTAAGTAAAGTGGCCACTGACACAGGTGGAACAAGTCTTTGGATCAGGTTTTTTTCCTCTGCAGAACACTGCAAATTTAAGTACAACTCATTTTGCCCTGTGGTGGCCTTTTTCTGTGTGCATCTTTATAAAAGACTTCTTATTTTTGCTAGGATGTGTATTGGTAAGGATCCTTATTGATTCTACGTGCAGCACAGTGAGCCCTTTTGACTTGAAGTTATTTTTTAGTTGGGATGTGAGACTGCAGAGATTGGAGGTGGAGTGATAGTGTGCTTAGATTGTTGAAGTAGCTGAGCAGTAAGGTCACTCAACCTCCACATTCCACTTGATCTCAGGTTCTTGTTCTGCCAGCCTTACAGAGTCTTTCTCTGCCATAGTTTTTCTCAAAACACTAATAGTGGCTGGGCATGGTAGCGCACGCCTTTAATCCCTGCACTCGGGAGGCAGAGGCAGGTGAATCTCTGTGCGTTCCAGGCCAGCCTGGTCTACATAGTGAATTCCAGGACAGCTGGGGCTACAGGGAGAACCGGTCTCAAAAAAACTAAGAAAGAAAGAAACCAAAACTCTAATAGTGAAGCTGGATGTGGTGACTTGGCCTGTAATCCCAGCACTTGAGGAGCTAAGGACAGAGGATTGTCACTAATTCAAGGCCAGCCTAGGGTACAGAGCTAGACCCTGCCTCAAATAAACAAGTAGACAAACACAAAACAAAACTACAGTGATGAACTTAGTTCTTAGTGGTCAATTGCTTATGTATATTTCAGAAAGATACTTTGATGAGACCTGAAGTGGGTAGATCCCTTAATTCAAACCTCCCTCTCTCTCCTTTCCTTTTCCCCTTTGCTGTTTTCCCCTTCGTTCTCATTCCTTCATGTTTGTTGACATGTTTATTAGGTGCCAGCTGTAGGCAACACTTCTTGCAATGAAGCATAAGAAAGAAGAAAAGAATATAACCCTTAAGGAGATTATAGAGTAAGAAGAGATGAAAGATGGGTCTGAATGCCACAGTGCAGTAGGATGTTAAGTGTCAAAGATTATTTGAAAGTTCAGTGAATAAATTATGGCATTTAGTGAGAAGGAAGGAAGGAAGGAAGGTAGGTGAACTATCTGAGTGTGGAAGCATAAAACAATTTACTCTCCCTAAGGTTATAATGACATATATTGTGTATTAAAAATGTAAGTTTTGAGCTGGGTGTGGTGGACTATGCCTATAATTCCAATTCTTGGGAGGTAGAGTTAGGAGGATCAGAAGCTCAAGGTTATCCTCAGCTACATAGCAAGTTCAAGGCCAGCTGGAGCCTCTGTTTTACCCCTTCCTCAAATTGGTAGGACTCTGGCTTGTATAAAGGATTTGGGTTTTACTGGGGGACAATGTTCTCTGAGAACTCAGATTTTCCCATCTGAAAGGTAGAGAGAGTTGGAGCTCATGTATGTGTAGCATTTGTCCTATAACCTGCAGCAATGAGCGTTGTGACAAGTGTGCCTGCTGCTATGCTGATGTTGACTATGACGGGTGGCCTCCACAGGGCCCTTGGTGCTGCCAGTGACTGGATATGGAAAGGCCAAATGGTGCTAAATTAAGTATTTGTTTTCTTTTGTCTGTTTTAGGGGGAACATTTTAGTTTTAATCTTATAAGGTCAGTTTATATGTTAAGAATATGTGGTTATTAGGAAAACCAGGAGAAACCATCCTATTAATGTTCCACTGTGCATTGAAAATGTGCATAAGTATGTGCTTAGTGTGTGTGCTTTCCCAGGTGTGAAGGGCAAGTTGCTGATGAGATATATTTTCATTTGCAGGTCGGCGGAAGCAGAAATGGGCTGTGGATCCAAGAAACACTGCATGGAGTAATGATGATTCCAAGTTTGGCCAGAGGATGCTAGAGAAGATGGGGTGGTCTAAAGGAAAGGTATTTTAAACAGAAACTAAAAGTCTCTGAGCCGTGCCAAGAAATTATAAATCAGGAGAAGACACCCTTCTTCTTAGAGTCTAGAGCAGTGATAGTAATATTAGAACCAAGCATAAACACCAGCCCTTCTGGTTTATCAGCTAAGCTGCTGCAATTAGTCTTTCTTAGACATCACCTCTTATTTTATTATTTATTTATTATATTATTTATGTATTTGTTATTAGTTCATGTCTGTGAGTGTATTGCCTGCATGTGTGTAAGTGCACCCATATCATGCAGTGCCGGTGGAGATCAGAAGAGGGTGCCAAATTCCCCTGGAACTGGAGTTACCAACAATTGTTAGCTGCCGTGTGGGTGCTGAGAATCAAATCTGGGTCCACTGCAAGGGCAGCCAGTGCTCTTAACTACGGAGCCATCTCTCCAACTCAGCATCACCTTTTAATTTGTTACACGTGGAACCATACTGAAGCTTCAGCGTTTTATGTTGCCAAGGGTGCTTTTGCTGGTTTCATGGCAGTGCTTTGCTCCAGAGCATGCTCAGGAGGTGTGGTGCTTTAGTTAGTGACTCCATGGGCCGTGAATGCTTCCTTGCTGCTACAGATGTGGTCCTCCAAGAGCCCACTAGGCTGCGTCCTTTTTGAACATTTGGCAAAGGAAGAAAGAGGAAATCTCCCTTTGTACTTGATAGAACTATGTTTAATCTCTTTGTGTTTGATCTCCACAGGGTTTGGGGGCTCAGGAGCAAGGAGCCACAGAACATATTAAAGTTCAAGTTAAAAATAACCACCTTGGACTTGGAGCTTCAAACAATAATGAAGTGAGCAAGACTGCTGTTTTGAGTGTTTTCTTTGCGTAGTTGAGTTGTGTAACATAAATATTGTAATCCACACAAGTAAACAGAACAGTTTTAAACTATTACCGTATGTAGCACCTGCTTTGTGTGAAAAAAGAGAAGGAATAGCGCATGGCTGACCGGCCCTAATTCTGTGATGTGTCACCTTGCCTTGCCCCCTGGGTTCTTAGTTATGGCAGAGAGCCAAGCTAGTTTTATTGCTAAACTTTGTAAAAAGTCTTTTCAAGGATATGGTCATTTTAGGGCAGAGCCAGTTTTTATCTTTCCCTGCGTTCTAACTGTAGTTTATGTTAGTGTTGGTGGCTTTGCGTGTGGGAAGTACTAGTGTTGCTTCCCTTCCATGGTGCCTTGTTTTGGACATTTAGGGTTATAGCAGTTACATTTATTCACATTTTCTCTTGAATATTGATGCTGCACTTAACCTGCCATACTTTTCATTTTCATTGTTACCTGTTTTCTTCTCAGAGTGTCTAAGCTGGAAGGTTTGTCCTTCAATTTTTTGTAGCTAGCAAAACCTGGTAGAAAACTGGGAGAATTTCATTCTGTGAAGTACATTGTTTGATTCGTTCAGTTGCTCTGAATAGTAGACTACAGCAGCTAAATTTTCTAGTTTCAGCCACTAAGGAAAGTTTTTGTAAGGTCGATTGTGAATGTAGTTTTTAGAAACACATAACAGTATACTTTCTTAGAAGAAGCTTTGCCCTGTAAACTTATTCAATATGGCTTAACTTGTAAGCTTTCGTAACAAGAAATGCTTAAGAAAAGGCACGTAAGGGCTGGAGAGATGGCTCAGCAATTAAGAACACTGGCTGTTCTTGCAGAAGACCTGGGTTCGAATCCCAGCACCCACATGGCAGCTAACAACTGTCCGTAACTCCAGTTCTAGGGGATCTGACAGCCTCTTCTGTCCCCTGTGGGCATTGCACGACACAGGTACACTTACCTACATGCAGGCAATACACGCATACACATAAAATAAAAATAAAAAAAGGAAGGAAGGAAGGAAGGAAGGAAGGAAGAAAAGAAAGAAAGAAAGAAAGAAAGAAAGAAAGAAAGAAAGAAAGAAAGAAAAAGAAAAGGCATGTAAGGTAAATTCCTGCCTTAAAACCCTGCTTCCCACTGGTTTGTATTGTTTTGGAGGTCATTATCAATGAACACCTTACATATGGGTACTCACTGATTCAGGGGGTTTCAGGTCCCCTTCCACAGAGTTCTGAAAAATTGAGTCTTAATACAAGTGGTCAGAATTCAGCAAAATATTCCAAGTTCTGTTGAATGAAGAAGAGAGCACTGTTCCCCACTGCTCTTCTCCTTCCAACTACGTAGTAGTGGTTTTCTGTTGCTTTAGTTTAATGTTTAGCACACAAGTTGCCTGTTGATTTTATTTGTTTGTTTTTCTGCTCTATTTTAACCATTGAGGAATCACCCCCATTTGAAATCAAGGTTTGAAGCTTCCAAGAAGCCTCTTTTAAATTTTTTTTTTTAACTTTGTTATGCTGGGGACCAAACCTGGGTTTGCACAGATGGGCTAAGCAGGCACTCCACCACTGGGTGGGACTTTGCATGGACAGGCTAGCACTCCACCACTGGGCTTGTCCCCTTTTAGTGTGGATTTGGATAGATCGCATTTCAAGTTTATATTATTTCTTGAATCCATTTAAATTTATGAAATAATTTTGGGGCGGGGGTGGTTTGTGAATTACTTTATTGATCTGAAGATTTTGCTTTTGGAATGTGACCCTGTTTGGACTTCTCAAATAATATTTTAATGAAGCATTTACAACTTCATATTAATCAGATTTCTTCCATTGTAACTGTGTCTTACGTCAACAGTATAGTAAGCTGTGGGCTTGCCTCTCATTCGCTTTTTGTGTTTCTAGGACAACTGGATTGCTCATCAGGATGACTTTAATCAGCTTCTCGCAGCACTAAACACTTGCCATGGTCAGGAAAAAACAGGTAGGGAACTGTTAGCATTGCTGTCCCTCAGAATTACCCTCTACTGTAAGCCTCATATATCCAAAAGCTGGTTGATTGAAGCAACCACAATACTCAGTTCTGTTTATATTTTAATGGTGCTGTCATTGAATGAGCCTTTGGTCATCAGGAAACACTTTTTCCTCATTCATAGTTTGAGAATGGCAAGATTCATTCATTGGTGTATACCTCAGATAGGTAGTCACCATTACAGGGATGCTTTACTATGAAAGAAAGGATTTTTTTTTTTTTAATACAAAAAAGAATATAAAATGGAAAAAAAAAAAAAGAAAATCAAATGGGAACATAGCAGCTGGCAGAGGCTCCATGGGAAACCTTTTTCTGTGTTGATTCTTCCTAGCACAGTTTGATTGTTCAGTTCATGTATGTGGCTCAGTTACTGAGGTTTTATGTGCTTTCTCCACTGGAACTTGTGGGCTCAGGTGATCCATGCATCAGTTTCTGAAGTAGCTGGACTGTCGGCATATGCCACTGTGCCCAACTCAACCACAGGCCTTTATCAGACATTTTACAAGAGTCTACGCAGGGTGAATGATTACATATTGCCACATTAGTCACCAGGAATATGCAAGATAAAAACCACAGGGTGAAACCACTGAGTACTCATTGCAATTAGAGTGATGTCAGGTTCTGAGCATGTGGAGCGTGTTAATAGACCATCTTGTCTTCATGTGGAATTATTTACATAAGGCAGTGATATGCATAGCCTTTGACCAGCTTTGCTACTCTTGTGCAGCAGATACCTGTGCTTAGGTGTTCCAGGAGACAAACAAATGAGATGGCATTAACAGTGTCCCTAAGATAGCGTTAACCCAAATGCTCCTGAACAGTAGAAAGCATAAGAGCACCACTGCCTTTTAAGTGTAAAGACACGCAATAGTCACATGCCAGAGTGGAGAACAGGGGTTGGTGAATATTTTCTGCAAAGGTGGGATAGAAATATGTTATGTACATAGGGTTTCAAAACTGCTCAACTTGGTTATCAGAGAGTGAAAACTATAGTAAGGCAGTATGTAAGCAAACAGATGTAGTTGTGTTCCTATAAAACTTTATTTACAAATACAAGTAACAAACTGGGTTTGATCCACAAGCTGTGTATTTTGTCCCTGGTGCAGAAATTAACACTGATTGAAAGAAGATGAATGCAAAGAGATATCCAGTATGATTCATTCACATAAACTACAAAGAGCAGGCAGAACTCTGATGTTGAAGTCCATACTTTAGTAGCAAAATAATTTTAAGAAAATGAGTATTTCACTGTAAATGTCACAGTAGTGGTACTTAGGGAGGACAGAGAACCTGGGATTGAGAAGGGGTCCTGAGAAACATACGGGTTTATATTTGTCAATGTCTGGAGGCAATTTTCGTTTTTCTATTAAATTTATTCATTTGTGTGTGTATGTGTGTGAGTGCATGTGTGTCATGGTGCACATGTGGAGGTCTACCATGTAAGTCCCAGGGATTGAATTCAGGTTGTCAGGCTTGGCTGTAAGTGCCTCCACCCACTGTGCTATCTTGCTAGTCCTGGAGATAGTTTTCATCATCACAAATGTGGGCATTTTACTGGTGAAGTAGTAATGGCAGAAATGCAGCCAAGCATCCTGCAGTGCACAGAGAGCTGTGTTCCCCTACAGGAAAGAATGTGCTTTTCTAGGAGGAAACAGCATGGCCTGTTGAGAAGGGGGCACATAACATGCTTCTAGATACTGACAGTGCCCATGTCCTAACCCTGGAAGTAGTGATAGAGGAGTTCACTTTATAATTCCATATTTCACTAACTGTACAGATCTTAAGTGTGCGTATATACTGTGGCATATATCAAAATTTAAAAAATGTGAAAATCACATGAATCTGGCAGACTTATATAGAGCATGTGTAATTAATATTACATAAAGACTGAAATGGAGGTTAGCTAAAGTCTAACAATACAGCAATTTGACCATCAGGAATTAACTTCCACTTTATCTGGTGAGTGAGTGGCAGTCATTTCTCCTAAGCAGGTTCAGTGTCATGATAGGGCATCACTTGAACTTGAAATGCCTTTGCCATCAGCATACTTGTGGAAAGGGAAACCCTTGAACCTGGGATTCATTCCTCAGAGGTGTCCACACCCTGTTCTTAAGCAGGGAGAACCATCTTTGCACTGGGTTTGGTTTCGTTGCTTTTTCACTTAGTGCTTAGTGCCTCAGAGAATGCTTGTAACTTTTCAGGTCACAGTATCCCAAGAACTGATCTGCTCTAAGATTCTGAAGGGATCTCTGAGCCAGGCATGGTGACACATGTCTTTAATTCCAGCACTCAGGAGGCAGATGCAGGTGGATCTCTGCGATCTAGGTCAGCCTGGTCTGGTTCACTTGTATGGATAGGGAGAAGAGAAAGCAGATGGTTTGAGTGCTTTATTTTTGAGATATGCAGGGCCTATCTGGAAAGTTCCATCTCTCCAGTCTGATGGTACCATGCACACTGTTTCCAAGTGAGAGGTGCCATTTCAGTAGCGTTGGGAACCCCATCTCAGGACAACCTCCTTTGTTTGGCTTTGATGGCGAGGCTGGGCAGAGTCACTAAAGTAGTCCTTCCTGGGGTGTTCAAGGAGGTGCAGGCAGTGGGCTGTTCTGAAGGAGCCAGTGGGCTCTGCGTTTGTCCCAAAGGCTGTGAGATTTCACGAGGTAGTGCTCTTCTTCATGGCTGCCCTCTTCTTCAGGATTAATCCGTGTAGTCTTATTTTGCCCTTACTGCTTAAAACTTGGGAGTACTTTAAATAATGTGGAAGCTGCAGTTACTAACTTGTATATAAGCTCCCTGTCCTGTTCAGTAGAAGGGGCTGCTGCAGTGATTATGCAGTTAGAGAAACCCGTATGAAGCCTTCCAAAGATTTCTTTTAGGGAAGCCTTTCCCTGGGACAGACCTGGAGAGCTAACAGGATATTTTCCTGCCATGCCATCTTTTGTAAATATAGTGTCTTCCTCTAGGTGAATTTTTAAAAATCATAATCACATGTAACTTGCATTAAAGCTCAATAGTAGATGGTACAGTGACCTAGTACCACTTTCTGCTATAAGATCACTTAGCAAATTCACACTGTTTGCCTTCTAACAAAGCAGACTTTTTGTGTTGCTGTCTTGTGGGATACAAAACTTAGTATAGTCTGTAAATTTTCATTTTTAATATTTACCTTATCTCCCATACCTGGGAGTGGTGGTGCATGCCTACCACCTCAGCACTTGGAGGTAGAGGTAGGAGGATCAATAAATAGTTCAGTGCTATCCTCAAGTAGTGTGAGTTCATGGTCAGCCTACATTACATGAAACCTTGACTCAAAAAAATAAAACAAACGAACTAAAAAGGGCAGGGGATAGGCACTAGAGAGATGGCTCAGCAGATAAAGTGCCTGTCAAACACACAAGGAACTGAGTCCAGATCCCTAACATTCATGTGAAAAAGCCAAGTGTGGGACTCCAACCTCACACTGGGAGCAGAGACAGAGGATTCCTGGAGCTCACTCGCAGCCACCTTGGTCAGTCAGTGAGCTCTGTTCAGTGAGACACTGTATTTTGTTCCTTAAACTAGTTGACTAAACTGTGACCTTAGAAATTTTAAGATTATGTGTATATTATTTTTGTTGCTTCCTTTATATATCATAACAAACCTACACAGACCTTCATCAATTGCCTAGGCTTTCTCATTTTTTCTATTTTGGAAAATATCTCCACTCCCATATCCTTTTAACATCTTTTACATTCTCATTTTCTTTTTTTAAATAATTATGAGACATAATAACATTAACATTAACATCTGTTGCGAGAATTCCTTTCCCGAGGATACTAAGTAATGCTTATTCCCATTTAAGGTTCTAGTGTCAAACCAATGTTTGAGTAAAGTTTTACTAGGGAGCTTGCTTTTTGTAAATATTTTCTCTTTCACTTACTCGGGCATACATTTATGTAGTTAGTCATCACGCAATCAAGATATAGAATTAATTATTCCATCATTATCAAAACACTGCCCCATGTTGACTTTCTGTGTTCACACCTACCTTCCACCCCTCCAGCTCCTGGCATCTCACTTTCATCTCAGCCCCCTGGACACCATCTGTAAGCTCTCCATCAGTGACATCATACCCAGAATGCTATGGAGATGGATTTATTGCATCTTACTTTGCAGACTGGCCTTTTTCATTAAGTGCTTGCCCCGCGGTTCTTCCGCATTGTTATATGGGTCTATAACTTGGTCCTCTTTATTGCAAATGATAGAATGATATTCCAGTATCAGGCTGTGCCAGAGTGAGCTCAGCTATTCATTCAGTTATTGAAAGGCTTTTGGATTACCTCAGTATTATACTGCTATGAATAAGGGTCATGAATCTTCCCATATAGATTTTGGTATGAAGACATGTTTTCATTTCTCTTCCTTAAGGATTTTTATAGACTGAAGAGAAACTTGCCTGATCTACAGTTTTAAAAAAAAAATCCTTTGGGTAGTTCAGTAATAAATAATAATACACCTAAAAATCTTATTTAAATAACATCCTTTCATAGAAAGAGAATGGGTTACATGGTGTTTAATAGTTTTCTCTTTTTTTAAAGACTCCTCGGACAACAAGGAAAAGAAATCTTTTAGCCTTGAGGAAAAATCTAGAATCTCCAAAAACCGGGTTCATTATATGAAATTCACAAAAGGTAAGAGCAAACATTTATTTGCTATTGAAGTCTGCTTTACTGGGTTTCCTGAGCATTTTTAGCTCTTGGCACTGACTGTTTTAAGTTCTAAATAGGGATGAAGGGGGTCTGGGAAACCTGATAGACTGATCTGCAGCAGCCCTGGGTGTCAAGGGCTCAGTGAAATTGCAAGTCGCTCATGCTGACTTGCAGGGATCTTGTTAAAATGCAGCTTGAGGTGCTTGGTGCCGAGAGGAGCCCAAGTGAGGTTTACAAGGCGCAAAGTGGAAGTTAGTGTTTAGAAAAGATGGGGATGCTATGTAGCTAGGTTGGAAAATAATTTAAATGTGCTGTTCTGAATTGCTAGCTCCATTTTTTTCAGAGCTGAGTGGTTGTGGTAAACTGTTCTATGACAGTTTAAAGTTTTAATTATATAAAAACCTCAACTATGGTGAATTGTACTCCTAAGGTGACCCTTGTAATAGTCCATGTAGCTCTCCATCTCATGGAGTGTTGGTGTAGACCTCTCATAGCCATGGTCAATCAGTGTAGACATCCCATGGTCTTGGCCAAGGTGATGTTGAGAAAGGTTGGAAATAAGCAGTAAATTCTGCCTTGGTCATCATCCCAGACTATCTCCCGCCGTCCCATGTCCAGTCATTTGTGAGTACAGTTGCTCTCTGTAGCCATTAGGTGGCAGTCTTGTATAGGTGAGAAGCCCTGAACTTAAATCTCTAGATGCTTTCCATAGAATAGCCACAAAGCCTGTTTCTTACATACTGTATTTCATATACTAGGTATAATGGTTATTGTGCTGTGAAACTTATTCAGTCACCATTTGATTGTTCTTTGGGAGATTGAATATTTGTTTCTATCCCTATGCCAGAGAAAGCTTATTTCTTTGCCTTAGTCTTGGCACTGTGGAAGGTACTTAACTCCCAGAACCTGCCTGAACAGCAGGCAGAACCCACACTATTCAAAAGTGTCGATGGCAGTTTTCATTTGGGGCCAGGACCCCAAAAGGTAAAACTGGAGTCAGAAGACATGAAAGGCACCATGGAGCTACAGGGATTCAGGAGCTGAAAACTTCTGGATGGTGTGCAAGGACTGGAGTTTCCCTCCTCCTCCCAACTTGTATGTTTTGAATGGCGCTTTCTTGTCACCCCTTCTTTTTCTCAGACAAGCACTTCTTTGTTGGAGGCCTATGAGACTTCGAACCTGGGCTTATCTCCATCCTCCAAACTGCTGTAGGGCAACAGCTTTGTTGCCCGTCAGTCCTTTGGAGGTGAGGGTAATGGCAGTTCCTTAATTCCCAATCCCTTAAAGAGTCCTTCCTTTTTCATTAGACTCTATGGAAAAACTAGAGATATTTTAGAAGGGTGTTGTCATAGAGCACACCTTGGAACTAGCTTTCTGAGGGCCTGGTGGCCTTTTACCTGTCCCTCTGTGTTCTGTCTTCTGATTGGCCTTTAGTACCTAGCTACATGCCTGACTTCATCCTTAGCGGTTACCTTAAGATAAGCCTCACTAATCTACTTTAATCTGTGGACTGTTGGCTGTGTCTGCTTTCTATTTATAGTTCAGCCACTCCCTTGCTGATGACCCTGTCACACTGCTCGATGTGTTTTGCCTTCATTTCTCTCTTACAGTGAAGTCTACATATTTATAAGCCTTGATCTAGGAGAGAGCTGGAGATGTGTTGTGATAGAGGAGAGGAGACTGAGTTAGGAAATGGAGGACATCCTGTGCAGTGGGACAAAGTAGAAAGGGAGAGAAAAAAGAGTGAAGGAAATAACAAATCCGTCTTCATCAGCCAGCAAAAGCTGATTTTAAAGGTCTTTTCTCAAAAGAGCCATTTCCTTCCTTCCTTTCTCCTCCCC